>NC_142145.1:13087954-13390984 GCF_024610735.1 Ursus americanus | reverse complement strand
TTCCGTGCCGAGGCTGCAAAGGTAGGAAGCAGGGGAGTTGGAGAGGGTGGAAGATGGGGTCACAGAGGGGGATACACAAAGCCACCGATAGCTTCATGCCCCACGGGAGGGGCTTTGGGTCTCAGGTATTTAGTGGACACGTGTCCTTCCTCAAAGAGGGTAAGAAACACTTAAGGTCACAAGATGACTCAGTGACAGAGACGGGACGCGATCCCAATGCCGGAGCCCAGACTCTCCCCAGTGTTCTAGGCTTCTTGGTGGAAAACACTGGAGTCACTTGTCTACCTCCTATTCCAGAAAACCCTAGGACTCCAATCATCGTTCCTTTCCTACCAAGGAGACCCCTGTGTCAGTGGTTTAAACCTTTACTTCTGGGCTCACAGATCTCTCCAAGACGCTGGACAAAATCTGTGGATTTTTCCCAGACAAGTTTCCATGTCCACAAGATAACACCAGCTGTTTCCAGGGGTTGTGGACTTTTTGAAACCCATCTGAAGCCCCCAGGTTGATACATCCTACCCTCTGGCTTCCATGTCTCACGGAGGTGGAGCTGAGGTGAACGGGAACTGGGTCCTGAAACAAAATGGTCCCGTGGCCCTAATGTGCCCTGTTTTTAAGGGTCAGGTGACCCAGCAGCCACTTCCATCCTTTGCTTCCTTGGCAGAAACCTCCCTGGCTGTTGCCTGGACACCAGGACAGGGGAGAAGAAGGCATTTGGATGGAAATGTGAGGAGTGGAGTGGGGAGTCCACAGTGGGGAGTGGGGGTGGCCATTGTGCAGCTCTGTGCCACCCAGGACTCATAAAGGTACATCCCACTACTCCCCCCACCCCCCCAGCAGCGCTAAGTAGGTCACCGGGCCTGCTCAGGAGCCCTGTGGAAGTGTGTCCTCCGTCAGCAGGTCAGCCCTGTCTGGGAAGCTTCCGGGAGCTCCTCTCTTGAGAACACCCAACACAACCCCAGAAAGACAGCCTGGTGGGGGTGTGGCTAGAATTTACATGCCCCCCCCCACCGCAACCCCACAGGAAATTCCCCCAATGGATGCCTTATGCTCTTTTCCAGTCTCCAAATTAACAACCATTTCCAACTGGAAACCTAACTTACGCCTGGGAGCGGAAAGGGCAGCTGTCCAGATGGACCAGGGCTTAGAAGTGAGTGACCCCAGGGAGGCAGCCGGCTTTAGCTAACAGGAACCTGCCACGTCGTAGGACACTCTGGAGGCCTGGAGAGGTTTGCAGATACCCCTGGGGAATTAGAAGGACCTTGAATTAGCTTGCTGGCCAAACATGCCTCATTTTCTAGTCCCCAGGAGTACCTGGTTTTTTCTGTCTTTTCATTTGATGCTAAAGAAACCCAGCCATTGTCTCACACTGGAAAGGAAATAATCCACTTGCCTTCTCCTCCTCCTCTCCTGCCCCCTTTTTGCTGGAGAATATGAAGACTCTCCCAGCAGCCGTCACAGTAAGAGCAGCCCTTCATCTTATTAATGATAGCAAGAATACGGAGCAGCGAAGTAAGCAGCTGTCTTAGTCACTAGGACGTTGAAATGTACTCAGGCTGGATATGCTGAGAAACCAGGACTCTTTCATGTTTTGGTGACAATACCAAAGCCTAATTTCTAGGCAGTTGCTAGATCACCAGATTCCCATCACCCACATCGAATATTGTCGTTTCCTAGACCAGTAGAGCCCATGTATCTGCTCCGCTCCTCCCCGGACACGCTCTGCTGGGTGTTCCTGCGTCCTCCTGCTCACAGATCCTGCCCCCTCCAGACCTCTGCACGTCACAGCTCTGATCCCCCTTCATCACCAGCCGCTTCTTCGCTCTGACTTCCGAGAGAGAAGTGGATTGGCCATCGTACTTGTTCACTAAGGCGGTCCTCGGATCGGGCCGCTTCCGTTCTGATCAGCTGTGGAGAGTGTGTCTTACATGGTACAACATTGGATAAAAGTGGAGACAGCTTGCCTCTCCGAGAAAAGGCATGCATCTAAGGGACCCTGTAACATTTCTCCCAGTACAGAATTTCAAATACGCCTTCACATCATCCAAAGCCGCAGCTGGTTACTGCCCCAGGAACGACAGGGCAGGGCCGTTTCAGAAACTACTTGCTCAGCACAGAGTCACTTTCACCCCTGGTTATGTTGATATCCCTTCTAGATATTTCTCTCCATTCTGCAGTCCATTTACTAAATGGTTAACATAAGCACAGCCTCTGTAGGTTCCATATGACCCCGGAACGGAAAGGACTCATTGCATGGGCACAGAGACCCACCTTCCCCACTTACCTCCTGGACCCACACATTCCAGTGATGGCAGGGACGGCAGCATCCTTGTGACTTGTCCCCAGTCTGTCGTGAGTCTGCAGACACCATCCTAGCCTCCACTCTTAGATTAATCAGCTGTGTGGGCAGTGGGAGAGTTCGGGGGTGCCCCGGTGACCTCACTTGGCACTGCCGGTTGCTCCCTGTGATTTCTGGAGCCTCTGCCCGCTGGCAGGCTTGTGCCACGTTTCGGGGAGGGGGGGGGGCTTGCATCCCAGGAGTTGCTACCTGGCTTCCCAGCTCTGTCCTCAGCTCTCAGGACTAATCAAGGGACCAAGAATCCTTGCAACATTCGTTTGGGCGAGACATGCCCCTTTTTATTAGGCTGGGGATTTTTATGATGCTGTAGCTCTTGCAGAGCCTCTGGGGGCTGCCCCTCGATTTCCCGCTCTGGGGTCTTGGCTTAGAGATGAATGATTTTGCATGTTCATGTGTTCGGACCACCACAGCCTTTGGAATGGCCAGCTCTCAGCAGCTGCAACTGGGCCCAAAAGACCGAAGTCGCCAAGCCTTGGCTGCCTACTGGTAGCCTGGGCTGGCCTCCCCGTGCTAGTGGCCGGCAGGGGGTGGGGGAGCACGACAGTCTAGCGTGTGAGTGCTTTTCCTCCTGGATCTGATTTGGACCTTGTTGCCTGATCGTAGGCTGGATCGCTTTGACACAGAAGAAGCTGAGGGTGGGGCAGGCACTGCGAACACACATTGCGGACTATCATTATGTTGTCTGAAATCCAACGACATTTAAAAATAAACTCGGTCACTTTGGCAGACCGCCAGTGGGTTGGCATTTCCATACACAGTGCCACTCACCCCACTGAGGGCCCCAGGAGGTCCACACTCTTGCTGCCCCAACCGTGATCTCACTGGAGCCTCCAAATAATCCCCGAGTCTGGCTTTTGGATTCCCCATCTTACAACTGGGGAAACTGAGGCAGAGAACATTTAAGTGACTTGTTCAGGGTAACAGGGCAAGAATAAAGATCTTAATTTCTTAACTTTTAACCCTATTCTGGGCCTTCAGTTTGATGTGAGAAAGTCTGTAATTTTCACATGGAGGTGTGTCCGTGAGGGGTGTTTCTCAAGAAAGGGAGGAGAGCTCTGTCGAGGCTTAACAAGGTCACCCTACTTGATGCCTCCAGGCGTCCCGGTTGCAGATCCTGGCTCCCTCCTTTGTTAGAAATTCACTTTGCTTGCTACTGTGCTCGTTACACATTGTTCTGCCGGCGCAGAACGGATAATTAACTCCCAGGCTCGGCCATCCCTTTGTCCTGAGCACTTTGCATCCTCTCCGTCTTTCTCCTCTGGAGATCAAACTCTGTACCCCTTTCTTGAGATTCCTTTGATGCAAGCCTTTATGGCTGGGAGGATGGGCTTGTCAGTTGCTGTTCTAAGGACTCGTGAAGGTCATTTCGGTCCGCTTCTGGAAAAAGGATGACTTTGGAGGAAGGCAACCCAGCAGCCTCCCTTCCTGCACTTTGTTTGTTTATGTGTTTACTCATGTCTTTTCAGCAGTCATTGTCCTATATGTGAAAAGATGAAGCCTTATTTTGACAGCTGGGAAGGGTCTTTGATATTGGGAGGTGTCATTCGGGAAAAGGGGGCGGTGACAGCAGATGGGCAGCAGCTGGTCTGCCCTGCAGTCGCCCCTGAGCACAGCTGTGGGTGGTTGCAGTGGGATTGGGGTGAGGGGGTGCGTCTGTGTCTGTTTTGTGTTTTGCCAAGTTCCCGGGGCTGGATATCATTAGGCTGCAAGCACTGCGCTCTGATATGTTCGAACCAGGAGTTCCCAGCAGCAGGGAAGAGGGAAGGAGAAGGAGCAAAGAGACAGGAGAGGAAAAGTAAGGAGAGGAGCCGAGACCCCCCCACCCCACACAGAGGTGGAGTCCGAGTGACGGGGAAAGGCCCTGAGGTGGGGAGAGAAATCCCAGGAGGAGAAAGGGGAAAAGGAGGAGGGGTGGCAGGGTGCTTGGTGCGTGGGTGGGGTAATTGTCTGGACTTGGGCTTTGTCCTAGTCTGTTCAGGCTGTTATGACAAAATCCCGCAGACTGGGTGGCTTGTAAACAACAGAACCTTCTTTCTCTTGTTTCTGACGGCTGGGTGTCCAAGATTGGGGCGCCCATGTAGTCTGGTTTTGGTGAGGGCCCTTGTTCTGGTTAGACTGCCCACTTCTCTCTCTGTCCTCACAGGGTCAACGGAAGGGCTGGGGGAGCTCTCTTTTAGAAGCGCTCTAACCCCATTCATTGGGTTCCACCCTCATGACCTAAGCGCCCCCCAGAGGCCCCATCTCCTAATACCATCACTCGGTGCAGGGAGGAGGAGCTCCACATGTGCTGTTACGTGGACACAGTTCAGAGCAGGCTCTCCCCTGAGATCTGCAGATTGGCATCACAGAGGCGGCCGCCGCCTTAGTGCTGGGAACGGGAAGCCTCTAGGGCTCCCCCGCCACCCGGGGCACACAGCCCACTCCTGAGCTCTCATCAGCCAGGGGAGGTGAGAGGTGGAAAGCTGTTTGCCAGCTGGCCTGCTCTGCGGGCTACCTGTCCAGGAAACTAAATGTGTAGGAGAAGAGACTTTCTAGCTCTTTCTCAGGCTCCCAAGGCAGACAATGAATGTCTATCCTGGTATTGCTATTCCCTCAGAATTGTGGGGTCCACAACTGCCCGGCTCACATGTCTGTCTGGCTGCAGGACCAGCTCACAACCAACCCCTTCTCTCTTTCTCTCTCTCTCTCTCTCTCTCTCTCACACACACACACACACACACATGCACACACAAGCATCTCTCCCCTTCTCCCTCCTTCTGTTCTCCTAGGTGTTCCTTGTCACCACCACCAGAAGCAGGTCCTACCCAAAGGCCCACAGAGACCAGGACTTTGTGGGGGATTCTGACCCAGCGCCATTCCTGAGCCTCAAGGGTTAAGACAGGAATCCCAGAGACAAGTCTCTGCTTTATGACCCGCTGAGATGAGCCTTTGAGTAGAGCTGGATGCAGACATGGGAGTGGACACCCCTCCAAGGTCTGTGACAGGGGCATCAGCCATTGGACCTCGGGGAGGACAGGCAGTCCCCTCCCTGGCCCCCTGCCCTTCAAACTCAGATTATCCCACTAAACCAGGGCAGCCAGGACCATCCTTGACCGTGAGGCAGAACCACAAGCCCAGAGGTGTTGCTGGAAGGCCCAGAGCCTGCTTGCGGTCAGCTGCTTTCTCACTTCCAGTCTGCAGACGGCGAGTGAGAGTCTGCTTCCCCGCAGGGGTGCCTCTGTGGAGCTGAGGAGGCCACCCCACATGCCCGCTGCGGTCCTGTTGCAGCCCTTCCTGGCAGCCACTGTCAGCTGCGAGGTCATGGAAGCCTTCCCCTCGACGATACACTCTGCTGACGGAAGCTGAGTAGTCCAGGGAGGAATTCCAGCACTTTCTAAAGAAGGGCCTGGCCACACAGAGACCCAGCCCTCAACTCCATATCTTGGAGGGAAGAGGGTGGCTGCGTCTGATCATTTCCACAGGCTTCTTGCCATCGTGTCCTTCTTGGGTCAGAAGTTTCCAGAACTACAGCCACTGGGGGAAGTTCCAAGGAGACTGGTGGTCCCCAGCATTCAGTGTTGTAGAGAGCTCAAGGAAAGCATTTACCGAGTCTTATAACTAGGAAGCCCCCTGAGACAGAGAAGCTGCTGAGAACGGTGGGCTCCTTTGGGAATCTTGGCTGAGAAAATATGATGTAGGCAAGAGGGGGAGACCCCAACAAGGGCATCCCCGGGTGGCTCAGTTGGTTGAGTATCCGACTCTTGATTTTCGCTCAGGTCATGATCTCAGAGTTGTGAGTTCAAGCCCCGCATCAGGCTCTGCATTCAGTTTGGAGTCTGCTTAAGATTCTCTCTCCCTCTCCCTCTGCCCTTCCCCCACTTGTGCACATGTTCTCTCTTTCCCTCTCTCTCTCTCTCTCTCTCAATAAATAAATAAAATCTTTTAAAAAAAGGGAGGAGCCGTAATTATTTTTTAAGATTGAAGAGCTCAGGTAGCACGGTATTAATAATTCGGGCACAACACTGTCATAAATGTCACAACAGTTCATTTCTGACCTCTGTCGCGTGGCAGCTGACATTCACGTGTGTGACCCACACTTCCGGGACCGAGAGCCAGGATATTCCTGGGGAGTGATGAGGGCTGTCCTTCCACCTCTGCTATAGAAAGCATCCTAACACACATGCACGTAGTGGTGACTTTATTACAGAGACAACACTGAATTGCCTGTGATTTGCCAAACTATTGTAATAAACCAAAGACTGTCCCTTTAATAGCAACAAATTTGTATCGTGCCTTGCGAGAATATAAACCAGTAAGCAACTCAGTGAGATTGAAAACCACGATGGTTCAAACAACACCCTCATGTACCCACGCTTCTCTTTTTAAAAAATACCAGTGCAAGCCAACTTACAGAAAAACCTAATAAACACAAAACAGCTATTTGTTTTACAAAATTCCTCTCTGGATATACATTGATAATATACATCAGTTTACAAAGCTGCACTCGGTATGTGCGTACAAACTCATGTTCTTTTCTTCAGTGTTTCATTTACGCATTTCCATTGACCGGCATATTCTCCCAACATCTGGTAGCTAAAAATATATTATTGATTAGTGTTTCCTTATTATTGAGTATCAGTGGTTTTCACTGTTTACTTTATAAATCGTGCTTCTATGTATTTTGTACAAAACCATTTCCATTTTCAGGTACAGCCTCCCAAAGTGAAACTGTGGGGTCGAAGGGTATAAAGGGTTTAATACTTCATTATGGATTCCCAGATTCCTTTTTGGCAAGCATAAATCTATTTTTAGTTCCACTGACAATATATAAATAACCAATTCCCTTCAGGCCAAACAGATTTTTTTTTCTCTTTTTTTCCTTCTTCCTACTTCTTCTTCCTTTTCTCCTTCTTCTTCCTTCTCTCCTTCTTCTTCAATAGTATGAAATATTATGCAAGGATTATTTTAAATTTTTATTCCAGAAGTGGAAATGAGGGGTAGAGCCTGTGTTTCATGCCACCTCGGCGTCACACAGCCTGCTGGTTCACGTGTGTTTGAACGTGTGTGACTGGTCAGAGGGGAGTGTGCAGCCGGCCCAGAGCACGTCCCCAGTGCCCCAGCTCAGCCCCTGGCGACAGGTGGACAGTGGGCACTGAGTGCCGAGCTCTCAGCGTCTCGGGGGCATTGAGGAGAATATGGCGTCATGAAGCCACGTGACACCACACATCTCCTCAAGAGCTCTCCTTGCTGTCTTCCATTCTAAGTATGGCAACCACGTGTCCTTAGTCTGCTACCATTTCAAACAGTTGGTCCAGTTGTCCCCTTACAGTGCGCCCATTCTTTTCAAGTCATGCATCCTAAATTTGAATTTGGAAAATATGGTCACTACTATTTTGGTATATTGGTCTCACCCACTCTACTAGATACAAGCCTAAGAGTAAAGACTGAGTCGTAGTCGTCATTCCAAACCTGTGTGGTCCCTTGCCTCCTACTTACCGTACCCTTTCATTCTAAAAGTGGTTCTGTTTGCTTGCGTGTCGTTTGGAGAGCTGCTTTTCTTTGAAAATACAGATTTTAAAATAGCACTCATCTCTTTTCTTTCTTCTAAGCTGTGTGTGTGAAAATAAGTTCTGCAGATAGAATTTTCCTTCATGTTTTATATGCAGCAAGATATCAGCTAAAGACAATAATATTGCTCATCAAATTCATCCTTCTGAATACTTCACTGTGCTGATGACAGCTGAGTGGTGTTCGAAGTCACAAATGTCACTGCTTTCACTTAGTATACGAATTGAAGTTGGCGTGGCCAATGAAAGATGTGAGCCATAGGCGTCATTCATATCCTGAGCTTTCAGTACAGCGCTATGAATCCATAGCTTTTCATAAATACAAAGATGAACACATTTAGAAATTACATACTAGTCCAGCACACCCATACAGCAGATCTTCTAGGGTATCAGGAGAAGAATTCTGGCAAATGCTTTGATTCTAAATTCTTCACATGCCACTGATTTTATTACAGACCCCAGCACTTACCATTTTCTTCCAGACTCCCCCCTTCCCGGTACAGCTCTCTAGGAGCCGGACTGGTTGGACTGGCACAAAGTGTTCAACATGCAAGGAGACCATGGCCGTCCTCAACCTCTAATAGGTCAAAATCAAGCTTGTGCTGCAGACGGGCTGCATGAGTGTGGAGTGAAGGGAGAGCTTAGCGTTTATAAATTTGTATATTTGAGCCGGCAGCGATTGTCTTTTATTGTCCATTAGGTGTTTACCCACGACAAAACTTTGAAACACAAATTCAAGGCGAATGAACAAGTATCCTTTGGAAGGTAAACATCATCTCTCCCACCTGTGGGCTCCCAGGACAGTGGCTTAAGTGGCTGATGTGCACGTAGGGCGGTACAAGATATCTTCCACATCTCCTGACTCTATCACGCTGGGCCCCAACCCTGAGCCTTCAAAGTCCAGGGCACTTTACCCTTCACAATCCTCTGCTGCCCAGAAGTCATGCTAGGACTGCTGTGGCTTGCTCGCACTAATGCCCTAGAGCTTCGGGTCACCCGGCAAGTGTCTGTTTTGTCCTCCTCCCAGCTTTCTGCATGACATCAGCTAGACGTGATGCCCAGCAGGAGGGAGACTCGGCCCATGTTAACTCTGAGACATGGCTTCCAGGGGCCAAAGACGAAGCAAGATGGGAACTCCACTGGCGTCGGAGGCTGGAGGTGGGAATATGGACTCAGAAGTCCAGAGTGTCCACTAGCGGGCTGTCCATGGAGAACCCCAGTGGCCATCAGGACCAGGGAAGAGGTGTGGTATGAACAGGAACTGGGCCTGGGAACTGCAGGGAGGGCTCTGAACGGAGAGAACTGGCCTCTAGACCCGGCTAGATTAACTATCAGAGCAAGTAGCAAGAGCTAAGATAAAACCGTGGTTCTGGACCCTAGATGAAGGCGAGAGATTCTGTGACCTAGAAGTCTCTCCTGGGGCCCCTGGCGCTAAGTGTTGTTTGCTCATCAGCATATACACGGAGCTCCTCTCACGGCTGCACAGAGACCTGGGGGCTGGGGAACATAGCAGTAATGAGATCAGCATGGCTCCTGCTTCTGTGGAAGAAAACATTTGGGGGTGTGGGAGGGGATTCAGTAGGAGGAGCTGGGATCGATAGAACTTAGCATTTCTAACTAGGCCCCAGACTCACACCTGAGCTAGGACTTCATGGTCAAGTCTGCCAGATTACTAATCAATTTCCTGCCTTCCCCATGTCTGGCTCAGGAGCGAGATGGACTGTGTGGACAGAAGAGCATCACTTCGCAGCTGAGAGCCCTGGGAAGCAGCCTCAGATGGGTGTCTGCGCGCTCGCGTGCATGGCAGCACGATTCACAACAGCGGAAAGGTGGAAGCAACCCGAAGGCCCATCCGTGGGTGAGTGGATAAACAAAATGGGACCATACCCACCTTGGAATATTACCCAGCCTTAAGAAAGGAAATTCTGACGAGCTCCAACCTGGATGAACCTTGAGGACATTATGCCAGTTGAAAGGAGGTGGCCACAAAAAGACCGATGATGCTGTGCGATCCTACTCACGTGAGGTTCCCCGAGCCCACAAAGTCATAGAAACAGAAAGTAGAACGGTGGCGGCCAGGGGCTGGGGGAGGTGAAGGGGGCGGGGCTTCATGGGACTCGACTTTCAGGTTTGCATGATGAAAAAGTTTCAGAGATCGGTCTCAAAAGGCCGTGAATCTACTTAACTCTACTGAGCTGTACAATTAAAAATGGTTAAGATGGGGAATGTTATGTGTTTTCTAACTACTATAAAAAATAAATAAGGGGAAAAGGAAGGTACTGACACCTACTGCAACATGGATGAACTTGGCACGTCTTATGCTCAGTGAAAGAAGCCAGACACAAAGGCCAAGTCCTGTTTGACTCCATATCAGGAGTGGTTAAATTCACAGAGACAGAAAGTAGGCTGGTGGTGGCCAGGGGCTGGGGGGAGGAGGAGTGGGAAATTTGTGTTTAATAGGGACCACGTTGCCCTCTGGGGGGGTGAGCGTTCTGGAGATGGGGGTGGTGATGGTTGCACAATGGGAATGTGCTTCGTGCCGCTGAACTCTACCCTTGAAAGTGATGAGGAGGGCACGTTTTATATGATGGCTATTTTCCCACAAAAAGTTTTTGTGTTTTTTAAAGCCCATAATATAGTCGAAAAGCTTCCTTCAAACTCAGAATTCTTTTCCAGGCCATCTTCCCCACCTGGCATGTCAACCCCATGAAATTTAGGAAACTCCAAAAGAATAAACTAACATGTTCCCTGGTGAAAAATAAAACAGAACACAACTGGGAAGAAGCAGAAGGAGGGGAAATCATGAGGGGTGGGGGTGGGGTCGGGTTGGCCCTTTCTATGAGCTTCCTCTGTGCCAGTGACTCCAACGTTACGTGCTTCTCCAGCAAGCTCTCAGGTGATGCTGACGCTGCCGAGCGGGGACCCCACTTTGGGAACCGTGGGCCTCCCTAAAGCTCTTTAAAGTGTCAAAACCACAGTGGGGGAGTTTGCAAATTTTAGCAAGAAGGTTTATGTGGCAAGTGTGTTGCAATGCTAGGATCCTGAGTCCTTTAGACCTTTGTACTTCTGAAAGCTTCCCCAGCTGCGTCTGATGGAGTAGATTCTCGCTCTGCAGGGAAATACATGCTGCCCTAAGCCTGGATTCGTTAGCTCACTGGACCTCAAAGGGTGGTCTCCACACCAGCAGCAGTGGCATGACCCGGCACTAGCTAGAGAACCGAATTCTCAGGCCCCACCCCAAACCTCCTGGGGCAGATACTCTGGGGCTGGGGCCCAGGAACTGGCTTTGACAAGCCCTTTGGGTGGTCTGATTCATACCAAAGTCTGACAACTCCTTTTTCATCGATGTGCTGATGACTAAACCCGGTCTTTTGGACACTTGGATACGTAGTTTCCCCATGCGTGTGACCAATTACTGAAGAAGGGGACAGCTTATTCTTTTCTTTTTTTAAATGATTTTATTTACTTATTTGAGAGAGAGAGAGCGTGTGC
This sequence comes from Ursus americanus, assembly GCF_024610735.1. NCBI lineage: Eukaryota > Metazoa > Chordata > Mammalia > Carnivora > Ursidae > Ursus > Ursus americanus. The sequence goes on along the minus strand of NC_142145.1, from coordinate 13,379,587 downwards.
AGGAGAGAGAGCATGAGCAGGGAGAGGGGCAGAGGGAGAGGGAGAAGCAGACTCCCTGCTGAGCAGGGAGCCCAACATGGCTGGGCTCCCTCCAGGACCCTGGGATCATGACCTGAACCGAAGGCAGACTCTTAACCGACTAAGCCACCCGGGCGCCCTACCCCCCACCCAGCCACCTTTTTTTTTTTTTTTTTTTAATATTGGCCTGGAAATGTGATTCAGATATTACTGGGGTTGGGAAAATTAGTGGAGAGACTTAAAAATACTCTGACACCAGGGACCACAACTAGCATAATTCACAGAAACTTCAAAGAGGCGAATTTTAGCTTAGTAACAGGAAAAGACTTTAATGACTGGGGGGGCTCTGGTCACCGGGAGGGTTTTCTTGGGCTGTAGTGGCTGCACCCTCATTGGATGGGTTCTATGGGGACCCATCCACATGGAGGATGGAGAAATTTAAGAAGGAATTGGACTGAGTCAAGGTTCCCAGATGACCGTCTGAACAAGGTCAGCGTCAGAGTCACCTGGGGTTGTTAAAAATAAATTCTGGAGTCCCAGTCACGAAGATTCTGGCACAGCTGGGATGGGACCCTGGCGTGGCACTGACCCACAGGGCACTTTGAAGTGCTGGGTCTGAGAATCTCTAAATGGGATGTATTTGCTGTCCCTTCCCAGTTCTACGACTGTACGAAAGAGGATAGAAAGGTTAGCTTCTAAAGATTGGAAAATGCAGAGAGATCAAATAATTTTCTCCGTCACATAAGAAGTCTACATTAAAAAGTAAAATGGATGGTAGTATTTTTAGCTTTACTAAGGGCACCCCTAAGAAATACGTTTAAACTATAGCAGAAAGGATTTGGATTAAAGGAAGAAAAAAAAAATCCTAGCAATGAGGATTATTAAACATCGGGATGGGCTAAAAGAGTTGATTGTGGAAGAGCCTTCTCTAGAAATTTCTAGAATGAGGAGACCTTCTCATCTGTCTGGAATGATGTCAGGGGGTAATTTTAGACTCCCTTCCAGCCTGGATGCCTATATTCCGATATACACAACAGCATAGTCAACTAATGCAGCCCGTTTCCCTCAAGCGTATAGGAGAGCCTTCACGAAAGCTTCCCTAGTTAATTGATTGCTGATATAGCCAAATCAGCAGGGCTCCTGGGTGGCTCAGTCGGTTAAACTACTGCCTTCGGCTCAGGTCACGATCCCAGAGTCCCAGGATCGAGTTCCGCATCCGGCTCCCTGCTCAGCGGGGCGTCTACTTCTCCCTGTCCCTCAGACCCTCCCCACTCTCGTGCTCTCTCTCTTTCTCAAATAAATAAGTAAAATCTTAAAAAAAAATCAACAAATGGTGAACAGATGAACACTACTGACACACTAATAAGACCTGTGTTTGAATAGGAGGACACCCAATTTCCTGCCGACTAGTCACCTGATCCCCCGTGGGTGATCTCACAGCCATCGGCTTCTGTCTGAGCATTCGTCCATGGGCGCCAGGTCTCTGATATCAAAAACTAAGAAAGGGGCTCTTCCTGACAACATCTGTCTGAAGTTCTGGTGTTGAGGTTCAGTTGGAGTTAGACGTCAAGCCAAGCACCGCCAAGGGAAGGCCTTGAAGAGAAAGGGGAGGCAGGAAGGAAGCCTCTGCACAGATAGAGATATGAATAGCAGCTGGAGAGAACGGGCTCCACCCTGGGAGTCAAGTGAGGAGCTGCCCTGGAGCCAGGGCAGGAAGATGGGACCTCGAGGTAAGCCAGCTGGGACTAGGCCAAGAAGGAGAGGCAGCCTTAGCTGCGTTTAAATCTCTGAAGTATTTCTCCTTCGGGAAGGATAGTCCTAGGGAGACCCTTGTATGTCTTCAGTTGGAAGCATGACTGGAACTGATGGAGAGCTTGTGAAAACCCTTCCAAGTTGCCTGGCAAATCTTCTCCTGTTAGGAAGCAAAGTGCAGCATCGTAGCGTAAAGCGCTGGCCCTAGAGTCAGGGGACTTGGACTACAGCCTTCCTCTCTCACTTGACCACGGATAAGTTTGGTTTTTTAATACTTCTGGGCCTCAGTTTCCTTATTCAGACTATGAGGACAGTAAACAGCGCCGGGTGATGTCTGTGATTTCAGGAGATGACACCCGAGTGCAGGGACTGGCCCATGATAAGTGCTCAGTAAGTGTTAGCTTTTCCCGTTTTCCTAAAGAAACTCGTGGCTCAACTCTTAGATTCACCCAGAAACGGTGCCTCCCCAATGCCAGGCTGACACCTGGCTCCAGTCTGTGACAAGGTTTTCAGCATTCCTTGGCCAAATGGGAGAAGTAAGAACAATGTCGGATGCACGCCTGTTGGCACGGGCTCGCCAGTGACAGCTTTCTTCCTCGGAGACGCACAATGTCCTTCGCTTTTGGAAATAATGAGCACAGTAGAAGGTACTTTTAGTTTTATGTTCTTTGTCGCTTGAAATTAATCCTTGGTTTTTTTCTTTTCTTCTAGTCCATGAAATCTGAGAGTCTGGGAACCATTCCTCTGGACGGTGTGAGGGGAAGCCAAGGAAGGTGGGCAGGGCTGTCTCAGTGGGTCGGTGTGACACCCCACGGGGCCGTGAACTCCCAGCAGGCGGCTGGGGGGGGGGTCCCTGCTCAGCAGGGAGTCGTCTTCTCTCTCTGCTTCTGCCCCTCCCTCGGCTTGTGCTCTCTGTTGCTCTCTCTCAAATTAAAAAACAAAACCAAAACCAAAAAGATGTACTATAAGCCCAAGTTCTAACCGCCCCTGGAATTCCTCCCCACTGGGTGCTCCCCTGTGCATGTGGGGTGCACGTGCCAATGCGCTCCTGTCGGGTCCCTCTTGTTAACCTGTCTTTGTCTAATGTGCAGGCCCCAGCCCGGGACCCTGGGTGGGTAGAGGGGAAGAAAGATGAAGCCAGTTCTTCCTCTCCTACACCCCTTTAGGCTGTTCTTACCACCATCCCCCCTTCCCTTGGCTTTTTCCCCTGCCCTGTTTCTCGTCCCTTCACGCATTTCCTATCTCTTCCTGGCTTTGCTCCGGATTCGTCAGCAGCCACAGGTGCTGCAGCTGTGTGCCCAGGTGTGCCGCTCACCCAGGTGGCCGCAGTGGCGAGCACGCAGGTGCGTTGCGCCGTGGGGCCGCTGCCCTGCCGCGTCCCCTCCTGACGGAGGTCTGTGCTCGGAACAGAACAACAAACGGGGCACTCAAGATTGATCTTCCTGTCTCCGCACAGTGACATGTCATTAACCGAGAAGCTTCCTTTTAGCACCAGAGGATGGATTGTTGCCCACAGCCCTGCCAATAACAGCGACACATTTTGGGCAGTGCCTTTCAGGGAGAGAAGTCGGGCTCCATGTAAACCCTGAGGATTACAGCCGAGGCACAGACACGAATCTATTATTTTAGGAGTTGCCTTGAAATTTGGTGGTTGGTGGGGGGAGACATTTCTCCTCCTTGGAGAGCAAGCTCAGCCACTTGTCCCCGTTTGCTTGGGGCTTTTCCTGGTTTCAGCACTGAAAGTCCCATGTCTTGAAAGCTCGTGGTGTATTGGGACAGTTGGTCAGCCCAGAGCCAGCAGTAACCAATCCTCTAATGGGCTATTTGTCAAAGATTCGGCACAGGTAGGTTTAGTTTAGAGAAGGAAAACAATGAGAAGGGAGTAAAGAATCATTTAACTCAGAGAAGAGAAAGCTGAGGGTGGGGGTGGGGGGCAGGGGCTATTTTGGTGACAAGTTTCACGTGTGGTCACGGGGTGGGCTAAAATGTGTCCAGCTGCTGTCTATCTCTACCCGAGCTCAGAGCCAGAGGAAATGGGTGTGAGTGGAGCCCGAACTTACTCACAACGCTAATTTCCTGACAGTAAGTATTCTTAGACTCCAGAATGAGTTTCTAAAACAGATTAGGTATTGTCTTTAGAGGTGATCCCTAAGGGCTTGAAGAGTTTAGGTGTGGCCCAAGAGCTGGAGGAATGGACAAAACACGTTTCTAAGATTCCTTCCAACCCTAGAATCCCGTCTCCACCCACCCATCTATCACGGCTCTGATTAGTTTGTGTCGTCTTTTGCCTGTAGTTAAATCACGTATAATGATCAGGAAAAAGCGCTTTGATTCTAGGCTCCTGGGGCATGAGTCTGGCTTCTCCAAAGGACGATGGAGAGGAAAGATTAGCATGTTTATTTGTTTGTCCCTAAGGATGCTTAAATTTAGAAAAGGTTATGTATTGGTCAATTTCATGACAGCAATATTAGAAGTTTAAAACAGGGAGAAACAGTCCCCGTGGTCCTATTATTCCGACAGCCTGAGTGACCCGCTTTCTCTTCCCACTCACTGTCCTGAGATTTCCCTGGGATTTCATTAACGTTTAACCTGGCATCCAACCTGACCCACATAGGATTCTTACAGTACGGCAACTGGGCCTTACTGAGTGATTAAAGCAAAAAGCAAAACAAACAAACAAGCACAACTTTAAAAAAATCCTACGTAATCAAGTTGCTTCCAATTTTTAAAATCAGCTTGGTTTTCCTCCATGGAATTGTCTCACATCCTGGGAAATCAAGCTTGAGCCATCTGGTGAATTGTTGTGGTTAAAACTGAGCTTTGGGATTGGTGGTGGGTCCTTGTTGTTTTAGGGATGTTTCCCCTTCATACAAACAATTAGTTCTGTTTGTTGGCAATAGAGCACTGCCTACGTGAGATCTGAGCGTCTCTTTCCACTATGCTGTTCTGAAGTTGTTACTTATCACTGATCCAGCCCACCAACCCTGCAGTCAAAAGCTGATGGTATAAACTCTTTGGCTGACCTCCTCTGATCAGCTCCTTACACAAGTTCCTTGGGGTATTAGTCGGGGTCCTCCAGACAGACAGAACCAATGGGATGTGCATATATGGAGAGGAGATTTATTTTAAGGAATTGGCTGACAAGTTCAAAATCTGCAGGGTGGGCCGTCAGGTTGAAGAGCTGATGTGGTGGTTGCCAGTCTGAAAGCTGTTGGGCCAGAGAATTCTTTCTTGCTCTTGTAAGTCAGTCTTTGTTCTATTCAGGCCTTCAACTGATTGGATGAGGCCCACCCCACGGTAAAGAGGACAATCTGCTGCTGTACGTAAGTCTACCAATTTAAATGTTAATCTCAACTAAAAATACTCTTAAAACACATCCAGAATAATGTTTGACCAACCAGGTGTAACCAAAGTAATAAGACCAGGGCCAGGAGAAACCCTTAACTCAGGGAACAGCACCTTGATTCTTGTGTGAGTGGCTGTTTTCAGGTAAGAGTACAAAATAGTTTTGATTTCACCCTTGGATGTAAACTAGATGAAATAAGCTATGCTCACAGTGGCGGCAGGTGACCCTTGCCCCTTCATAGTGCAGCAAGGAGTTCCATTTCCCTCCATCCTTGGTAGCAGCTGCTATTATACAACTTTTTACTTGATTTATTTATCTTTAATTTTTTAATTTTTATTCTTTTAAGATTTTTATTTATTTGAGAGAGAGAGAGAGAGCACAAGCAGGGGAAGCGGCAGAGGGAGAGGGAGAAGCAGACTCCCTGATGAGCAGGGAGCCCAAAGTGGGGCTCGATCCCAGGACCCTGAGATCATGACCTGAGCTGAAGACAGACGCTTAACTGACTGAACCACCCAGGAGCCCCTATTACACAACTTTTTAGTTCTTCCTAGTCGGAAGGTTGTAAAGTTGTATCTCATTTTAAACACAATCCGCATTTCTCCGATTACTAATGAATTTGAGAGGCTCCTCGTGTATTGGCTGTTCCAGTTTCACTTCTGTGAATTTCTTTTTCACATTTTTGCCCATTTTTTTATTTTTTATTTTTTTCTTGCTGATTTGCATGTGTTTCTTAGTGGCTAGTTTCTGGATTTTAAGCTTTTGTCCTAGTTTTGCAAAATATCTTCTTCCAGTACCTTTCCTGTGTGTTACCTTTGTACAGGGTGTCTTGGTTTAAAGAGAAAGCTTTACTTTTGATGTCCGTAAAGCCATGGATTTTTTCCTTTGAAGTTTGTGCTTTTTGTGTCCCTACTCAAATCAGCTAGTTTTTGCTATGTAACAAACCACTCCAAAGCATAGCGGCTTAGGCCAACAATGATACATTGCTATGGGCTGGTGGGGTGACTCTTCTGGACTGGGCCTGCCTCCTGGGGCTGGATGGTGAAGGGGGGGTCCTACATCATAGGGACCTCCGCTGGGTGGAGGGGCTGCGCCTCCACTCCACATGGCCTCTCAGACTGTAGGCGGCTAGCCCAGGCTTCTTCACATGGTGGTCTCAGGGTTTCCAGCAGCAGGGGAAGGCAAGCCCCCCAGTGTACATGTGCCGTTCAAGCCTCTGCTTCTTCATATGGCTAACGCCCCGTGGGCCAAAGCAAGTCACATGGCCAAGTGCAGAGTCAAGGAGTGGGGACAAAGGCCCCATCCAGCTGATAGGAGGAGCTGCAAAATGTGTGTGTTGATATGTTTTAACAAACACTTTAGGTTCACAGAAAAATTAAGCAGAAGGTACAGGGATTTCCCACAAAGCCCCTGCCCCCGGCACGCGTAGCCTCCTTCACTATAAATGTCCCTCACCAGAGCGGGACACTTGTTATAATCAGTGACGCTTCATTGTCACATCTGGGTCACCCAGAGCCCATAGTTTGCCTTACGGTTCACTCTTGGTGTTGTACGTTCAATGGGTTTGGAGGAATTTATCATGACATGTAACTGCCTTATAGTATCATACAGAGTAGTTCTACTGCCCTAGGAATCCTCGGTGCTCTGTTGTTTTCTTTTTCCCAATCTACCTTGTTACTCTAAGCTTATAAAGATATTTCCTATTAGTATCTTTATAGTCTTAAAACTATTTGGTGTTTCTTTCTTTATACTGTGATTGTCAATCTATTTGGATCAATTTTCTAAGTTTTTCAATATTTCATTTATATTAATTTACATCTATTTTTTCCCAGCGTGAACCACATTTTCCAAGATCTGTTATTCTATAATCTGACTCCTTCCCTCTGATCTATAATGCCAGCCCTATCACAGAGCAATTCCCCATATACATGTGGTTCTGTTCTCAAACTTCCTATTCTATTTGCCTCTCCTATGCTGATGCTTGTAATCTGGGTCACTATCTGATAGAGCTCGTACAGTTGTTGCTTTTCTTGGCTCTTTGTGGACTTCTGTTCTTCTTTATTCATTTTAAAATTATTTTTTCCAATTACAAAATCCTCTTGAATCCATCAGGTTCTGGGGATCTAGGGCACAGCATGGTGACTATAGCTAACGGTACTATACTGTATACCCAAAAGTTGCTAAGAGTAGAGTTTTAATGTCCTCACCATAACAAGGACAACAAAATGGACATTGTGAGGTGAAGGATGGGCTGACCAGCCTTATTGTGGTAAACATTTCACAGTATAGACACACGTGTATCAGATCATTGCCCACTTTAAGCTTGCTTAACGATATGTACCAATTACATCTCCATAAAGCAAGAGAAAAAGTCATCTTGAGATTTTGATTAGGATTTGCATTGATTTAGAGATTAACTTAGGGAAAATGAACATCTATTCTGCGCTAAGCTGTCCCATTCATTAATACGGCACATATCTCTGTTTAATTAGGTAGTCTTTTATATCCTTTATCAGTGTTATTATCCCTAACTTCGTGTGATTTTTTTTTCAGGGGGTTAGGCTAATTCATAGGTACGTTACAGTTTTTGATACTTTTTCAATAATGTCAAACAGTATTGGTCTTTTCCCTGTATTTTACCAGAGTTCAAATATTATAGGTGTGGCCTAATAGAATGGTTGAAATGTTGTAGTGACGCCCTGAATCAGAGGGAAAAAGCATAATACTCAGAGTTATAACAATATTCATATCCGAGGCAACATCGCTTACAATACCTTCTAAAATGCACCGAGCGCATTAGTCTCAGGGTGAAATTAGCCTGGTGAAGGGTTCACCCCAGAGATTTTAGTAGATCTTCTGTCCCGGTAACACAAGAGGTCCGCCTCAGCAAAACTCACACAAGCAGAAGGTCATGAACGACTCTCTCTGGAATCTCCTTCATTTAGCAGTTCCCAAGTGTTCAAGAGTATTAACTGTTCAACTGCAGAAACTGGGTCCCAGAGAAGTTCAAAAACCAGCCAGATGGGAGAGAGTTTTATGGCACAAGTGGTATTATACCCAAGCAACAGAAAACCAGAGGGGGGAAAAAAAGCTTGCATTTCCATTGTCAGCACAATGCCTGTAATTGTCCTTTGTTCTGGGGGATAAACACTGAGAGACATGAAGGGCGAAACTTCTATACCTGAATTTCCATAATGCTGGGTGCTGGGGATTGTCATTACTTGCTCGTTGCTTGTCATTTTTGCATAGAAAAAAGGAATATAATAAACCTTTTGAGAAATACATGTTTAGACAGCTTGAGAGTACTTTGTCTTTTGGATGCATATGTGTGTTTAGCAGAATAATTCCCCGGTCTAGGGAGCAAATACCATAGGCATAATTCTTTTGTTAAAGACGATTCCCCCTTATTTTTGCGCTTTTTCTTTTTTTTTGGTTTTCATTTCTTTTTTGTTATATTTTTAGACCTTTTTGCATTTATTTTTTAATATCCGAATCCAGTGCAAGTATTTCAGTCAATGAGGAGGCGTGATGCAGTAAACCCGGGGAGCTCAGTGCAAAGTGCAACATCCTGCTTCATTGGACCTTTGGCAAGAGTCATTTTTCTGAGCCTCAGTTTACTCATCTGACACAGGAAGGGTTTAGGTGACCCCACATGTCCTCTCAAGCTCTAAGATTCTGGATATTTTCTTGGACCTTTGGCATTTGGAGATAGTTCTTGAGGTTTCTATAAATACAAGTGAAAATCAGCCACTTCTTTAAAACCAGTAGGAAGCTTCAGGAATGCAGTTGTCACCAGGTCTCTGAATCCCTGTGGAGTTGAATTAGAAACTGCCGGAATGGTGGGGCCCTCATAGGGCAGCAAGGGGCAGAGTGCTGGCTTCACATATCCTTCCAAAGTCCACGTTTTTCTTCTAGCAATTTCTTGAATTGCCGTGAAAATTGGAATGGATGAGAATTTTGGTTTTTCCACAAGATAAGAGGCTCACAGATAAAGCAAGTTATCTGTCTTTTGTTCCGACCGAAAGGTGACTTTACCAGAATTTATGCTGAACATCTAAGGAATTAATCTGGACGAGTGAGCTCAGCCTGACATGAAGATGCTCCGATGCCCTTCTTAGCAATGATGCTGAAATAGTAACAGCTTCAGCTTGCCGAGGCCGTGACAGCTGCCGGGGGGAAAAACACACAGAGAGAGAGAAACTAGAAAGTCCAAGCCATTCTGAAGATATAAGGTAGCAATTTAGAGGCTAGCCTCTTGAAAAGCTTATTTAAGCCCATCAATCAACCAATACCTATTGATTGCCTGCTGATCAAGTTGTCACATCTGTGTTCTCTGCCTTCCAGGGGCTTATGATTTGGTTAAGAGCTGCCCTCTCTGCTCCGGGCCACTGAGCCCCAGTGCCCTCTGTACCTTCTCAGGCTGTAGCCTTCGCCGTGCGGGTACGCATCATTAGATCTTCAGCTTTTCAATCCCTTCGGGTTCTCAGGCCCCCACGCTGTGAATCCAGCCACTGCTGGCTTTCAGTCGCCTGGGTCCTGACCTATTTCTGGCTAACCGTTCCACATTCTTAGACTCCACCTCGGTTACTGTTGTGTGTCCCTTTGCAACTCCAACCTATCTTTAGCCCCTGGTTCTGCTGAATTCTATAGCTGAAGACCTTCTCCCCATCCATCCTGGCTGATGGGACATAGTGAGGGTCCTGGGTTCCACTTCTGCGTCCTAGCTGCCCCAGCAAATCCTTGTCCATCGACTAGAGTCACTCTGCAGCCTTTCCTCTAAAAGTGAATGATTTTCTCAGGTAGAGGAAGCATGGTGGCAACGGAAACCATTCATTCTTTGGTGTCTCACCAGAAGGAGGACACAATTCCCAAGCGTCGACATTTGTGTAAGCTTTGGGATTACAGAGTCTAGCTCTGGTAGATTACCAGGGCAGACACAGTGGTTCGAAATTAACTTCAGTGAATTTCTTCCTCATGCTGCTGACACCATTATCCAGCCAGTTGCCAGGTTGAAAACCTCCTCCCCTCCTCATAGAATACTGTTGAGCGTATCTACAAAACTGTCCCCTCTTTGACCCCTCCTTTCCGTCACCTCGTTCAGGCCCTCATTCTCTCTCACCTCGGCCGGCACGAAGCTCTTAGCCCTGAAATTTCCACCACCACCCTCACCATTCCCCATCTCCTCTCGAACACGACAGCTTCCCTATGCCTTAAGGAGGGAGGTTTGCGTAGCTTACTAGCACAGTCAGAGATCTCCGCGAGCTGGCCTCCTCCCGTCACTCGTCACCACGTACCTGTGAAACAAGGTGGAGAAAGGCCAAATGTTCTTCCCGATCTGATCGGATACAGTAACTCTCATATTATTTCTGCCCTGACACTACAGATGTCTCCTTGTTAAACAGGCCCTGTATTTGCACCTTTGGCCTGAGCTCCCACTGTGCCTTTGCCTGGAATGCCCCCGGGCACCTCCCATCTTCTCTCGAGCTGCGCTCAAGTATGCCCACCATCCCACGGATCAGAGCGCCTCTCCTTCCTCGTGCTGCACTAGCATTTAGCAGCTTTGATCACCTACGTGTCTCTTTCCTCACCAGCTTATAATCCTTCCGCATCTAGAGACACGCAGCACCCCTCTTCCTGGCTGCCACGGTCACTGGTCATTGCACGTACTCAAGGAATGTTTGCCGGAACCAGTCTGTGCAAACACGTACCTGAATGTCTGGCTCCAGAGCTGGAGACAGACATACACACGCACGTGTGCTATAGGCACGACTCTGTAAGTGCACACTCGGGCACACATGCATGCCTACACTTTTATGCACACGCAGGCAATGCACACCTATGTGTGCATGCGCACTCGCTCACGGTTGTACACTCATATACACATGCTCACGTGCAAACTCACATGTATACATATGCACATGTGCACACACTTACATCATGGGCAAACCCACACAGATGTTCACACACACGTATACATACAAACCCACACACGGACACACATGCACACTCGCACCTTATCATTACCTTCTAAAGAGGACTTTTGCCAAGAGCGTTTGGTGAGGGACCCCAGGGTGCAACCCATAAGGCATGCGAGGCACCAGGGTTAGATTTTGGGGGTACATTTATTCCCCACATTCTTTCAGGGGGAGGAGGCTCTTCTTATGTAACCCCTCTGCTCAGAGAAGATGGAGTGACTTGGCTGATAGGAGATTTGGGAAGAATAAATTTCCTTCCCAATGTGATTGGCACAGACCCTCCCTGTTTTCCTCTTGGGAGCCACCATGTGTCAGGGTGTGAGTTGGGGGGCGGGCTGGGGAGGGACAGGGCTGGGGTGAGAGGCTGCCATGGTCTGGGCTGCTGTGACAGGAGCTCAGTATCAGAAGGCTCGTTGGCTCGCAGACGGAAGCCGCATCTTCAGTGTCAGATTCATGAAGGTGATGGCGTAGCCTGTCCCTGCCGTCTTTCCTGCTTTGCGTCTCAACAGGCTCATCAATCAGACAGGGAAGAGGGGTGTTATCTCTCGGGACCCCTCAAAGACCCTAACAGAGCTTGAATAGTTTACCACCTCTCTACTCTGACCACGTGCCTTCAAATTCACACAAGGAAGAAGAGGAGGCGAACGAATGGCCATTTGTTATCGAATGGTGTGTTTGCTTACTGCTTGCGATGTATGAGACATCCTTGCAGGTGTTTATCGCCTGTGCCTTGATATATGGTAGTTCTCCGCTATATGATACGATGCTTCTCCGCTCTCCCGGGGTTAGACTCTCCTTGAACAGAAGGACACATTCATGTTTACCTCAATCTGTTTACAACTTCTTGCTGGCAAGTGCCGTCCCACTCTGTTGGCTTCATCTCCCTGGGGAGCTGGTCTCAATCCCTGGGATGTTCGTCTTCCTCCCCCGGGTATGACATCATTGTGTCGGCTGTGCCGTGTCAGGGATCTTATCCAGTAGGATCTGTGTTTTCTTCATGGTGATAAGCTACCTCTGAAGACACAACGAAGTAGTCCTGTTTGTCACAGCGTGTGTAGCTCTGGGATGACACAGTCCCTTGCTCTGTGTCCTGTGACATTCAGCACTGATTCTGCTGCTTTTCTTTTTTTGTGGGCTTTAAAAACGTATTTTTTATTTTTTTTATTTTTTATTTATTTAATTTATATTTTTTTATTGTTATGTTAGTCACCATACAGTACATCATTAGTTTTCGATGTAGTGTTCCATGATTCATTGTTTGCATATAACACCCAGTGCTCCTTGACTTAGTAGCCATCACCAGGCTAGCCCATCCCCCCACCGCCCTCCCCTCTGAAACCCTCAGTCTGTTTCCTGGAGTCCATAGTTTCTCATGGTTCGTCTCCCCCTCTGATTTCCCCCCCTTCATTTTTCCCTTCCTTCTCCTAATGTCCTCCGTGCTATTCCTTATGTTCCACATATAAGTGAAACCATATGATAATTGTCTTTCTCTGCTTGACTTATTTCACTTAGCATACTGGCCTCTAGTTCCATTGGTTTGATGCAAATCGTGAATAATCATTCTTTCTGATGGCTGAGTAATATTCCATTGTCTATATGGACAACATCTTCTTTATCCACTCGTCTGTTGAAGGGCATCTCGCTCCTTCCACAGTTTGGCTAGTGTGGACATTGCTGCTATGCACATTGGGGTGCATATGGCCCTTCTTTTCACTACATCTGTATCTTTGGGGTAAATACCCAGTAGTGCGATTGCTGGGTCATAGGGTAGCTCAATTTTTTAACTTTTTGAGGAACCTCCAAGTACCAACTTGCGTTCCCACCAACAGTGTAAGAGCGTTCCCCTTTCTCCACATCCTCTCCAACATTTGTTGCTTCATGTCTTGTTAATTTTTGCCATTCTAACTGGTGTAAGGTGGTATCTCAAAGTGGCTTTGATTTAAATTTCCCTGATGGCTAATGATGTTGAACATTTTTCATATGTCTGTTAGCCATTTGTATGTCTTCTTTGTAGAAGTGTCTCTTCATGACTTCTGCCCATTTTTTAACTTGATTATGTGTTCTTTGGGAATTGAAGTATAGTTGACACACAGTGTTGCATTAGTTTCAGGTGTGAAACAGTGATTCACAGCTCTATACATTAGTGCACGCTCACCACAAATGTAGCTGCCACCCGTCACTGTACAACGCTATTACAGGACCATTGCCTACATTCCCTAAGCCGTACCTTTCATCCCTGTGACTTATCCAGTCCCTCACTGGAAGCCTCTACCTCCCACTCCCCTGCACCCAGTTAGCCCATCCCCCTGCCTACCTCCCCTCTGGCAACCTTCACTTTGTTCTCTGTGTTTATGGGTCTGTTTCTGCTTTTTCTTTGTTTGTTCATTTGTTTTGGTTTTTAGATTCCATATAAGAGTGGAATCATGTGGTGTTTGTCTTTCTCTGTCTGACTTACTTCACTTAGCATAATACCCTCTAGTCCCATCCATGTTGTTGCGAATAGTAAGACCTCATTCTTTTTTGCAGCTGAGTAATATTCCATTGTGCATGAGTGTGTGTGTGTGTGTGCACACACGTGTGTTACATATTCCTTGTCTGCTCATCTATTAGCTATGTAAATAATGCCGCAGTAAACATAGGGGTGCATCTATCTTTTCAAATTAGTGTTTTCATTTTCTTTGGGTAAATACCCAGTAGTGGAATTACTGATCATATGGTAGTTCTATTTTTAATATTTTGAGGAAGCTCCATACGGTTTCCCACAGTGGCTGCACCAATTTGCATTCCAACCAACAGAGCATGAAGGTCCTTTTTTCTCCAACACCCTTATCAACACTTGTTCTTTCTTATCTTTTTGATTCTAGCCATTCTGGCAGGTATAGGGTGGTGTCTCATTGTGGTTTTGATTTGCTTTCCCTGATGATGAGTGATGTTGGGCATCTTTTCATGTGCCTGTTGGCCATCTGGATGTTTTCTTTGTAAAAATGTCTATTTAGGTGCTCTGTCTGTTTTTAAATCAGATTATTTGCTTTTTTGGTGTTGAGTTGTATAAGTTCTTCGTGTATTTTGGATATTGACCCCTTATAGGATCGGCCATTTATAAACATCTCCTTCCATTTACTAGATTGCATTTTCATTTTGTTGGTGGTTTCCTTTGCTGTGAAATAGCTTTTTATTTTTGATGTAGTCGGAATAGTTCCTTTCTGCTTTCGTTTCCCTTGCCTGAGGAGTCAGATCCAGAAAAATATTGCTGAGGCTGACGTCAGACAGATTACTGCCTATGTTTTCTTCTAGGACTCTTACAGTTTCAGATCTCACATTTCGGTCTTTAATCAATTTTGAGTTTCTTTTTGTGTGTGGTGTAAGAAAGTGGTCCGGTTTCATTCTTTTGCTTGTGGCTGTCCAGTTTCCCAGCACCATTTATCGAGAAGATGTCTTCTCCCCATTGTACATTCTTGCCTCCTTTGTCATGGATCAATGACATAAGCATGGGTTTATTTCTGGACTCTCTATTCTGTCCTCTTGATCTATGTGTCTATCTTTGTACCAGTACCACTGTTTTGATATTATAGTTTTGTAGTATATCTTGATAACTGAGATTGTGATATTTCCAACTTTGTTCTTTCTCAAGATTGCTTTGGCCATTTAGGGTCTTTTGTAGTTCCATACAAATTTTAGAATTATTTGTTCTTTTTTTTTTTAAGATTTTATTTATTTATGTGACAGACAGACAGCGAGAGAGGGAACACAGCAGGGGAGTGGGAGAGGAAGAAGCAGGCTCCCAGCGAAGGAGCCCGTTGTGGGACTCGATCCCAGAACGCCGGGATCACGCCCTGAGCCGAAGGCAGATGCTTAACGACTGTGCTACCCAGGCGCCCCTAGAATTATTTGTTCTTTTTCTGGGAAAAATGCTGTTGGTATTTTGATAGGGATTACATTAAATCTGTATGCTTGGGGTAGTGTGGACATTTTAACAATATGAATTCTTCCAATCCATGAGTATTAACTATCTTTCCATTTATTTGTGTCATCTTCAACTTCTTTCATCAGTGTTTTATAGTTGTCAGAGTACAGGTCTTTCACCTCTTTGGTTAAGTTTATTCTTAGGTACTTTATTCTTTTTGGTGCCATTGTAAATGGAATTGTTTTCTTAATTTCTCTTTCTGCTACTTCATTTTGTAAAAAGAAATGCAACAGGGGTGCCTGGGTGGCTCAGTCGGTTAGGCGTCTGCCTTCAGCTCAAGTCATGATCCCAGAGTCCTGGGATTGAGCCCCACATCGGGCTCCCTGCTCATCAGGGAGTCTGCTTCTCTCTCCCTCCCCCTCCCCTGCTTGTGCTTTCTCTGGCTCTCTCTCTCAATTAAATAAATAAAATCTTACACAAAAATCTGTTGCATTTCTTTTTTTTTATTATTGTATCCTACGACTGTACTGAATTTGTGTATTACTTGTAATAGTTTTTGGTGGCACCTTTAGGGACTTTTATGTGTAGTATCATGTCATCTGCACACTTCTGTCATCTTTAGGGTGAGACCGATTCAGAGGAGAGTCTGAGATGAGGACAGGGTGAGAGACCAGTTCAGTTGGTTGTGAGAAAAGGTGACAATGACAGGGATTATTGGAGGGAGGGGCTCAGGAGCAGGTTAATAGTTGTGGCGTCTAGAACCTTGGGGGTTATTTTACAGATGTGGTGACCACCTAATCTGTCTCCAGTGAGGAAAGGAGAGGAAATAGCCTTGGTTGCAGCAGAGGGATTGAGTTCTAGAATGAGAGAGACAAGGCCTTGGCAGAGCATTCTTCTCGTGATGGCTTGACAATTCAAATAGATGTTAGTCTGCCCGGGATGGTCACCATTACTCTTCCTAACGGTCTCGGGAAGAAATAATAAACCTGTCACACTAAAACCATCTCACCAACTCCTCTTCCCAAAAAAGAGGAATTCTATTATTATTTTTGTTGTTTGTTTGTTTGTTTGTTTGTTTTTTGGTCTGGGGAAGCCAGCAATGACTGTATGTCTACCCTCACCCCAGGTTCCACTCAGATACCTGCAATACTGCAGAGCCCATTGATATGAGTATTATAACTATTTATGTCTCCGGCTAAGAGTCCTACCCATCTGGGAGGGAGGCTTGCAATTGCCAGCTTTGGAGGAGGGCAACAGAGAGTAGATCCACTTTAAAAATTAAAACTACATAAAATAAACGTTTCTAGAACCATGTGTTATCTTTGAGATTTTGAAACGGGAATGAGAATCTCTAAATGTAAAGCACTGTACCCTTCATGCGGTGTATAACTCCTTTGATGACATCTGCACAGGTCACTATGAATCCTCTCACCTGCCCCCTCACCCAGGTGAGGTGAAGGCCTGGCCTTGTACACCAGCTCAGAGTTCCCACAAACGTGGCATGTGCCACTGCTGGTGTTTGAGGCAATTTCAGTGACACAGAGATGACCCTCTTTTTTTACTTTAATAATTACATATCTATTTTCTTACACATGAGACAAAAATAATCAAAGGGCAGACATTTCAAAGAAAAGTGAGGAGAGGCCGAGAATAATGTAACAAAGGAACACAATTGGGTGTGCAGCATTTGGTATTTGCAAATAGGAGGGAGAAGAGTATTGAAAAAGTGTTATGGGGGGCTCATTAAGATACAGGAGAAATAAGATCAGGTAGAAAATGTGGAGTCTGTCAAGGACGACTTTGAGAGCAGCGATAAATGGCATGTTAGAAATAGTAAGACATGGGCTTTGGAGAAAATAAGATGGAATGCTAAGATTGAGAGGCTGAACTCTTAACCATGGATGCAGTGATGGCTATTTATTTCCTTCCTTCCTTCCTTCCTTCCTTCCTTCCTTCCTTCCTTCCTTCCTTCCTTCCTTCCTTCCTTCCTTGTCATCTCTGGGTGTGGTGGCATCACAATTAATTAAATTATCACTGGTGGTAATCGTGCTTCTGGCGATAGCAGAATAGGTTGTTTTGTATCAAGCTTACTCCTGAAAACAACTAAAAAAGCTGGACTAAGTATGAAAACATTTTTTAAGGCATTGGGGAGCTACCAAAGTACTGAGAATTTGCAGTACCAATGTTCAAAGATTTTCCAGGACCACAGTGAAAGCAAGCTAAACATAAGAAATAAGAGATGAGGAGAAAATCTCCATATGTTTAGAAATTCAGCACTTATAATACCTATGAGTCAAAAAAGAAATCACAATGGAAACTAGAAAATATTTTGATTAAGCCATAATTAAATTTTCCAAATTTCAAAATTGGGGGATGCAGCTAAAGCCATGTGGAGAGATATTTGTAGCTTTAATATGCCTACAGTAGAAAAATTTTTAGAGGCTGGAAAACCAATGATCTAAAAATCTATCTAAAGAATTTAGAAAAGCAATGAGAAAGTCAAATCTAACAGTGAAAAGAAGGCAATAAATAAAAAAGCAGAAATTAGTAGGATAGGAAATAAACCTATAATTGTTTGAATCAACAGTGCCAGAAGTTGGTACTATAAATTTTCCTCTAATGATAGCATTAGCCTCACTGCATACATTTTGATATGTTGTGCTTTTATTTTCATTCTGTTCAAAATATTTAAAAACATTTCTTGAGATTTCCTTGTAGATATTGGACTACATTAAAATCAGGAATTTCTGTGCATTTAAAGGATACCATTAAAAGAATAAAAAGCCAACCACAGAGGGTGAGAATTTATTTATTACACATATAAGTGACAAATGGCTTGGATCGAGAACATATAAAGAATTCCTACAAATCAATAAGAAAAAGACAACCCAGTAGAAAAATAGGCAAAAGACTAAAGAAACCCCAGACACTTCATAAGAGAGACTATCCAGATGACCAATAAATATATAAAAAGCTGTTCAGCATCACTGGTCTTTAAAGATATGCAAACTAAGCCACAGTGATGTACCTTTTTATATTCACAATGGTTAACTACCAATATTAAGTGTCAGAGAGGATGTGGGCCAACTAGAACTCTCATATGCTGCTGGAGGAATGTAACTTAGTACCACTTTGGAAAACTGTTTTTGCAGAATCTAAAACTGAACGTTTTTATACCCTATAACTCAGTAATCCTGTTCTCAGGGATGCAGCCCAGAGAAATGCAGAATGTTCACACCAAAGACAGGGAGATGAATGCACATGTCAGGCTGATTCACAGTGCTCGGTGGGGGGCTAATAATGGCCTCCAAGTATCCACAATCTAATCTCTGGAAACTAAGTATGTTACCTTACAAGGCAAAAGATATGATAAAGATGTTGAGATGGGAGATTATTCTGGATTATTTAGGTGGGCCCAATGGAACCACAAAGATCCTTACAAAAAGAACACAGGAGAGTCAAGGTCAGAGAGAAGAGGTAGGATGGAAGCAGATGGCAGAGAGCAGTAAAGATGTTATTACTGGCTTTGAAGATGGAGAAAGAGACCATGAACCAAAGAATACTTGTGGTCTCTAGAAGCTGTAAAAGGCAGCTTGGAGGCTTCCCTAAAGGCTGCAACGTAACACAGCCCTGTGGACCCAGTTTAGACTTCTAAGTTCCATACTATAAGATGATAATTTTATTATTTTAAGCCACTAAATGTGTGGTAATTTATTACAGTAGCAGTAGGAAACTAACATACGTTCCAAACTGCAAAGGGCCAATGGATACATAACAGCAGAATGGATAAATGAATGGTGGTATGTTCCTACAATGGAAGGCTATACGAAATTTAAATGTTCAATAACAGCTTCATACAGCAACAGGAACAATTCTCACAAATGTCAGCTTGAGTAAAGAAGCCAGACGTAAAACCATACCCAGCGTATGATTCCATTTATATGACATTGAAGGCTGGTGCCCTCCCGGTCTACTTGGGTGTCCCGCAGGTAGATGCTGAGTTGTCGAGGTGCATGAAATGATATGGCGGCCCCGGTTGTGATAGCTCACAGTCCTTCAGGAACGTGGCAGAGCCAGCCAGGGGGATAAGATAATTCGAGCAAGTACTATCTGGAAATTTTTGTTTACATTAGGTTCTGGGCTTCTTTGACAAAATCTGTATTCAGAGACAGTCCTCCATAAAACTGAACAATAGAATAATAGGAGGAAAGGCATTCCCTTTGATTACCTTTCAGAGGTGAATAATGGGCTAGGAAAGCTCACTGTTCTGCTTGCTTTCTAAATTGCCAAGCAGGAAGCAGGCCGGAGGGTGGAGTTGGCACTTCCCCACATAATAGGGGGCCTCTCAAGAAAGAATTTAAGGGAGTTTTGGCTGTTTTACAAGACTTAAGTCCTCAGAATAATTCCTTAGGCTGCTGTAACAGAGGGCTTTGCAAGTTTAGGGTTTGGAGCAGAAGGGTTTGGAAGGCCAGCAGTAAAGCTGAGCCTGCTCCTGACCGGTGGTGGCAGATCCATGGCTTACGTGGCCGGGAACATTCTACCTGAGTCACCACATCTGAAGGGAACAGGGTGATTAAGGTTCTGCATATTCAGTCCCAAACTATTTTGTACAAAAGCAAGTTTGAAGAGTGAAAGTCAGTGGGCAATCTGTACCTTCTTGTCTTTCATGCACTAGAAATGGCAGACGCTGATAAAACTCACTCAAGTAATACGGCGGTTGGCTTCCCACAAAGCAGTCTCATCTATTTAATACTGCCTATTGGCATCTGGGATGGCACTTAATTACTCTTCTCAGAGGGCTCCCTCTTCTGCTGCCCATGGATCTCTTCCAGGCCTGATTTATTCTGGATGGTCAAAGTTCCATCTTATTGCAAGGTACTCGCAAGAGTGGTCTGGAAGTTTCTTTTGGAAACTCGTTCACTTTCTTCTTATGTACGTAGTCATCTTGTGGACTATCACATTGTTCCACATTTTTACAGAAAGACTGTAGATTTACCTGCTGTACTTAAAAAAAAAAAAAATATATATATATATATTTTAAAATAGATATATTTATAAATAAAAAATATATATATATGGTTTGTGTTTTGTACAGTGCTGATCCTAGACCAAATTGTGGTGTGAGCCAAGCTCTCTCTTGAGTTCCCCAACCTGCCTGAAGTCTCTTCTCCATATGTTGGCTCTTAAGCTCTTGCCCAAACAAAATCCCTCTCAAGACAAAATCTGAAACCAAGTCATACCAACAGTTGTGATTGTCAACAACTATCAGCTCAACGAGTTGCCTCCATCATTTTCTGAGCGATCAGGGGCTGAAAGCAAAGGAATCCTGCACCTCAGTGTTTTAGGGAATAGCACACAAGTGAGTTTATTGCTCAGAGAAGCTTTCCTGGTGTCCCAGAAATCACATTAAAGAAGCAAATGACAGTTTGTGATGTTTCCTACACCCCCATTTTAATATCTCAGAATTGGCAAGGAGGGATTTAAAACCATAATAACCATTGATTCATTAGTTGATCAAACTCCAGGCCCCCCTCAGTCCTGAGTATAGCAACAAGCAACGGACACACCGCATCCCCTAGCCATCAAATCCTTCCTTAGGAGAAAAAGTCATATTTGTAAATGGAAATGATAGGGGTTTTTTCATATTTAATCCTCCAAAGTGCCCACCACAGCAAGCTGAGCATTGCAAGCTTTCAGGGGCTGTTTGTGGATGAATATCAGCTTATTACCTACTAATGTGCTCTCAGTTATTGCTTTGATGACTGTCTCAACAGTGTGTAAACACACATCAGCTAGAATTTCATACATTTCTATCTGATGGGAGAGAAGAGTATTTCAAAAACCAGATTTTATTCACCATATTTTAGTAGGATTTCAGATTTCCCAGGAAGCCAAGAATGCATATTTACTTGGACTGACCCAAAATGCAACACTTTTAATACCGACTTGATATATTTATGACCAGTCTCCCAAAATCATGTTCAACTTTATTTTTAATTTGACCGCTACATCAGCAGTTTTTTTCCCCCAATTTCTTATTTTTAGCAATGTTTTCTCTCTTTTTCTTGCTCTCTTGGAAATATTCATGATAATTAATACCAATAAATATTTATTCTTGAACCCTAGTGCTTTATTTCTAGTTGTAAAAAGTCTTCATACAGATTCCTGATTTCACCTTCACACATCCCTGTGAAATAGCTGAATGTTTATCACCAAAAAGATGGCCTGGCACCGAAGCTGCTCTCCTGAGAGCCCTAGCAGGGGGGCTGAGGTGGCGACGGGGGTGAGAAATGTACAGCCAGGGAGGAGTAATGAGGCAGAAGCACAATGTGGCTCTTTTCCCCCATGGAGAGATTTAAAAATTGTAGATTGTTCCTTGTCAGTTAAATACCCATATGCTTTTTAAGCCAAATCTGATTTTGAAAGAAAATATTTAGGAGATGGAACAATTGTAGCTCAAAGATTAGTGCTTCGTTGCATATCGAGTTTCCCTGGATTCTTGCCAATCTTGGAAAATCCCATGGCTTTGAGTTTCTGTGTACTCCCTCTATGCGTCCCCCCTTTCTTTCACAAGCCTCCCTTCCTAGCCTTTCAGACCTGCGTCAATTACAGTAGAGATATAGACACATACCCCCAGAAATGCCAATCTGCAAGGAAAAAAAGTAGCCATGCAGTATTTTGGAAGTTGACTACGAACAGATGACAGATTGCCATAGGTTTGCGTAAACTGTGCCTGCAGTTTGGCAGATAGTAAGTGGACACAAGCGTAACACTCTTCAGTTCATTTATGGGGTGTGGTGCTCAGAAACTCCCATCCAAGAACACTGGCCTTATGGACCATTTCCTATGTTGATGTGGGGCATGGGGTGTCCTGACAATGTATTGTACAAATTTACCACATACACTGATCACATCCCTTAAGACAGCAATTTAGCTGTGGTATCAAGAACCATGAAAATGTTTATTCCCTCTCATACAATAATCCTATTCACTGCAGGAAATCGATCCTAAGAATATTTTGCTGATTTTGAAATATTTTTGCTCAAAGATGTTTTTTTGCAGTGCGATCTATGAGGAAGGATGGGTATGAAAAAAGGGACACATCGTAAATTATTCAATATTAGTAGAGTAGCTATATAAATTATAGTGTATTATCCTGTAGAATTTTATCTGCAATTGGAAGTTGTAATTATGTAAAACCATAGGAGAAAGTTGGTAATATAATATTCATGGGCAACAACAGAATACAAAATTGCTCATGCCGCAAGGTTAAGAATATATATATGTGTGTATGTTTACGCATATGTATATATATGTATATACGGGCGCCTGGGTGGCTCACTTGGTTAAGCATCTGCCTTTGGCTCAGGTCATGATCCCAGGGTTCTGGAATTGAGTCCCGTATCAGGATCCTTGCTCAGCGGGGAGCCTGCTTCTCCATCTACCTGCCCCTCTCCCTGCTTGTGCTCTCTCTCGCTCTGACAAATAAATAAATAAAATCTTAAAAAAAGAGAATGTATATATGTATGTGTATATACTTTGTTTTATATATATATATATACATGTATATATACGTATATATATGTGTGTATGCACACACACACACACACACACATACATACACACAAACACACTAATGTCTGAAGAACAGAGCCTGGAGCCTGGAAGGAATATAGAAAATCAGAACAGATGTATTCAGATGCTAGAATTGAGGTGGGGAATATTTTCTCTCCCCTTTCATGTTATTTTAATAAAGGTTTTATGATACACAAAAATAGCTAAAATGCAACATTGGCACAACGATAAGGAGAGTCAAAATAAAAAGACAACAGATTGTCAGTGTCAGAATTGTTTCGGTTTGAGGCAGTTTTGTGACATGCAAATGCTGCTTCAGTGCCCTTTGTCATACTGGGCTCTCCAGCACGAGGGAGTAGAGGACGTACTTAGTTGTTGAGCGGATGTTGTCGCGGAGGGAGGTACTTAGCAGCATTTCACGTACTTTAACAAAGATACACCCATCATGCTTTTTCTCTCCAGACACATATGTGCTCGTGACCTGTATGCTACCTTGGCCTGGATGGCAGTACCACTGTACCCATTTTCATCCTTTAACTATGAAGATGTTCAGAGCATGTCACCCCAAAATACGCCACTCTGGCATGTTGATTATTTTGAATTAAAGGCAATTGAGAAATAGCAGGTGCAAAGAGCACCCCGACCCTCCTTTTCTTCCTGAAAGCAGGAGATAACACTCCTGTGTGAAAGGGGCCGTCTCTGTGCCAGGAGGGAGGTACAGAGGTACCTGGGGCTGAGAATCTGTACAAACAAACCTGGTTAAACTCACCCTTGTCTTCCTAGTTACTGCTCCACGGTTTACTACCCAGCCCCCACCCCTTTGTCCCATCGCAGCTCCATAAATGTGTTACTGTTCTTCGTGGAAGATGCTACATGAGCTGGGATTCTAAGCGGTGATTCTGAGTTACTTTTCCTTTTGGTCTCTGCTGTATGACACGTGTGCTTCGCACATCAGGAAACCGTTTTCCTTTTGTTAATCTCTTTGTTAAGGAGTCCCAGCTAAAAAGCTAAAGGATGGGTAGAGGTAAAGTTTTGCCTCTTCTACAACCACGCAAATCCTAGAGGAACTATTTCTTGGGGGAACTAACTACCAGATGATAAGTGGCGTGTGAAGCCAAGAAACAGACCCAGCACGGGCCCCATTAATATCAGTATGAATGACTGTGATGTGTGTGTTACGTTAAAGGGAACAGCGATGTGCAGCAGACGAGCGAAGGGAAGGTGTATAACATCGGAAAGAACTTCAACAAAGGGAGAGGCAAAGAATTTCCCAAGAGGAGGAAGTTTAGGCAAGATTCAAATGCTCAAGAAGTTCAGGGCATGTCCCAGTCATGGCCGTACAGGACTTTTGTCCCCTTGGTGCCCATGGTTCTTGGTCATGCTGCTTAGAAGAATGAAGAGGTAGACCAGATGGAGAGTGGTGGGCAGCAAAGCAAAGTTTATTGAGCAACAGCATAAAACTCCTGAGAGGGATGGGGACCCAAGAACGTTGCCCCTGGAGTTTCTAAGTTTAAGGTTTTGGTTTTTTTTTAAGATTTCATTTATTTATTTGAGGGGGAGGGGTAGAGGGAGAGGGAGATGCAGACTCCCTGCTGAGCAGGGAGCCCGATGCGGAACTCGATCCCAGGACCCTGGGATCGTGACCTGAGCCGAAGGCAGATGCTTAAACTGACTGAGCCACCCGGGCGCCCCCAGTTTACAGGTTTTTATGAGCTCTTTTGCAGAACTTTCTTAAGCAATCAGGGTGTGCTGAGCCATGCCAATCAGGGCTTTGGTCATGTATCTGTCTAACCATTAGGTTAATGTCTCTGAGCAGATGGTCTTTTTTTGCTCACATCTGGGGGCTTAGGTCTTTACTGCCCCTTGCCTGTGATATTGACAAATGCTTTATGGTTAATCATCTTATTTTAAGACGTTTTGCAGAAGTCATTTCTGCAAAGGCTGCAAAGCAAATTGTTAGTGCAGTCCTGTCTAAGCTGCAGAATGGGATGTTAGAGCTGTCTGATCTCAGCTGTCCTGACTCCATATTTTCTTGTTGGGGACCCCGGCCCTGACTACCTAACTGTCCAACTAACTGCTAACAGTGGCTGGTCCTGAAGGGTGAGATGACCAGATAAACTGCTTTGCAAAGAAGGGAGAGACATCATCTTGTTCCCCACTCATTATGTTTAGCACAATCCGACATGGAGGGAGTACTCAGTAATTGATCTTGAAGCAATGAATGAAAACCTGTAGTCAGGATGGACTGGCAGAGAGTGAAGCAGGGAGCACAGAGAAGAGTGCGAGGGCCTGAACAGCGCCGTGGGGGTGGGAGTGAAGAGAAGAAAGGAGTGTCAAGGGTGTGCATAGTAGAATCGGCAAGAGAATGGGAGTGGCGGTGGGAAATGGCTTGTAGGTTGAAAACCTGGGAAAGTGGGAGATCAGAAGGCCGAGGGGCAGCTGGCATCGTCGCTAGAATCCCAGAAGTGGGGCCATGGGTATTTCCAGGTCTGCAACGTGGGTCTCCTCAGATTCAGTCTCTTAACTCATAACGTAAAATTACAGAAGAGCAAGCACATTAAAATGTCTTACAAGGTGCTATTACGGCCACACGGGACTGAGAGAAAATGAGAAGATGGGAAAAAAGCTGTCTCCAAGGTAAACGGTTTAAGTTCGGGAAGAGGGATGAGGAGTCATTTCATGGAAATGAAGGGTCCAAGGAGTCCCTGAACATCCGTAAATTGTGCGAGACAGCATGCAGGTTGCCCCTGGTAGAGCTGTGCCTTCGTCCTCTTTGTCTGTTGTCAGGGCTACCGATCCTGGAGAGAAGACTAGCTCTGACACAACTGATGAAATACATTTAATTAACTTGGAATATATAAATGGGGCCTCCTGAGACTTCTGTTTGGCCAACTTTGAAGACACTGTCACGTGACTCTTCTGCTTTCTGCCCTGACTGAGACGCTCGGATAGTTGTATGATTTCGCTGAAGGTCCGTGTCTCATCCTAAAATACATTCTCGTAGGACTAGAGATTGCTTCCTCAGTCTTGGGGTTTTTCTTTAAAAAAAAACCAAAAAACAAAAACAAAAAAAGAAACTTTGAGCTGTATAAAGCACGGTGCCAAAGGTAATCCTGCTTCACAGCATGAGAATCAGTCCATTTTTTGTTTCCAGATGGACTAGAACCACATACTCCAATATTCTTTTCTGTATCCTCAAATTTGAATTTAAGTAAAGGTTGTGTTTTGAATAAGCAAGTCAGAGATGTCAGCTTTGAGCTAAACCAGTGGCTCTCAAAGCATGGGCCTGGACCACAAGGAGCAGCCTCATCTGGGATTGGGTTAGAAATGCACATTCTCAGGCCCTGCCCCCAAAATATTATACCAGGATCTCGGCAGCCAGGCCTCGGCGATCTGTTTTAACAAGCTCCCAGGTGATTCTGATTCAAGTTCAAGTCTGAGGACCACCGGGTTACGGAATAGATAACTGTATTAGTCAGGGTTTTCCAGAAAAATAGAACCAATTGACTATATACAGATATACCTAATAGGGGATT
Organism: Ursus americanus; assembly: GCF_024610735.1. Lineage (NCBI taxonomy): Eukaryota > Metazoa > Chordata > Mammalia > Carnivora > Ursidae > Ursus > Ursus americanus. Next base: position 13,353,484 of record NC_142145.1, on the reverse strand, counting down.
TATTTTAGAAATTGGCTCAGCAGATATGGAGACCGAGACATCCCAAGACCTGCCATCTGCAAGCTGGAGAGTCAAGAAAGCTGTGGTATAATTCGGTCAGAACCCAAAGGCCTGACAATCTGGGGGCTGATGGTGTAAGTACTAATCTGAGTCTCCAAAGCCCAAAACCAAGAGAACCAATGTCTGAAGGCAGGAGAAGATGGATGTCCCAGATCAAGCAGAGAGAGCAAGTTTGCTCTTCCTCCACGTTTTTGTTCCGTTGGGGCCCTCAGTGGATTGACTGGATGACGCCCACGCGCCATGTTGGGGAGGGCAATCTATTTTATTCAGTTCACCAATTCCAATGCTGATCTCTTCCAGAAACACCCTCACAGACACACCCAGGAAGAATGTTTTGCCAGCTCTCTGGCCATCTCAGCCCAGTCAAGTTGACACATAAAATTAACTATCGCAATAACTAAAACTAGTTTTTAGGTTGAGCATCATACAAACCGACACCTTTACTTTCACTCATTCAGTCGCTGCCTCATTTTATGAATATTTTGTGGGGTGCTTGCCATAGGTCAGACATCACTATCGGTGCTGGATGATAAGGCAGTCAAGGTTCCTGCTCTTGGACAGAGAAGCAGATAACATACAGGATGTCCAGTTAAAATTTGAATTTCAGATAAGCAATGACAATAATTTTTTTAGTATAAGTATCTCCCAAATATTGCATGGGACATACCTATACTAAAAATTATTGATTGTTTATCTAAAATTTGCATGGAACTGGGTGCTCTGTATTTTTATTTGCTAAATCTGGTCACCTTACTCTTGTGGCTCTTCTATTCTAGTGGGGAATACAGACCTCAAAAAAGTAAACTTACTTAACGAAACAATGCTTTTCAATGGTGATATGCACAATTAAGAAAAATATAATGCAGTAATATGGAAGAGAGTGGCATTGGATAGACTGGTTAGACCCTCTCTGAGGAGGTGGGAGCCAGCCACATGTAGATCTGAGGGAAGAATATCCCAGACAAAAGGAACAATTTAGTGCAAAGTCTCTAGGGTAAGAAAGATCTTAATATGTTCTAAGAATTGGCCACAAGTCAGCATGGATGAGCGTAGCACGTGAGAGGGAGAGAGCCAGAAGGTGAGGATAGAGAGACAAACAGGAGCTCAGTCATGCAGGCCTTAGCAGACCACAGTAGAGCGCAAAATGTATTCTCTCATTGGAGAATTTTTAAACACAGAGGAGTCTCAAGCCCAGCTTCGTGTTTTCAGATGATCTCCTAGCTTCTGCGAGGAGAATGGTTTGTAGAAGGGGCAAGAGCGGGAAGGGGGGAGGCAGATCAGGAAGGGCCTGTTGAGATCCAGAAAGGAGATGATCTTAGCTGGAACATGCGGGTAGTAGTGGGTATGGGAAGAAAGGGACAGATTCAGGATACATTTTGGAGAGGAGCTGACAGGACGTGCTAGTGGATGACGTGTGGTAGTTGGAGGGAAAGGGAAACAACATGGGTGAAGGTGCTTGTCACTGAGATGGAAAAAGACTGGGGACAGATGATGGGTTTTGGTCAGGAGAAGTCAAGTCCCATTTTGGACAGGTTGCATTTAAGAAATCTGTTAGATATTCAAGTTAGGAATTCAAATGGATCATTTCAGGGCTAGAGATAGAAATTTGCAATCGATCAGCATATACATGGTATTTAAACTGTGGGAACTGATTAATATTACCTAGGGGAGTGACGGCAGATGAAGAGAAAAGGGACCAGGCCCCAAGGGGCTCCCACAGGTACATTTGGAGATTCCATCAGGGGACAATGAGGAAGTCCCAGGAGGAAGTATTTTTTTATTCAACATCAGCTTTGTCACAAAAATTGTGTGTGTGTGTGTGTGTGTGTGTGTGTGTGTGTGTGTAACATTGTAGTTCTGTGCATACATATTTGTAAATTATGCCAACTACCTCTGTGGAATTGAAGACCATCACAGCTTGATTAGATGCCATTACAAATTATGCGTCTTCTTGGCCAATTTCGAATATATTTCTGCTCCGTTTGACTTCTTTTTTTTTTATAGTGGTTTTAGAAAAAAGCCCAAAACTCATAACATGAAGTCTATTTTCTTAACAAATGTAAGTGCGCAACATTGTTATGTAGCAGGTGGCTAGAACCTCACGTTGCGTGGCTGAGACTGCATATCCAATGCATAACGACTCACCCCCCCATTCCACCCCAGCCCCTAGTAACCACCATTGTACTCAGTGCTTCTGTGAGTCTGATGACTTTTGATACCTTACCTAAGTGGAATCACGCGGTGCTTGTCCTTCTGTGACTGCCTTCTTCCACTTAGCACAATGGCCTCGAAGTTCCCCCACGCTGCCACAGACAGCAGGAGTTCCTTCCTTTTGTACAGCTGAGTAGTACTCCATTGCAGTGTAGACCACATTTTGTTTACCCATTCCTCTGTTGATGGGCATTTGACTTTCCACTTTGTGGCCATCATGAATAATGCTTCAGTGAACATGGGGATGCCAGTTATCTCTTTGAGATCCTGTTTTCAGTTCTTTAGGATAAATACCCAGAAATAGGATTGCTGGACCATATGGTGGTTCAATTTTTAATTTTTTTAGGAACCTCCACACTATGTCCATAGTGGCCACACCAGTTGACATTTCCACCAAAGGGCACAAGGCTTCCAGTTCCTCTCCCTCCTTGCTAACTCTGGTTATTTTGTTTGTTTGACGATGGCCATTCGAACAGGTATGAGGCGGCAGCTCCTTGTGGTTTTGATTTGCATTTCTCTGATGATTAGTGATGTGGAGCATGTTTTCATATACCTGTTGGCCTTTTACATGTGTTCTATAGAGAAACATCTATTCAAGTCCTTTGCCTATTTTTATTTTATTTTATTTTATTAAAGATTTTATTTATTTGCGAGAGAGAAAGAGTGAGCAGGAGGAAGAGTGAGAGAGAACCTGAAGCAGACTCCACGCTAGGCTCAGAGCCCGACGTGAGGCTCCATCCCACCACCACGAAATCATGACCTGAGCCGAAACCAAGAGTTGGACACTTACCCACCTGAGCCACCCAGTCTCCCCCCTTTGCCCCTTTTTAATTGGGTTGTATTTTTTTTGCCATTGAGTTGTAGGAGTTCTTATATATTTTCTTTTAATTTTTTTAATTGAGAAGTAGGTGTAATTTTCTTTAGCATTTTATGCTTTTTGATGACCTAGTATGGCGCAGGTATTCCTTATAATTTTAGATATTAACCCTTCACACATGGTTTGCAAATACTTCATCGCATCCTGCAGGTTGCCTTTTTACTCTATGAATTATTTCCATTGCTACACAGAAGCTCTTTAGTTTACTGTCATCCTACTTGTCTATTCTAGCTTTTGTTGCCTGTGCTTTTGGTGTCATACCCAAGAAATCATTGCCAACACCGTTTGGTTTCTTAAGAGTAAGTGTATTCTTTTTCCCCTTGGGCAGTGCTCCTCAAAGCTTGTACTTACATTTTCCCTGCAAAACCAAATCATTTGATTTTTAATGATGACCTTTTAAACTGAATTTACAATAGAACCAGCAGTAATTTCAGATATTTCACCTTTAACAGAATAAACCTCTCAAAACTTTACGTTGATTCCATGAATTGTATGAAACAACAACACACAAGCGCCGTTATTGGGCTGAACTGCTTTTCTTTTTGAAACATCTCATGACACCATATCAAACCACTAGCGTTAACCCTTTGCAAAGTTCTGCCACCGCCAATGGAGCCAACACAGGATTGCCTCATGTATCACGTCTGCAAGAAAATTTGAAATAAAAAAAGAGCAAAATTAACTTAGGAGAACAGTGATCTGATATAAACAAAAACTCATGCCTCACAGGGTGATGTGTAAATGACAGCTGTGCACGTCACTGTTGTCTGTGGGAATAACTGCTTACCTGCTTCAAATAAACCCTGACTTGCAAGAGAAGCCGGTGTCTCTCTTGCAGTGCCCTCTGGGTTTCACGTGATCCGCGGCAGAACAACAGCCCTCAGGGCTGATGGTAAATAGCAACAAACATTTTGACCAAGCTGTTTTTTTTTTAAAGATTGATTGATTGATTGATTTTGTTTATTTATTTTGGAGAGAGAGAGAGCACGCGGATGGGGGCAGGAGGGGCAGAAGGAGAGGGAGAGAGAATCCCAAGTGTGATGGAGGGCTCCGTCTCACAACCCCGAGATCATGACCTGAGCAGAAACCAAGAGTCGGAGGCTTAACAACTGAGCCACCCAGACGCCCCTTGACCAAATCGTTTAAAGGGCCCACTTCTAGGACTGCTCCTGAGACCATTGCTTCTTATTCTGGTGCTCATGCGTTACCTGCTTGCTCTCTCCAAAAACTTTAAGGATTTTTTTTAAACCTCTGTTGTCTTCATTTTACAGCATTGCAGCTTGTTGCGTGTGCGTGTGCGTGTGTGCGTGTGTGCTCTAGGTGCTCAGTGGGCCCTTTAAATTTATGAAGTCATGTCTTTAAATTCTAGAGAAAATGTGTATTTCTGCAGTTCATGTTGCTAATTGCGGCCTAGTACATCTTTTCTCCTTTCTTACTACCAGAATGTCTGTACCCAGGACAGCAGGGTGCCTCACTGGAGTTTCCCAGCCACCCTCCTTGGTAGGTGTCATCATGTGACTCATTTCTGTCCAGTGAGATGTAAGTTGGTTCACAGTTGACATGAATGCTTTTGGGCCTCTTCTGCTAGACACACGGTTGCAAGGCCCGAAATGAGAAGAGGGTGGGCAGAAGTCAACCAGCCCCCTCAGGGCCCCCTCGCCGCACGCTCCAGGGAGCACCACTCGCGCTGTAGTCGATGGAACGATGGGGCCTTAGAGTCCGCAGGGCAGTGACCCTGCCGAGAAAGCGGTGTGGCGTGCACCGTCGGGGGTGGGGGGTGGGGGGTGGGGAAGTGGTCTGTCAGATATGACTTCTGGGAGCCTTAACCTTTTCCAGTAAGGCTTTGTGTTCTCGCCCTCTGCTGTGTTTCCCGATCCTTGGATCAGAACATCTCTGGTTCACCTTCTTCGGGTAATAGCGAATCTATCATCCGCTGGATAAGGAGCAAGAGCGCCAGGCCATGCGGGGCCAGGAACAAGATCTGGGTCTAGCTCCTTCTTATGAGGACTGATGAGCGACCCTCTTGTTTTGAGACCCCTCCTGACCCCCGGATTCAGAGATGTCTGGTGCTTCCAGATCATCAGCCTTTTGAGGATTCGTGGTGGATTCAGTTTCTGTTTGTGGGCCTCCCTGGGTGTAGACACTTAGCAGAATGGGGAAAACGAAAACTAACTTAGTCGCCCTTTGTCCATTCACTTTATACCTTACAAAAATGTGTTGAAATTTTTTGCATTTCCTCTACCATTCACTTCCTCCTATTGTATTCCTCTGTGGCTATCTTAGTGGTTTGGGGGGGGGGGGAGTAAAGAGAAAGGCATGCGTTCAGTCTGCAGTTAACTGGGAGCTGACAGCCGTCTCTAAGAAGGCATACCTAGGGGTGTCTCTGCTCAGAAATCCCAGGCTTTTCGTCCACACCCGTAGCCATGCGGATTTTTAAAAGAATAGCAAGTTATGAAGAAAAACATTAATCCGTCAGAAAAACTAAGAGGCAGCCCACGGAATGGGAGAATATATTTGCAAATGACACTACAGATAAAGGACTGGTATCCAAGATCTACAAAGAACTTCTCAAACTCAATACACGAGAAACAAATAAACAAATCAAAAAATGGGCAGAAGATATGAACAGACACTTTTCCAATGAAGACATACAAATGGCTAACAGACACATGAAAAAATGTTCAAAATCATTAGCCATCAAGGAAATTCAAATCAAAACCACACTGAGATACCACCTTATGCCAGTTAGAATGGCAAAAATAGACAAGGCAAGAAACAACAATTGTTGGAGAGGATGGGGAGAAAGGGGATCCCTCCTACATTGTTGGTGGGAATGCAAGTTGGTACAGCCACTCTGGAAAACAGTGTGGAGGTCCCTTAAAAAGTTAAAAATTGAGCTACCCTATGATCCAGCCATTGCACTACTGGGTATTTACCCCAAAGATACAGACGTAGTGAAGAGAAGGGCCATATGCACCCCAATGTTCATAGCAGCAATGTCCACAATAGCTAAATCGTGGAAGGAGCCGAGATGCCCTTCAACAGATGACTGGATTAAGAAGTTGTGGTCCATATATACAATGGAATATTACTCAGCTATCAGAAAGAACGAGTTCTCAACATTTGCTACAACATGGACGGCACTGGAGGAGATAATGCTAAGTGAAATAAGTCAAGCAGAGAAAGACAACTATCATATGATTTCTCTCATCTATGGAACATAAGAACTAGGATGATCAGTAGGAGAAGAAAGGGATAAAGAAAGGGGGGTAATCAGAAGGGGGAATGAAACATGAGAGACTATGGACTATGAGAAACAAACTGAGGACTTTAGAGGGGAGGGGGGTGGGGGAATGGGATAGACCGGTGATGGGTAGTAAGGAGGGCACGTATTGCATGGTGCACTGGGTGTTATACACAACTAATGAATCATCGAGACTTACATCGGAAACCGGGGATGTACTGTATGGTGACTAACATAATATAATAAAAAATCATTAAAAAAAAAAAAAGAAAAACATTAATATACTTCACAGTTTAAGCTAGAGATGCCTACATCGAAATACATAAGTATCTAAAATAGTTACCAAGCGTCCTCTTGAATGACCAATAAGGCAGCTGCACGTGGCTGCAGGGACAGAACTCTTCACTCCACTCAGCACCGTCAGACTCCCAGCCCACTGTCTTTCCAGGCCACTGTCTTCCCACGGACCCGCGCCGCCTCTCCAGGATGCTGCCACCGCTGGGAAAGACGCAGGCTGACACCTGCAGGACGCCTAGGAGGTGCCCGGCACTCCCCACACTCCCACCGTCGCGAACAGCGTTGCCTCCAGTGACTCTACTATCATCCCCCACGGGGAAGGAAGGCACAGAGCACTTATCTCTCCTGAGCAAGTGCACGTGGTCCAAACAGGATGCGTGGTTCAGAGCCAGGATTTGAACCAAGGAAGTGCAGCTCTGGAGTCTTTGCTGGTGTGACTGCAAAAAGATGAACATATTGAATGCATGTAACCCCCTGTAACTTCAAAAACATTTCACATTCTCTCGTCTGAGCCTCTGACTTCCGACAGGAAGAGCGAGGTAACTCAGCCTTTTACCTGGAGGTGCCCTGACGAACCACGGTTCAAGCTCTGTAGCCCGAAGCTCAGCTGTGCCACCGGTTCATCTTGATGCTTACGAACCTTCCTTTACACACTGTTCCACGAAGAGGCACTGTAAAGCTAATATAAATATTAGATTGCAAGTTATAAATTGTTGACTTAAACCTCAGAAAGCATTTCCCACAGAAATAACGCGAGTCATGGTGAATAGGCGCGTAGGCTAACCCGCAGTTGCCAGACCGCGTCTTACTGTTTCCACAGTAACCACAGCACTCCAGGGCCTGGCGTGGACAGCAGCCTCGCCGGGAAGGGGAGGGACTGCAGGCAGCAGCCGTGCCCCCCAGCCCCAGAGGGATGAGGCCTGGAGGTGAAGAGGTATCTGGGGCGGGGGGGGGCGGGGGGCACATGCCGAGACCAGTTGTGGGCTGAGGGTTTGTAAAGTGGGAACGGCTGGGCATGCTCCGTACCTAGGGCTCCACCCAAACCCAAGCCATTTACGTACAAGGGAGTAAAATGTGCCGTTTAATCAGAGAGAGTTCCTGGCACAACACACACTGCCCGTCTAGGGGACATGGGAACCTGAGCTGCTATGCTTAAAGAACCAAGGTGGACAGAGGCCAGCTGAGAGCCGTTTGTAGGACGCTATGTCCAAGTAGCCCAATTTCCCGGCAGAAGTCTGCTTTCTCTCTAGTTGTTGGGCTCCTAGTTTTACCATGAACCTACAGACCTTGTATGGTTAGAGGCCCTTTTTGTATCACGGCGACATGAGAAGATTCGTATTCTGAGCTAATATGATCAGTCATTTTTAATGAAGCCTTCTGACTTTTACCAGATTCCAAATTAGGGATCTTTTGGGGATACAGCATTTGCCAGCTTGACCCAGAATAAGAGCTGGGCATTATCATGCCTACAGTGATTAATTATCATAATTATAATCATAATACTCATTCATTCACTCATTCAATTGTTTATCTATTTCCTTGGCTCATTCTAAAAACCATGTGAGGTGACCCAGTGTAATGACGAGGAAGATCTGAGTCCGTGAATTCATTGGATCCCCTGCAATTATAGAAGAATAAATATTTCTCTGCAGAGGGCTGGTTTTTCCTATTGCCAGTGATCAGAGATTGTTTGATTTTATTTTGCCTTTTTTTCCTGGAAGAAATTAAACAGGTCTTACCACCGAACCTGACTCCTGGCCACAAAGGATCCCTGCCGTTTATTATCAGAGAGGATCTGGTAAGAGAACAGCCATGTTAAATTCTCGAAGATTTGTGATGACTTGACCAGAAGCTAGGCCGGGGACCAAGGACCCACACAACCCTCAGGGCCCTGTAGCTGGAATGTCAGGAGACTGTGGTACCTTCTAATGTCTTTGGAGAAGCAAAATCCACTTGAAGGATTTTTCTTATTTTGAGCTCAAGCAAACCACAGAAAAACAGTTGCATTTGAATCATCTGCTCCCTGTGAGGAGCCAGTCAAATCAAGGGCTCCACGGCCCCTCCCTCCAAGATTAGGATGCTCTGTGGTGAGTCATTATTCTGGTCCCGGCCATCCTTCCATCCTCAAAGACCACGACTACTGGTGATGGTTGGTTGGCTGCCCAAAGGGAGACAAATTCTCTTTTTATTACTTTTTGGGAAAATTGAGGCCATTCTCAAACATGATTTCCCTCTTCTTACCCTTCCGACTATGCAATACTCTACGTCTAAAATCCATCCTTTCCTTTTTTTGGTTCAATGTCAACTTTTCCACCAATGTTTTGACTCTCTATTCTTTTTGGCACCTGTAAGACTTTTTTTTTTTTTAATTGAGGTGACATTCACATAACATAAAATGAACGTTCTCTCTCTCCCCTTCAACTTCCTTTCACCTCTCAAACTCCTGCACTCTGGTGTCTATGAGAGCTCCGTTCCCTAAAGACCACATGTGACTTCCCAATTGCTCTGAGCAGTGAGTGTCTGTCAATACTCTTCTTCTGTCTTTCTGTCCAGCAACTCTTCCTTGTGAACTTATCCCTCCTTCCTTGACACTTGCTTTCCTTGACTTCCAGGACATTCCCTGGTTTGTGATTCCTGACATTTAGGATTCCTCTTCTCTCTCCTAGGCGTGAGTCTCTCCACTCGGTCCTTAGACTCCAGTGTCCCCCAAGGCTTAATCCTCCACCCACAGTCCTTGCTACACTCTCTCTAGGTGACCTCATCCACATTCACCATTTCAGCATCGTCTATGCATGGATAACTCCCAAATCTCTTTCGCTAGTGCTTCTATCTCCCCCCTAAGAAGAGGACTCAGCTCTCCTTTGCCTACTGGCTGGATAGATGAGTATGCATCCCACAGGTATCTAAGCAGAACCCAAACTATGGCTTCCTCCTACGTTCTTGATCACAGATGGTAACATCACTTGTTACTAGGTCAGAAACCTGAGTGTCATTCAAAACTCCTTCCTGTCCCTCACCATCACCACCCAGACAATCACCCAGTATTTCTCAAGGTGGTCCAGTTTTCCCCATCCTCATTACCAACATCCCAATCCAGGCAGGCATCATTCCCTCTTGGACCACTATGCCAGCATCCTCACCAGTCTCTCTTCCTCAGTCTTATCACCCCCTAATCCTTTTCCTCAGCTGCCAAAGAGATCCTTCTTACACGCAGATGTAATCACACCTTCCTGCTTGGTGGCTGCCTATCTCCCACAGCTCCTTCACTGATCTACACACCCCTCATCTCTGGCACTTCCTGCCTCGACTTTGTTAGAGCGACTCTGGACTGCAGCCCTCCCACTGCATTCACCATGCCTTTTCCTGCCTCCTGCCTCCCCCCTTTCTCCTGCTCCATAACTCCTGCTCACATTGCCCCTGAGGGCTTCCTTGGCCCCATCCTCAGGTCCTTACTCTGAGTTCCTGCAATGCATCAGGCCCTTTGCTGTGGTTGTGTCCTTACACTTTCTGTAGTGATCTGTTTTCATGTCTTTCTCTTTCACAGGGTTGGAAGCTCCTTGGATGCCCATCACTTGGCTTCATTCCTACTATGTTGTTTTGATCCTCAAAATTAATTGAATGAATGAATAACAGATTATCCCCCCTTTCTGTGGGAAAGGACCAGTAAAAGAGAAATTAGAGGCAATAACTGGAAACAATATGAGAAATACTTCAAGTAGAAAACATCACACTGTTGGTTAATCTCATTTTTTTAAAAAGTCATGGCATTTAAAATATGTTTAAGAGTAGCATTTGAATTCTAGGAATTCTAAATTGGGAAGAATTATCAGAGGTCATCTGTCTCAACCTCCCGTTTCTAAAGTACATAGTTAAAAAGAGGGGGGAAAATGGTCATTTAAAAAAATGCCGTTTAAAAACAGCCTTCTCTATCTTCAACCCCTTGGACAATGAGCCTTTCAGTCTCTGAGCCAGCTGAACGGAAACTGTTGAACTCCAATAGGGACATGGAAGCTTGGAGGACAGGACTGAAGGAGACTGGCCGTGGAGAAGACAGGGCGTTGCCTAGTGACTCGGGCAGCACCTGCCACGGGCTTGTCCCTTCTACCTGATGTTCCACATAGCCCCGAGCAAGGAACCTTGCTTTTCCGGGTGCTGATGCTATCTCTATCACGGAGAGAGCATCAGGTGTACTTGCCATCCTCGCTCTTGCTGTGTCACTGGTTAATAATGATTTTTAAATGTTAGAGGCTGGGAAAACCTTGCTGATTTTGTTCACTTAGGTCTATTTGCAGAGGGCAGAGGTACTTGGCAAGTACTATGGAATGTCTAACAGACTGGAAGGGCTTTTACATTATATGGAGATAAAACTCATTTGCGACTGTTTAAAGCAGATAGTAGAGAAGGAGAGGGAGATTGGAGACAAAATCATTTTACTCCCCAGCCTGGTGAGAAGGAAGAGTGACGTTGAATCGCCCAGAGACAATGAAGGAAGAACAAGGAAAGGGCGACAGGTAGAAATGCTTGTCCAGCTGCTGGGAGAGCAGCATCACCATACGCAGCACTGCCTGAAAGGCGCAGATCGCAAAACCAGGATCTGGGCCACAGAGCAGAGCTATCATGAGAAGAGGCCGAATGAATAATAAGCCAAGACTGGCATGCTGGTCGACCGCAAAGTCAAGTCCATGTTTGGGTAGAGTTAGCAGAAGAAAGAAAGCTGCCAGACTTGGAGTTGGGGGGATGGGATTAGAATAGCCTGAAGGGTGGATGTGCATGGAAAGATCCCCTCAAGAACTGGGAAGGGTTAAGGTCAATCCAAGGCAGTGATTCTTAAGGTGGGGGTGCTACGGGCATCTAATGAGTAGAGGCCGGGGAGACTGCTCCTCGTACAACGCACAGGGCAAAGAACTAGCCAGTCCAAAGGTCAACTGCGCTAAGATTGAGAAACCCTGATATAAGGGAATTTTTCAACCTGACAAACAACCCCAGGGAGAGGGACTGGATTTATCAAAGGCCAAGTCGCAGGTCCCCTCCCTAATCTGACCAAGTAGAGGAGGCTGTTTGTGTCAGACGACAGTATCCTGCATTCCCAGACCTCACGTTGGTGACGAGAAATCCGCTACAGTGGCGGTATTTACACCGCGGAAATTGGCAAATACTACAAAGCAGGGCTTGTGCCTCCCACGGTCCACACCCCGGAGAGCTGATTTTTCAACAGGTGCCCCCGCACCGCCGCTTCCCAGCTAGGAGGCAGGAGGTGAATTCTCTTTCTCCCTCTCTCTCTGCTTTTAAAGAGCGCTACCCTTAAACACGCAAGTGAAAGTGACCAGGTCCTTGATCCTTCTTCCTCCAGTCAGAGGTTCTCAAACTGCAGTTTGTTAAACCAGAGATCGCTGGGCCCCACCTGCGAGGCTGCTGATTCAGTAGGAGGGGCCCAACAAAGCATTTCTCCTAAGTGCCTCCGGCGATGTTGGTGCTGCCTGTCTGTAGACCCTGTTTTGAAGACCCCTGTTCCATGCTGCCTCTGGGAACGGCCCTGGTGACTCATGTGACTTTGTCTTCAGGAAGCAATTCAGTGGGCTTTGAGGTGATGCTTCCCCATCTCTCAAAAACTCACTTGAATACGCAAGATGTGAACCATCCCCTTGTTCGGGCTGCTTATATTCTAGTTTTGTTTCTCTGGCCTTGGATCCTCTGAAGACAGACCACAGGATGATCGTGCATGGCGGCTAAGGAGATAATCTCAGGTGCGGAATGCGAAGTCACAGGGCGAGATTTCAAGCTTCAGGGAGGCTCGCTCTCTGCATGGTACCCAGGAGTCTAGGAACATGGGAACTTTTTAACAAGAAAGATGTCTAAAAAGTATGAAAATGAATGTTCTAAAGTGAGATAATTGGGGGAAAGAAAGTTAAAAATGTTAAGACCCTAAATAGATGAGTTTTGCAAGTGCTGATGGGAAGCAGTATGGCTTCCGGCGTCTCGGGAGTTCCGGTGCCACACGGCCCAGATAGACCCCAGAATGCAGGCACCCCGAATTCGTGCTCAAACCCTCTTCCAAGCAGGACTCTGCTCTTCCGTCCGCTCCCCTGAGCGAAGACGCACACCTGAGGCTGGAGTGAGCAATGCACATTTTATGGGCTGCGGGAGGGTTTAGTGGCGAACCACTCAGCATTTCGTCCCCCAGCTCCCCGTTACTCATCTGCTCTTCCCCTCATCATTCTCCCCATGGCAGCCAAGTGGAAACCATGACCACCCTTTCCTGTGCCACGCTAAGCACTTTAGCTCCGTGTCAGCTCCCTCAAGCCCAGCCAGCAGCTGGCCCCGACTCCCAGAAGACTCGGGAAAGCACATTACCAAAGCAGGCCACTTGCAGAGGGATTGTATCATAAGGGTCCTGGAAGGAACAGATGGAACTTTCCAATGGGTAATTTGAGGAGAATTTAATTGAGGGACCGTTTACAAAGGCATAGGCAGAGTTTCAGGAAAACAACTCCAGGGTAGGAAGAGTGAACTGGCTTACTACCCAGTGGCAGGCAGAATTCTAGGATGACCTCCAATGAGTCACAGCGTTGTCGAATCGCCTGCCCTTGAATGTGGGCGGACCCCTCAGAGCCAACAGAATACAGCAGTTGTGATGGATGCCACTTCGGTGATTAAGTCACTGTGCAAAACTCCTACATCGTGGAAGACCGGAGGAGAGAGCCCCCCACTGGCCCTGAGGACGTGAGCTGCCCTGTTTTCAAAGGGTCACGTGGCAGGGAGGTATGGGCAACCTCTAAGAGCTGAAAGCAGCCCTCAGCTGACAGCCAGCAAGAAAGCAGGGACCTCAGTCCAACAACTGCAAGAAACTGAATTCTGCCAATAACCACGTGAGCTTAGAAGGGAACCGACAGTCTAGAAAAGAGTTCCGTCTGGCCCGTGCCTACGTTGTTGCCTTTTGAGACCCTGAGCAGAGAACCCAGCCAAGCCATGCCCAGATTCCTGACTCCTAGGAACTCTGCATTAGAGCCTACATGTTTGTGACACCGGCCCCCCAAAATTCATGTGGTGAAATCCTCACCCCCAGTGTGACAGTATTAGGAGGTGGGGCCTTCTTAAGGTGATTGGGTCATGATGGTGGAGCCCTCATGAATGGGATTAGGGTCCTCATAAGAAAAACCCAGTGAGCTCTCTTGCCCTCTTCCTGCCATGTAAGGACACCAGGAGAAGACAGCCATCCGCATCTGGAAGAGGGTCCTCACCGACCGTGCCAGCACGCTGATCTCAGACTTCCCAGCCTCCAGAATGGTGAGAAAGAAATTTCTGTTGTTTTTAAGTGCCCACTCTGTGGCTGTTTGTTAGAACAGCCCGAATGGACTAAGACAATGTGAGATAGTAAATGTATGTTCTTTTAAGCCACTGGGTTTGTGATAATTTTTTAGCAGGGAGACATAGGTACTTATACCTATAAGAACCCCGAGGCAAGAGGAAGGAGCAGTTCTCAGAACCCAGAGAGAGGGCAGACTGACCGGAGCTGAGGCCTTTGGGAAGGCACAGCCACCCATCAGTGGCTGGAGAGGAAGTGAGCTGGAGAATGAGGGCCCTGACCGCACATGCTCTGTCCTCTCCGCTTCCCCTCCCCAGTGTTCCAATTAGTGAACCCTGCCAGAAGGGAGCAAGGGGGGCCAATTAATGTGGTCTCTTGGGTCAGCTTCTCGGGGCACGGAGCAGGGGGAGGAAGGTGGACAGCAGATTTGGAGGGGCCAATGGGATATACATTCTAGCACCAGGGCATTCTCACGCCCATTACAGGAAAAATAAGTGTTTTCCCTCATATTGTTCCCTACATAAATGGACAGCAAAAGGAAGACAGAAAGTGAGAGTTTTGGTTTCCATGGTAGACTCAGTAAACGAAAGTATTCTAAAAACTGAAATGACTTAAATCTTTCCTTTCCCCTTGTTAAGTGGCCTAATCATGGCATATGGTCACAAACTCGCTTTACTCAAGAGGCCCTGTACTATAATTACACTCAGGCCCAGCATTGTTCAAGGTCTAGAAAGAGACAATTTATATAATAAGGCTGGCCATAAATCAGACAGCTCTGTAGTTACTGGGTAAATGAGATGGTCTCTAGAGACAGTTTCACTGTTATTTTTTCCCTAGTTATTTCTTAGAAGATACAATTTATTCACTGCTCTGGTAAGAATAGATTTGTTTAAACACACTGTATCTCGTTCTACAGCTGGAGAGCTGACGACCTGTGTTAGTTTGCTGGGGCTGCCATGACAAATACCACCAACTGGGGTGCTTTCAATAACAGAAGTGTATTGTGTCACACTTCTGGACCCCAGAAGGCATCAGCCGGGTTGGTTCCTTCGGAGGGCTCGGAGGGAGAATCTGTTCCAGGGCTCTCTCCTTGCTTCTGGGAGCCCCCCAAGTGTTCCTTGGCTTGTAGGTGATATTCTCCCTGTGTCTTCACACTGTCTTTCTTTTCTGAGTATCTGTCCCTGTTCAATTTCCCTTTTTTATAAGGACACAGTTATATTGGATTAGAGCTCTGTGTAATGACCTCATCCTAACCCAGCCATCTGCAAAGACCCTATTTCCAAATAAGGTCACGTTCACAGGTACTGGAGGTTAGGGCTTAAACATCTTTCTTTTCTTTCTTTCTTTCTTTTATTTATTTATTTATTTATTTATTTTTTGGTGTGGGGGGACACAATTCAACCCATAAGAGGCTCTAAACCAACCTATAGTTTAAAGGCAAAACTTACTTCTAGTCGCCAAATCGAAGATTCCAGTGAATCCTCATTTGTTGCTGGTGAAAATGTAAAATGGTACAACCACTTTGTAAAATAGTTTGGTAGTTATTTAAAAAGATAAACATGTCCCTACCATATGACCCAGCCATTCCATTCCTAGAGGTCTATGAGGAGAAATGAAAGCATATGTTCACACAAAACTCGCTCATGCAGGGTCAGAGCAGCGGCATTCACAGTAGCCCCAAACTGGAAACACTCAAATGTCTGTCACCTGTGAACGGGGAAACACTAGGTGTTATATCCATACAACAGAATATCATTAAGCCGTAAAAAGGAATAAACTACTGATAGATGCCATGATATGGATGAACCTCGAGCACATTATACCAAGTGGAAGAAGCCAGTTTCAAAGAGCACAAACTATATGATTCCATTTATATGAAACATCCAGAAAAGATACACCCATAGACACATAGATTAGTGGTTTCCTGGGTCTGGGATTAGGAATGGGGAGTAACTGTAAACAGGTGGGAGGGATCTTACTGGGGAGATGGAAATTTTCAAAAACTGGATTGTAGGGACTCCTGGGGGGCTCAGTCGGTTAGGCGTCTGCCTTCGGCTCAGTTCGTGATCCTGGGGTCCTGGGATTGAGCCCTGCATCAGGCACCCTGCTCAGTGGAGTGTTTGCTGCTTCTCCCTCTGCCCCTCCCCTGCTCATGCTTGTGCACTCTCTCTTTCTCTCTCTCTCTCTCTGAAATAAATAAAATCTTCGAAAAAGAAGAAAAATGAAAAAACTGGATTGTAGTGATGGTTGTACAAGTCAGTAAATGTTCCAAAGATCATTTAATTGTACACTTAAAATGGATGGATTTTATGGTATGTAAATTGTATCTCAATATAGGTATTAAAAAAAAAACAACTCCTGTGTCCTTAAGGTAAAAATCAAACACTTTTACCATTTATTTATAAGATGTTCTTCAATAGTATGTTAAATATATCAGAGCCTCTTTTATGTACTGATGTGGGACCACATCCAGGATAAAGTATAAGTGGAAAAAAAAACACCACCACCCCAAACAAGGTTCAGGACAGCATGTATTTGCTAGTGTACACAGGAATTTTTCTAGGAGGTGACATAAGAAGTGGGTAATAGAACTTTACCCTGGAGAATGGGAATGGGGTAGGGACTTTTCCCTCTAAACTCTTTTGTACCTTTTAAATTTGGTACTGTGTGTATGTTTTCAAAAATGTAAGTATTTAAACTTTTTTTTTTTTAATATATCAGCACACCACAAACCAAAGCATATACTCAACATGGAAGATGACCTTCTGGAAAACAAAAATAGTAGATTTTCCCCCCGTGGACCAGACTGTCACTTAATAAGTGATCCTTCCAGATCTGATATTTGGCCTTTCGCACTGAGAATGGTTTATTCACCTCCAGCAAGGAGCCATTTTCCACAAGAGGCCATGTAGTAATTATGTGGTCATGTCCAAGATTAGGGATTTCGTGTCTTTCTGGTCTGTCTTACCCACTTCATATGGAGAAATTCAGAAATATTCTTCCATGCAAATTCTTCCAGGGAAAGGTGCCACCTAAACATTAAATCATTAAGATAATACATGTTATTGGGAGGTGGGTGGGAGGCCCTGTTTATATATTTGCACTCTTTTTAGAGTACTTACTGGGCCATAGTTAAAAGGGGAAGCAATGTATTGTACTACTTGTTTTCCCTTTTCACAGTGTTGGCTGCTGTGCGGGATGCTTATGTTACTATTTATTGATCTCTCTCTATTCCCTCTGTTGTTGTTCTAATGATGTCACACAGATTGAGAACAGCTAAGAGTTTTTTCTAAGCACAATGAGATGGCGTTGTAGAAAAGATTCCTATAATCAAGCAGTTGGTTTCTAAAGAAAACAAGGGAGACTTCACTGACCATTCTTAGAATACATTAGAGACCCAAAGCATGTCAGTCAATAATTCTTTCCCATTCTTTCCATGGGGGTGTGGGGTCCTGGTTGCTGTAGGCGCTTATACTCTGCTGTAGGGCCCCTCCGAGAAGTAATGCTCTGTAATTGCCCAGACCGCTACGGCTTGAGAAGACCCACAAGCACCACATTTGGGAAAATGTCTCACCACGTCCAGCCCCTCACATCTGGCTGGTCAGTCAGGCAGACAATCAAAAGGCATTCTGGTCTTTTCACAGAGCTGCTGCCGTGTGCGAATAGAGATTTTTTTGGTCTGCTTCAGAGTGGGGTAGGGGAAGGGGATTATTTTTTCCTCAAAAATGTATTTCTTTAATCCAGTGCTTTACAAATGAGGTTTTTATTCAAATCAGTTGTAGCCGAAGGAAAGGAAGTAAAGAGGAGCATTTATTAATGACAGGGCCTCCTGCTGGTCTCAAGAAAGTCTGTTTCCAAAGCAGGCTGCATAAAAATGGATCCAGCCACAGCGTGCCGCAGTTACATTTATCAGGACATTATTAATGTGCTTACGGATGAGCCGTCACACAATTCTTATACACTGCCCCCCAAAACAAAGATGCCACAACTTCTAGTTTGCAATGGTGATTTCTACTTCATTTCAGGGAACATGGGAAAATGGAAGACAGTGTCTAGGACATCCAAACATGGTAGATCTTTACGATTCGTATTTGAGCACCTTTCAACCTCTTCGAATCTATGCTAAAATTAAATGTTCCTCTGAATAAATCGATGTATCTGAATACCTGCGTGTATGCACGTGAACTTATCATCTGCTTTTCCATAAAATAAAACATATCGGTATGCTCATGTCACCTACTGAAATAACCGGGCAAAATTGTTTCAGAGTAAATTCATCCCCAAGGTTTTGTTTTGTTTTTTTCCTAATACTTTCTGTTCGTATATTTGGTTACTGGTTTCTAGTTCTCATCTAACAATGCGTAACTTTTAGCAGCTTCCATGACAGGGGAATGGTGGGGGTGACAGTGTAGTCAAAGCAGTAATTAGATGCACATCGATGCTTTTCTTGTTCTGCATCTCCCGATCCACAGGCACATGGCAGGAAATGTGGGAGCTGAGATTTGAACCAGCTGTCTTGACCACTTTGCACTTGACCCATGCACTTGACCACTTTGTTCTAATGACTGGGTGTGCCGCCTCCTTGCCATCCTTACTCAATCTGGACATTATTATTTTGCCAAATCTTTGCCAAGCTGTGGGGTGAGATGGCAAAATGAATTTTAAAAGCATTTTTTCTATGTTCTATTTCCAGGGGAGACACGCTGACGGGTAACTGGTGACCAGGGAAGCTCTGTGTTCCCAAAACATGAAAAAATGGTAAGGGCTTTGTGTTGCTTTGTTTTAGAAATAAAATTATAAGTAACAAGCAAAAAAGAAATGGAGGAAAGAAGTCTTTGTCAAAAGGCGAAAATGCCCTCATTAGAAATGGATCACTTAAAAACAATTTTTTCTTTTCCTTCCTTCCTTCTTTCCTTCCTTCCTTCCTTCCTTCCTTCCTTCCTTCCTTCCTTCCTTCCTTCCTTCCTTCCTTCTTGCCATATTTGGTGAAGATATCTTGTGCTTTGTATATTCCAGAGAAGACCTCAAGAGCATTACACATTTCAGTTTGGAGAAAGCTTACCTATACCCTTGGTTTGAATTTAAGAAGACAAAGAAAAATGTACTGTTAGGAAGACAAAGAGAAATGTAGTTATATGAACAACGTAAGGTAAAATATACCAAATGAGTATTTCCCAGCGTTAATGGAACTAACATTTATTCCACAGACCAGCTGTGCACAAATTCAGAAAAGGCATCGAGGCGAAAGGACTTCTGAATCTGTGTGGTCAGTGCAATGCTACTGGTTATAGAGAAGTTGATCTGATAAAACTTAGTATGCTTTCAGTAGAAGAGAGAGGGAGAGATGACCACTGTAACCAACACAAAAAGAATTGAGTCTGGTGTCTGTCAAAGCTAAGTGATAACAACAAATGCCCAAAGAATTAACGTCCATGTGTATCCCAGTTGTTCGGTCAAACTTTGTTTCAGACTCTAAACAGCTGAAAGGATGGCTGTATCTCTTGGTAGATTTTGAAAGAGAAAAGTTGGCAATGTGATAAGAGCCTGCACAGTGTGGTTAAGGTTATGATTTTCAGAGTCAGACAGGCCTAAAATTCCATTCTGCTATTTATTGGCTAGATGACCTTGAACTCGGTGGAATCTTTCTGAGCCTCAGTGTCCTCTTCTGCAAAGTGGGAATATTCATTTTTCACTCAGTCATTCAACAAACACTCATTGTGTGCTGCAGACACCAGACACTGTTCTAAGCACTAGAAACACAGCAATGAACAGCAGTATCAACCAAAGCCTTGTCTTAAGGACTATGTCTCAAGCACAACAAGCCAACCAACAAATAAATATAGACTCTATTGGGTGGTGACATATGTGGTATTAGTTTTCTTTTGTTTTTTTATCATGTTATTTTATTTTTGCATCACGTTAAATATACTCTTCAACCCTCATCCCCTATTGCTCTCCCCACACCTCCCCTCTGGTGACCATCAGTTTGTTCTCTATAGTTACGAGTCTGTTTCTCAGTTTGTCTCTCTCCCTTTTTCTCCCCCTTTGCTCATTTGTTTTGTTTCTTAAATTCCACATATGAATGAGATCATACGGTATCTGTCTTCCTCTGACTGACTTATTTCCCTAGCATTATACTCTCTAGCTGTCTCCATGTTGTTGCAAATAGCAAGATTTCGTTCTTTTACGACTGAATAATATTTTATATTATTTATAATACACACACACACACACACACACACACACACACACACACACCACCATTCATCTATTGATGGACACAGGGGCTGCTTCCATAATTTGCCTATTGTAGATAATGCCGCCATAAACATAGGGGTGCACATATCCCTTCGCCTTCGTGTTCTGGTATTTTTAAGGTAAATACCCAATAGTGTGATTCCTGACTGTAGAGTAGTTCTATTTTTAATTTTTTGAGGAACCTCCATGCTGTCTTCCACAGCAACTGCACCGGTTGGCGTTTCCGCCAACAGGGCGCGAGGGTTCCTTTTTCTCCACATCCTCGCCGACGCTTGTTGTCTCTTGTGTTTTCCATTTTAGCTGCATTTTCGGGTTTTCTCAGTTTTCTCGGGTTGCTGTAACAAAGAAAGTACCACCACCTAGGTGTCTTAAAATGACAGAAATTTCTTCTCTCACAGTTCTGGAGGCTGGAAGTCTGAAGTCCGTGTGTTGGCAAGGCTCTAGGGAAGAACCTTCTTGCCTCTTCTAGCTTCTGGTGGTGGTTTGCGTCCTTGGCGTCCCTTGGCTTATGGAGGCACCATTCCAATCTGTGCTTCCATAGTCACATAGGCACTCTCCCTGAGTGTGTATCTCTGTGTGTCCTCTCCTCTTTTTATGAGGACACCAGTCACATTAGAGTTAGGGGTCATACGAATCCAGTATGACCTTGGCTTAGTTAATTACATCTGCAAAGACCCCATTTCCAAATAAGGTCCCATTCTGAAGTTCTGGGTAGACATGAATTTGGGGAGACATGGTTCAACCCACTACAAATGCTATGAAGGAAAATAAAGCCTGGCGAAGGGATAAGCATGGGGGCGGGCGGTGCTATTTAAATAGGGAAGGGTCATTTGGGAGCAGGCCTGCATGAGCAAAGGAGGGGTGCCTTGCCGTTCAGCCGGGGGGAGAACACCCGCACAGGAAGACATCACAGCAGTGCACAGAGGTCCAGAGCGGAGCCTGTTTGGTGGCATCAAAGGACAGTCAAGAGAGCTGTGTGGCTGGGTAGAACGGGCCAGCAAGGGGTAAGAAAGTGGAGACCAGAGAGGCAGCCAGGAGCAAGATCACTTACAGCCTAGTGTGACCAAGATGAGGATTTTGGAGTCTGCCTGTCTCCTGGGGATTTTGTGAGGCTAAAGCAAGGTATGATTTCTTAAGCACTCAGCTGTACCCTGCAGAAAGCAGGCACGTGGAAATGCCAGTTCTCCCCCCCTTGTTCACCTTGCTCTCCCAGCTCTAAGACAACACATTAAGAAATTTCTCTCTCTGGGTTTGGTGTGACCATCTTCTCCAACTGAATTCTTTTCTGCTTAACTGGTCACCTGGTAAAGGATCTGACATTTTCCATTGCTGAAGGGACAGCATTTCAGAGCTTGTATCAGATAAACTCCAGCAAGTAACCTTTCATAAGAATACTTGCTAAACCAGGACACCTGCAGAGCAAGGAGATTTACTTGGGTTGGAATTAAACCTCTTGTCCTGCGCTCTGTCCTCACCCCTAGTCATCTCTGAAGACCCTCCATAAACACTGGAGATTTTGATCATCTCTGAAGACCCTCCATGAACACTGGCTAGATTTCTAGAAAAGTCTGAAATGTCTTTTATTTCCACAGTGGCCCTATGGTTGATCTAAGTGGATGGACTTCAAATGTTCACATAACATTGAAATCTCATCATTGTACTTTTTGTTTGAAAGACATTTTAATGAGTGAGAGAAGTGTGAGTTGATGCTACACAGGAAAAGAGTGCCTACAGGTGAATCCTCATTCTATCCCCAGGACTGTTGATCAAGCAGCATAAATATTTGCAGTTTTTTTTTAAAGATTTTATTTACTTATTTGACACAGAGAGAGCACAAGCAGGGGGAGTGGCAGAGGGAGAGGGAGAAGCAGGCTCTCCAATGAGCAGGGAGCCTGATGCGGGGCTTAATCCCAGAACCCGGGGATCATGACCTGAGCCAAAGGCAGCCGCTTAACCAGCTGAGCCACCCAGGCGCCGCATTTGCAAATTTCTAATTAATCTGTGTCAATTTCATCACTCCTTCATTTGTGTTTAAAATATGCATTTTACCTCCAGCCTGGCTGGAAGGAACCATATGAGGTATTGCTAACCCATCCTTGTGCTGCTGGCTTAGAAGGCATTGACTAGTGAATTCTTATTTCTCATTTTAAAAAGTCTTCGTGAGAGGCTGTGGACTCTGGGAAACAAACTGAGCGCTTCAGAGGGGAGGGGGGTACGGGATTGGGATAGGCTGGTAATGGGTAGTAAGGAGGGTATGTACTGCATGGTGCACTGGGTGTTATATGCAAATAATGAATCATGGAACTTCACATCAAAAACTAAGGATATGCTGTATGGTGACTAACATAACATAAAAAATTATTATTAAAAAAATAAAATAAAATAAGAACCTAAAGAATAAATAAATAAATAATAAATAAATAAATAAATAAATAAATAAAAAGTCTTCAACATCCGTCTGGACTGCCAAACCAACCAGAGACCTCAGACCGACCGTATCCCGGAAGGAGCAGATGACATCCAAGGGCACTGCTTTCCCAGGAGTCAGGACCAGCCCTTCCCCCTTCCCCAAATATGCATTTTAGAAGGGCCTTTCAGCTATTCACTGCTTTATAGAAGTTCCTATGATCTGTGTGGAAAGCAGACATGTAACAGTGGTCCCGTGGGGCATTCTAGTGCCGCCCTCCACAAAGTGTGACCCCGCGGGCTCTGGAAATCCTGCTCTGCCCCCTGAAGGGT
This sequence comes from Ursus americanus, assembly GCF_024610735.1. Taxonomy (NCBI): domain Eukaryota; kingdom Metazoa; phylum Chordata; class Mammalia; order Carnivora; family Ursidae; genus Ursus; species Ursus americanus. Next base: position 13,330,495 of record NC_142145.1, on the reverse strand, counting down.
AATTTGGTTGACACTTCAGTGGGAAACTAGCACAAAAATGTTTGCCAGCCAGGCTGCTTGGGGTGGACTTGTGTGAGCTTTTTGAATTACAAATTAATACCATTCTTTTAACCCTTTGTCCCTCTGATATGCCTGGGGTGGAAAAGCTTGGAAGGCAGCAATGTAGGAAAATAGACACAAGCACATGGGAAAACTCAGTAGTCACGGTGGGCTTTTGAAAAATACAAAACTAGACTTTCTGTTCGTCTTGCAACTGTTTGGAGGGTGTGGAAGCGTGTAGGCAACTTACACTAGAAAGAGAAAACGTTTATGCGAGATTAGGGAGCATTTGCTACCGATTATATTTTCAGTCCTGAAGCCAAGCGCTCAATTCGACTCAGCAAAATGAAGTAGTCAAACCTTTCTTACGATGAGATTTCACGTAACATTTGGTATTTTGAATGTAGCCTTTGACACGCTGTTTTATTTGTTTTCTTGTGCTTCCTTCTTGTTTGAGGTAGGTGTCAGTAACACGGCGGCCGGTGACAGGCAGCTGATCACCTGGGAAATGCGGCCAAAAGGAAAACCCTAGCCAAGCCGTGAACTTTAGTCCAAATGCTCATCTCTGACACAGACAATGCCAGACCTTGTGTGGAAAAAAAAAAACAGGGACAGAGCTTTGTATGGGAATGGTAAAGACAATATGCCCTAAGATCCACTTTCTTATTAATGCAGGGTTTGTGCTACGGTACCGTGAAAGACAACTGTGTATTTACTGAAAACAGGGTCATAGTCATTGTATGGTATCCTGGAAAATTACAAGATCCTTCTAAAACCCAAAACCTTTTTTTTTTTTAATTTAAGATTTATTATAGGGTGTGAAGTTAATCCTTAGATTAGAATACCCTCTTTAGAAATTTTTCATTGTTTATTCTAATGGTCTGGGCCTCGGGGCGCCTGGGTGGCACAGCGGTTAAGCGTCTGCCTTCGGCTCAGGGCGTGATCCTGGCGTTATGGGATCGAGCCCCACGTCAGGCTCCTCCGCTATGAGCCTGCTTCTTCCTCTCCCACTCCCCCTGCTTGTGTTCCCTCTCTCGCTGGCTGTCTCTATCTCTGTCGAATAAATAAATAAAATCTTTAAAAAAAAAAAATAATAATGGTCTGGGCCTCTTTGACCCCCTGCGTACTTGACCTTAATCACTCCGCTTCCCACCCTATTGAAACTCCTATTTCCCTTGGTTTTCTCTGCTGCCCTCTTAATGCACTTTTTTTCTCTCCTGACACTTTACGTGGCCCTTAGGCAATCTTTGTCTTCAAGAACTCTCTCTTGCTGCTCGGCACTTTTTTCCTATAGAGCTAATTCTTTTCCAATCTAAATAATTACAAAATCTCTCTTCCAAACCTCTCCCTGCCTCCCCAGCTCCCATCTTATTTTTAATCGCCTGCACATCTTGCCTCTACTGCAAATAATACTTGATTTTAAACCCGACTTATTTCTCCTCTTCCCTCCATCCAACAAAAAAAATGTGGTCCTTCCGGTTTTTAAAATTTAATTTTTGTTTTCATCAGTGTTATCCATAAAGAGCCAAATAGTTTTACTTCGTAAAGTGGCAGTTCCCTGCTCCCCGATTTCCTTCTCCCTAAAGGCAAATATTTTCAATCCTTTTAGCTATTTATTTTGTATTTCTTCCTTATCACAAAATAACCAGCCTATGTTGCTACTTCTTGCATTTTTCCATTTGAGGCTTTATAAATCTTACCATTACTACCACACACAATCTCTGCGAGGCATCCCACCCGAAGTGTTAACTCACACTTGTGGTTAGATCAATTTTCAACGATTCTTTTGACTGTGTAACTTCATACTGCTGAGTAATGTATTTTTTTAAAGAGATTGATTTATTTATTTGAGAGAGAAAGCAGCAGTGGGGGGTGGAGGGTGGGGAAGGGGCAGAGGGAGACACAGACTCCCTGCTGAGCAGGGAGCCGGAAGCAGGGGGGCTCCATCCTAGGACACCAGGATCAACCTGAGCTGAAGGCAGATGCTTAACCGACTGAGCCACCCAGGCGCCCCGTAATGCTGTATTTTTTTTTTAAAGATTTATTTATTTATTAGAGAGAGACAGCCAGCGAGAGAGGGAACACAAGCAGGGGGAGTGGGAGAGGAAGAAGCAGGCTCATAGCGGAGGAGCCTGATGTGGGGCTCGATCCCATAATGCCGGGATCACGCCCTGAGCCAAAGGCAGACGCTTAACCGTTGTGCCACCCAGGCGCCCCAAGTAATGCTGTATTTTTAAGACTCCTTTTCCAGTCTTCTAAAACCTTGTTTCCCCTGAAGTTAATAATTGTCTTGCTTTTTCATTCGCTTGGTTGTCTTAATTAATTACCACGAGTTAAGCCACAACCTCCTCACCGGGAAAGGACATATCTTCTCGTGTCCGAGCCCACACAGCATTTTCTTAATTTTATTTTACGGCAGCATCTCTGGAGGAGCCTTCTGAGCTACTTCTTCATCCAGACAGGCTGCCCGCTAGGCATCTTGCCAGGATGCCATTTCCCTTGACCATCAACCTGGGATCCCCTTCCCTTCTCCTGACTTGGGATCTCTGTTTTCCAGATCCTCTAACTTCCTATTTCTCGGCACATTTCTTCTTTTCTCTATGGCACATTCTTCAGGGGGTTCCTGAGAAAGAGAAAGTGGCAGGGAAGGTTTGCGGGACTTTGCATATCTGGGAAAGTATCACCATTATTCTACTCTAACTCCGTTTTGCTCTCGTTCGTCTGCTCCTCATTCGAGTCCGAGTCGAAGTTGTCGTAAGTTGTGTGGCCAGCTACTGAACGCTGAGTTGGGAGTCCTTTCCCTTCAGAAACGTGCCTCTGCCGCTTTGCCGCTCAGAAGCCTGCAGCCATTCTGATCCCTCAGACTTTGAATATAACTTTTTCCCCACTGTAGAACCTTTAGGGTTGTCTCCTCCCCTATGTCCTTAATGTTTTGAAGTCTCACGATGGTGCAACTTGATCTAGATCTATTTTTTTTTTTTCATCTACTGCTGGGTCCCAGATGGGCTCCGCAATCAGGAAATTTATGTTCTTTGATCCTAGAAAATTATCTTCAATGATTTCTTTCTATTTACTGGCAGTAGGATATCAACGCTTCTCTAATTTTCTTCTCTGTTTTTCTACGATTTCCTCACATTTCTCCCAAGCTTTCTTTTGAAATTTTCATTTCTTTGGTCCTATTTTAATGTAAAAAAGCTCTTTCTTTTTCGCTGTTTCTTCATTACATCTTGTTCTTATTTCATGCAGGTGGTATTTTCTCTTCTCTGATGACACCGATGAGTCGGTTTTAAATGTCTGTTTCCTTCAAGTTGCTTTTGTTCGCTTACTTCCATTTTCTTGCACAAGGATTCCCTCGGGTTTGGTCCTCAGCTGCGTGCCCCTCCGTCTGTGCACGCCGCTCCTCGACGGTGGGCTTTGCTGCAGAGCGACACAGCTGGGCATCCGTGGATGTTTTGGGGGGAGGTTTGCTGGTCACCCCGAATACTGCAAGCCTCTGCCAGGCTTTGTGAGAATCAGGAGAAGGTGGCTTCTCTGGGAGGCAGCTCTGCAGGAGCAGGGCTCAATGATCAGATGGAACCTTCTGGAGAATGAGGAAATGGTACACCTTCCTCTGGGCAGAGTCTGCACCAGGTACACGGCTGGTGTGTGGAGCCTGCGCTGAATTTCAGGCTCGCTCACCCCTTCAGCCAGGTGCCCTGTGCAGGGCTGAACGTGGTCCACCGTGTGGGGTGGTCTGGGGTCTAGAGGCAGAGCGGAGGACAGAATCTGGGACAGCATGTAAAATTTCACTTTAATCCCAACTTCAGTCGTGCTTAGTGTCCCACATCTCCAGAACTCTCTATTGTATCTACTATTTCCAGGGAATAAACGATGAACCCATCCTTGCTTCCTGAATAGACTGGCAGTCTCTTCTTCTTAAATCCCACATTTGTTCCTTCCGGGAAGAGCTCATGTCACCAGTTCTTGTGGTTTCAGGAAGTTCTTCACTGCAAAGTATGTTGCTTCTCAGCTTTCCCCCTGCGGGCTTAGAGTTCAGTTTCTAGTTTGGCTAACTCAGTTATCCCTCATCCCTTAGGCTTTCAGCTTCCAATTTTTATTGCTTTGCTTCTGTCCGCCTATCTATCTATCATCTATCTATCTATCTATCTATCTATCTATCTATCTATCTATCTATCTACATATTTATAAAGATTCATTTATTTATTCCAGAGTGGGGGTGAGGGGCAGAGGGAGTAGAAGAGAGAGAACCTCAAGCAGACTCCCTGCTGAGCACAGAGCCATACTCGATTCATCTCAGACTCTGAGATCATGACTGGAGCCGAAACCATGAGTCAGGTGCCTAACCGACTGAGCCACCCAGGCGCCCCACTATCTATCTATCTATCTATCTATCTATCTATCTATCTATCTATCTATATTTACCTATCATCATTTTTTAAAGAACACTACCATTTTAGTGGGATTTCTTGAGAGATCAGAGTTAAATGAGCATTTTTAGTCTACTTTCTTTTGCCAGAAATTGATCTTGTTTGAATATGTTTATATAAGGTAATTTTATGACTGTCTTTTTTCTCTTGATAGTTTCTTCCTTAAATTTGTCCTTTTCCATTTCTTCTTGGTCCTTTCATGCTCTGTCCAGGTTGAGTATGTGATAACCAGTTTCTGGAGCAAAGGTACATGGGGATGTTTGTACCAACAGACAGCTGCACTGTGCTGTTAAGTCATGCTGCACATAGTGTAGACGATGTATCTTTCTTACACATCTGGACTACCTGGTTTGCTCACTTTTGTACTGGTCTTGAATGACTTGGACTTTCTCACTCTTTGAGATGGGCATAGAGAAAGCATTGCTCTTCCATATTAGCACATTGGAAAGAGAAGAAAACCTCTAACTACTAATGGTGACAGGTGCATTGAAGTGCTCTTGATGGCTTTTGCTGAGAAGCCACAAAGGCACCATACTTTATTTCAACCACAAGCAGGAAGATTTCTGTTTTTCTCTTAGTGAACTTGGCTACCCAGCATGACAAACAGAACCAAGGGATCATAGACTTTTATAGATGAGAGAGTGAACTCCGGAGAAGTAAGTGTCACACCGTAAATCAACTGTATGCTCTGTTGGGCCCCTTCTGCTTGGCATGACTAACCTAGTCCCCCAGGACTTGGCATCAACTCATTTCTCCTCTAGGCAGACTTCTTTTACTAACAGCCCTCCTCTTTAGGCTGATTCAGGGATCTTGACCAGATGCTACCGAAACAACTTGTGCTTACCTCCGTTAGTGAGAACATCTTTTTCCCAGACGATGTAGGTCAATTCTTATCTTTGGCTGCCTTCAGATGATAACACCCTTCTACTGAAACATCCTTCTTTCAGACACTTATATTACTGCACAGTTGGCGAGATGGCCCTATACCTTAATCACTATGATTGAGCTTGGGTCGTTTTCGGGTCTCCATAGCAATATAGTTACGTCTTAGTATGGGCTATTTCTACAAATTTCAATGATTCTTTATTTTCAGAGACTTTGTCCTCAGAGTTTGTGAGTGAGAGCCCCTAATCAGAACTGCCTATATCCTGACGATGTCATTTACCTACCTCCCAGACTTACTGGGAGAATCAGGTGAGATGATGTACAGGAAAACACTTTGTTGACAGGAATGCACTCTAAGGATGTACGACATTATTTTTGCAATACATCCTATTCTTTGTTTATAGTCCAGACTGAAAACAAAAGTTAGATGGATTAGAAAATGAGCTTTAATCTGGAAAAAAGTTCTATACTTTAATTGACCTTTATATATAAATTTAATGCAAGCTGACTTACTATGTATATAAAAGAACAACAGCTGGAGTTTTGTTATTCTTTCCTTCTTTCATTTTTTTTTGCACTCGGTTTAAGATTTTTCATTTAAAAATGTCTGGCCCCCCAATTTAATAAGTTAATCAAGATTGTTTGTATTCTATCCTATATAGAAATTATGTTCATTTTGCAATAATAGTTTAAAATAGAACTGAAGTAGACTCAGATACCATAAAATACTGTTACTTATTTTTGAAATTCTAGTGGTTCTCTATCCCTGAGTCTTTTATTTTTTAAAAGATTTTATTTATTTATTTATTTTAGAGAGAGAGAGAGAGGGCACACTAGCAGGGGGAGAAGGACAGAAGGAGAGAATCTCAAGCAGACTCCACGCTGAGTGCGGAGCCCAACGCAGTCTTGATGCCAAGAGCCTGAGACCATGTCCCGATCTGAAATTGAAAGTCAGATGCTTAACCAACTGAGCCACCCAGGTGCCCTTCTTCCTAAGTCTTTTAACACTAGATTATGAGTCTCCAACCCTTTAAAAAATGTAAACACATTAACTAAGGTTTGTTTTTTCTCCCTGTGTTTTGATATAACTATTAATTCTAAATCTTGTCAATCGAATTTGACTAATAGTATTTAAGCACTTATATTTGAGAAGGGGAAAATACACAGGTGAGATTTTTTTATGCTATTATCCTTCAGTGCACTTTGCCTGATTCAGGTCTAGCATGAATTGATTTCACAGTTAGGTTTTTACACATTCAAGCACCAGAAGAAAAGCAGGTCATAATTCTAGAAGATTTTTTTTTTTAAAGATTTTATTTATTTGACAGAGAGAGACACAGCGAGAGAGGCAACACAAGCAGGGGCAGTGGGAGAGGGAGAAGCAAGCTTCCCGCTGAGCAGGGAGCCTGATGCGGAGCTCGATCCCAGGACCCTGGGATCATGACCCGAGCTGAAGGCAGACACTTAACGACTGAGCCACCCAGGCGCTCCAAGAAGATGTATGTTAATATGGAAATGTCAACTTTCAGAATACAGAAAAGGCATATAGAAAATGATTGTTCATTCTTTGCCCTGTACTGGGGGCAAAAAGTCCTCTTATAATTGTCCGATTTTGAGTTTTTCCTACTTTTTAATTTTAAAAACTGTATCTATCATATTCCAACCCAGTGGAATAGGCAGCTACTTCCTTCTCTCTCCTCCCCTCCTGCCTTCCCATCTCCATCCCTCTCTCAATTATGGAATGAGTGATTTTAAAAGACAAGACTGAATTCCAGTTGAGAAGTTGATTCCTGTTGGAGAGTTGGGCACATATTTTTATAGGAGCAGTGCTTGTTGGCAGGTGGGCATTTTCCCTTCCGAAGCTGTAAGATCCAAGAGTGAAGGGTATACGGATGATGTGGTCATCACTGTATTCTTCATACTTACCAAAGTGCCTGGCACATAGCAGATGCTCGATCAAACTCATTCAGGAAAGTCAACTAGCTGGTGTCATCGCAAAGGCCTGAAGTCAATACATGCAACTCGTGTTGAGTCCGGATCTGTACGTTCACACGGAGCTCAAACAAGGAGAGACAGCCCCTGGTCCATGTGATTTTGCGCAGAACATTTCTCTTTTAGGAAAAATGTAGAAATTACTATTCATGGGCAAAATTGCAAGGTGAATAGCATTGTACTTTCTCTTCAGATTTTGCTGCCTATTTGAGCACTGTCTCCAGATATTCCACCCAGCCTGCCTTACCCTTAGCCTGGGCCTGCCTTACCCAACACTCCCATCTCACATGCCCAGAGCCCAGAGTCATATGTAATTAAAGTGTTAAGTAAATCCAATGTTCCCATGTCTTAAACAAGAGAGGCATAACCTTTAATTAAAGGGTTATGCCTAAAGTACTCATATCACACAGATCTGCGGGAAAATGTAGCGGCTTATGATCTTTCTATCACTCGGTATTGTCACTCTTAATTTTAGCTGTTCTACGGTATGTAGGTTTCATGTGCATTTTCCTGAGAGCAATCCTGGTGGGCATCTTTTCACACGCTAGTTTTTCCATTATCTTCTTTTGTGAAGTGCCTGTTTAAGTGTTTAGTTGTTTTGCCTCTTGTTTTTGAAAGGATTGCCTTTTTTATTGATTTGTAGGAGTTCCTTTTACATTCGGAATAGAAATCCTTTGTCTCCCCCAAGGTCTGTGGTTTGTATTCTCACTCTCTTGATGATGCCTTTGGATGAGCAGAAGTTCTTTTGTGCTTTAAAAGCTTTGCCTATCACAAGGTCATTTTCAGAAGTTTTGTTATTTTAACTTTCATATTTAGATCTAAGATCTACCTCAGATTATTTTTGGGGGGATGGTGCCCCATAGCATTTTAATTATAGCCTAAGAATAATGAGCTCTCTCTGTCTTACTCAAAGACCTTGGTCCTCACATCTCTTACTTTATCTGAATGTGGTCATTTCAACTCAGGCTAGGTTACTGGAGAGACTGTGAAGATGTTCTGGGGAAGGAAAGCCTTTCTTCTCAAGTGTCCTCTGAAGTGTCCACTCTGGCTTTGAATCCATGTCCACTTACGTTCTAGGGCAATTCTTGTTTACAAGCATGACACCGCTGTACACAATTTGTAACTTGTTCAACAGTTGGGGAAAAATCAGAAACTAGAGCTTCTGTTCCAAAGCAAAAAGGCACCAAACTTAAACAGGCAAGGAAGACTTTATTTAAGGTTATTGTGGTAGGGGAGAGAGACCAGAACTCAGCCTGAACTCAATTCCACTGAAACAGGAGCCGGAAGAGTTTTTAAGGGCTGAGGTGAGCAAGTGAGAGAGCACGGGAGGATGTTGGGCCATCTGTGTTTACAAATTGAATTTTCCAAAGGAACAGCACATTTCCTACATTTTTGTGACAAGAGGTAGTTTTGCAACATGGAGCAAGACCCCCACTGAAGTCAGGCTCTTACTTTCCCAGAGGGACTGAGAGACAGCTCTGCTATCTCCTTCCATGCTATTTCAAAGACATGGCTCCCAGGTCCTGGAGAAAATCTTTCTGGGTTGAAAAACTGGAAAGAAGCTTTAAAAAAATTTACATACATCTCAGAAGGGTAGAGAAGCCATAGTTATGAATGTTCTAAAGAAAAGTTCTAAGTGAAGAGAGGCTGGGGGACTGCAGTCAGGGAGAAGTCTGTCTAAAGTTGAGTCCAGCTGAGAGGAACGTTAAGGTTGTCTTGGTCACCTTCTTCTCAGAGACCTGGCAAAGATACTATTCATAAACGCATGCTAGAGTTGGCACCTGCTCCCCGGGCCAACTACTTTATCTGCCTACAAGTTGGGTGGGCTTTGCAAGAGTACCAGCCTGGCCAGGGAGCTGCTCTGGTTGCTGATGGTAATCAGGGCTGCAGGAGGGAAGCAGAACTGCTCATTGCTCCAGATGCTGGGTGTGACTTTGACACCTGCTTCCCTAGGTGCAGAAGAAAGAGCCTCTGCTCCTCTTTGGTTCAGAGATGGAGGCCATTGGCCAGATGTGTTTGCCTGGAGTGAGGCCTGGGGGCCTTCATGGGCGGCACTGTGGAGGTCTGTGTCACTCCCCGCCCCCCCAAGCCCCACCTCCTCACCTGGGCTTGTCATGAGAGCTTCGTCCATGGGGATCTCAGGAGCATAGCTGGGGCCTGAGATAGTTTTTTCCCACTTCAGCGCCACTCTATCTCCTGCCCCCACTCCCCACCAACACTGTCCCTCATTTTGGGGCCCAGGGAATTTTATGTCCTGGGAAAGAGAGGTAGTAAATCTGGGGGGTTGGCCAAATGACTTGCTGGAAAGAATCTGGGTATGTAGGGAAGGGAGGCAGTAAGGCTAAAATGGATCAATGAGGAGAAGCAAGAGAGACAGTTTGGGTGGTGAGTCTGTCATGAGCCACATGGTGGGGCTGGGGTGAGCCTGGCCCAGAGAAGATGAAGGTAACTTATACTCTGGTCCTGTTTCATCCAGACTCCAGAGGAGCCAGTTCTGGATGGTTTCCCTTTGCGTTACTCTTTTACTTTAAAACAAAATACGGGAGGGGAAGGGGAGGAACAAACCCCAATACCCAAACATCCCTGGGATTTCTAGGAGTGACTGAAACAAAACTGTCTCATTTGACTGTCAAAAGAGAGTACGGTGGTGAGGGAGGGCTGGGAGGAGGGGCGTGTCCCCAGCTCCCCCTTGCTGCTCTGTGTCAATGAAAAGCCTCTTTTCCTGGGGCTCAGTTTTGAATCGTGTTCATTAGCTTGGCCCTGCCACCTGGGTCCAGTACTCATTTTTTTAAAGTACTCATTTTTTTAACATAACAATACAGAGGAGTGATGAACAATTTTTAAAAAGAAACAACAGCAACAAATGAAAACCCAAATACCCTCTCTCACTGAGGGAGCGTTGAGGCCCCATATTACCCAAGCACCAGGGGGAAGATGAACAAATTTGAAGCCCTAATCTTGGTGTCAGAAAGCTTGAGTTTCTATTCTTGCTTTGCCCCTTTCTAGCTGTGTGAGCTGAAAAAAGATTGAATTTCTGAGCTATTCTTTACAATGGGAATCATATGTAACGCTCACAGGGGTCAAAGGGATGAGAAAAATCTATGGATGAGACTGCCAGTGACCCGGGCAGAGGGCTGTCAGAGAAAACACAGGACACCCAGGAAAATCGAATCTCAGATCAGCAGTGAATACTTTTTCGTACAAGTATGTCCAAATAGTGCTATTGCTGGGTATCCTGTGTTTTTGTTTGCAAAATCTGGCCCCCCTCCCCTGGCCTGGGGTAGGCACTTGGTAGATATTTCCTCACTTCCACTTCTTCATAAGCTCATCTAAAAAGGATTTTGGACACTGCCTGATTTCAATGTGGCTAAGTTGTGGTCGAAGGGTGCTGCGATAAGGGAAGATGACTGTAGCAAAAATACACTGTAACTGTATTCTTATTTCCACAAAGAAGAATAGTACCAAAAAATGGCATAAAAACACTCAAAGCCAGCATGGTGTCCTGCCTGATCGTTAATTCACTCTTTATGGAGCTCTTAAATAAATCATGGTTTGCCAAAATGATGCATTTTTATCTAGAAATTAAAAATTATGTTTTGAGTGAGTTTTTTAATAACATGGAAAAGTGTTTATGGAATAATTTTGAGTGAGGAAAACAGGTTAAAAATTGTAGCTACATTACAATCTCTACTGCATTAAAATGCATTAAAAAATCTGAGAGGAAATACATGAAAATAAGTGGGAGTCACTGGATTTTTTTTGTTCATCTTTGCATCTTTAGTGTTTTCAGTATTGTCCAGACTTTCTATAGTACACTTATTACTCTTAGAATTAATATTTAAAGTTCTCTCCTAAATTAAATTAGGTTTATAGTTTATTGATTGTTTTATATTATAAATAAAATTCTAAGTGAAATAAGTGACAGGAAACTTAACTTTAAACTCTTAATCATGGACAAAATGTAGAAGTTCAGGTTATAACAAAAACCATACAGTTGATTTTTTATTTTTTTAAGATTTACTTATTTATTTTAGAGAGAGGGAGAGAGTGTGAGTGCGGAGAGGGTCCGAGGAAGAGGGAGAGAATCTCAAGCAGACTCCGCACTGAGCGGGGAGCCCAATGCGGGGCTCAGTCCCATGACCCTGAGATCATGACCTGAGCCAAATTCAAGAGTCAGACGCTTACCCTACTAAGCTACCCAGGCGCCCCCATATAGTTGATTTTTTTTAAAAAACCTTTGTTATGAAGCATAATATGAACAGGATAGGATGCAAAAGACAAATGTACAACTGAAACACATTTTCTAAAAAGAGGGAACTTCGGTGGACACCTAGGTCAAGACAGAACACTATCAGCATCCCGGAAGCCACCTCAGGCCCCTTTTCGCTTGCTCCCACCTACTGGTTTGTGTTATTTACCTCCTTTTCCTTTTGTTTCAGTTTTACCACCTAAATTGCATCCCTAAAAAAAAGAGAGAGAGAGAAAGAGAGAGAGATTAATTTGGCTTGTTCTTGAACGTGGTATAAATGGAATCAAATGGAAGCATTCTGCTGGGCCTGGCTTCTTTCATGCAACATGCTCAGATTCATTCATATTGCCTAGCGCTGTGCTCATTTATTCATGTTTGTTGCTTGGTTGGGTTTTCAGTGTAGACTGTACTACCACTGGTTTATCCATTCTACTGTTGACGGACATTCGGGTTGATTCCATTTGGCTTTGCTAACTACAGCTGCTACTGATATCTTTGTCCGTGTCTCCTGGTACACATGTGCTCACTGGCTGACGATCTGTGCCCTGACCTTACTTCGTGCTGAGATTTCTACCCATCTGTGACTATAAAAGGAAAACTGATAAAGACCCTGGAGTTTGGGACTCTGAAGCTGTAGCTCTTGTTGTCATGGATTGGCTCCTCTTCATGACAAATTCAGATTTCAAAGCACTGAAAACCCAGCAGTTTTCTTAAATGTCAGAATCAACCTGCTGTTATTTTAAATGCATTAGAAACTCTTTTAAATGGCAAAAATCAGTCTTTAAAGGTTTTCCCCCCCGGAAGTTAATAGCGTCTAAATGTGAAGGTCTGCAGTTCTTGGCTAACAAAAACATTTGCCAGTATTCAAAATTAGACAGTTTTCATTTTTAACCAGAATCAGAAATAATTTTTTGAGCCAGGAGAGATTTGGCAGACACTCTCTGGTTGAGTCCCTTCGTTTCCTAAATCAGTAACTGAAAACTCCTTGAGGTCAAATGTCTTCCCAATGTCACACTTAACTGGTTAGTATAGGAGCTGGACTAGAATGGGGACTTCTGACTTCCAACCTTAGACGTTACTGAACTCTGCCGAAATATTACATGGGGCTACCTTTCAGTTGTGGAACGTGTCGAAGGCTGAGAATGTTATTCTGCCGTTGTCACCACCACCTATCCCACTTGTTCATGCACCCACCTGCGCATGAGTGCCCCTGCTTGCTTTTCCAGCGTCCCAGTGTTACTGCGGAGTAAGGTAAGATCATGCATGTTATATGGTACTGGTGCACTGGTTACAGTTTCTAGTATTTTGATCCATAAGGCAACAGATGGTTGTAAATTGTTGAATTCTGGCAAGTAATAGCTCTGTATTCACCTAAGCGCATATTATGGGCTACAGAATGGAAGAGCACCAGAGATAACGCTTTGCAAGCCCTCATGCTGTGATTACTGATGCCGGTCTGAGATCTGGCACTGGTTTGCCATGGTCTTTTTCTTGATTTGTGGTAACATGAGGAAAAAAAGGACAAAGTAAGGAGTTTTCCGTAAAGTTAACTTTGTTCACTTTAAAGAGACTACCTTTTATGCTGCGACTTGTCTTTCCTACTTGTGTGCGTGTGTTAAAATGTACATTCTTTAGTAGTATTTTTATGGTATTTATAGTTTAAAAATGTTTTTGAGGGCAATACTTACAACTGTTTTATTTGCTATTATGTACTCAGACTTAGCTTCGTGCCTGACGAAGGAGGAGACTTAATGACTATTTAAATGAATGAGTAGAAGGTTGATATCCTTAGTTTGGTCACCAGTTTTTTCGGGTGGTGGGATTTTAAGAATCCCTGAAATGTAGAAGTCTGATAAATTTCCGATCGTCACTCCTGAGGAGCGCTCCAAAGCACCTAGCATATTGTAGTGTCCCCGCCCCAAATTCACATCTGTTTGGTTCCTGAGAAGGTGACCATATTTGGAAATAAGGTCTTTACAGATGCAATCAAATTAAGATGAGATTATAATAAATTAGAATCGGCCCTCATTCAATGACTGGCATCCTTATAAGAAGAGGAGCTGGGACATAGAGACACAGGGACAAGGCCATGCAATGACAGATGCCAGAACACAGAGGTTGAAGGATGGACCTCCAAGCCAAGGAACGCTGCAAACCACCAGAAGTTGCATGAGGCAAGAAAGGTGTCCTCAGAGCTTTCAGAGGGTGCAGGGTCCTGGGGACACCTTGACTTTGGACTTCCACCCTCCAGAACTGTGAGAGAATAAATTTCTGTTGTTTCAAGCCATCTAGTTCATGGTCCTTTGTTATGACAGCCCTAAGAAACAGCTATATCTGGGAGTCCAGACCAGTGGATGTGACGGGAAGTAAAAGGGAAAAGGGTAAGATTTCTAGGAATTGACTGTGTGTCTCCTATAATCATTCTCTTTGGGGGCACAAAAAGAGAATACCCATGCTACTTCTTTAGGGTATAATTAATGACCATAAATATAGGGGAAATCATGATCTGTAGACGACTTTTCATTTTTACTCATAGAAGATTCAGGAGAAATGCTTTGGGATGATTTCGGAAGGATTTTTGTTAGGAATCTTGGTGGAAAGAGATTTTAGGTACTTGGGACAGACTAGAACCCAAAATGAGTTTCTAAAAAGCTGAGTGTAAATCAGTTTTTAAAATTAATATGTTTTAAATGTATAAATATTACAAAGGCCCAGTATTTAAAGCAATTGTTTGATGAACTCATATATAAGAGAAAGAATATAGAATACTTTGGGAAGAAATATTTATACCCTAATGTGTAACAAATGTATCTAGATTGCCATATTTCCCATTTGCCTAAAACAAGAACCGTCTATATGAAAGAAAACAGGAGGTCAGTTTTAACTAAAGATTTAAAAAGATCGGTAATGTTATTTACAAACTTCCTTAGGGCGGGTATTTTTGTCTATACTATTTACTGGGGTAAATGGTGCCTACACATAAACTTTCAATAAATATCTGTTGAATAAATGCCCCAGGTGATTTACATTGAATGAGTGTCCCAGGTAATTTACATTGTTATTGAAAGAGGTGGGATTACAAGGTCTCTATTTCTTGGTTTAATACTTCATTGTTGTGACGTAATGTAATACATCTGTTTATTTCTATGAGGCAGGATGTGAGAAATAAGAAAAAGACAAAGAATCATGGGATTTAAAAGGGTACACTAAAATCTGAAAAGCTCTCAAGTGTATTTATAAAGTGGACTACCTAAAATGAGTGGCAATCTGAGCTCTTGATAGAGTTCAAATGGTAAGTTTTGTGAGGGAGGGGTAAGGCTTTAGAGAGAACAGAAGGTATCTTCCTGCCAGTGAGAAGGGAACATACGAATTCAGTTTAGCCACCTGGGGCCCATTTAGTGCACCAGAGCAGTAATTTGCTAAATGGGTCCCTCATAGTAAAAAAGAATGAGTAAATAGTGAGCAATTTAGGCATGGTAAACCACTAGTAGCTCAAGGGATATAAGAATGTGAAACTATAATTAGATCCCATGTTCATAATGTACTAACTAAATGTATTACATTGTATATTGCATCTTTCTGAGTTTATTTCTGGACACAGCTGAGCCCCTAACAATTCGGCCTGAAACCATCCCAGCTATCAATTCATGCTTCCATTAAAATTCCAACTGCTTATATTAGAAAAAAATTCCAAAGATGATTTCTTTTATCCTGGATCTAAGGATGCAAACAGGATTAACCTAGATGCAAAACACAGCAAGTCAGTTATAAATCACACAGCATAAAATAAACTGTGGCAGTAAATTGAAAATTATGTTCTCTTTTTCTATACTTAGCTGTGAAAATATTTTAACAAGTTGGCATCAGGGTTTGCAACTTTTACATCTGTTGTTTCTTTTCAGGATTATCTCTTAGCATTTTAAGATGTGATTCTTTGAAGAATGTGGCTAGTCAGAAACATGGTATTAGATTGTACATTTGGACCACTTTAAAGGGTAGGGGGCATTCATGAGTTACAAGGTTTCAGGATACTTGGCCTATGCCCCACTCAACTTTTAGTAGAAGCTGCTATTTCATTGGTGTCTGGAAAACATTTGTCCTTTACCGAAATCCTTTTCTTATTCAGAGAAATGGTATAGTGTGGGTTGGCTCAAGATGGTCTAGATCATATTCCATGACACTAGCAAGTTCTAAGCACCAGTTTCATTGCCCTTATCAATGTCTATTATTTCAACCGTGAGGTTCCAGTTGATCTAGTGGTAAGAGGACTGTATTCTTTACAAACTCTCCTTTTCTTTCTCTCTCTCCTCTCACCCCCAAGTTTAGTAACTTTATTGAAGTTTTGGAGGTAGAACAAGGAATGGATCATACTGTGCACACTTGTTCTTCTGCTCTTCCCTCAACTCGGATTTTTAGTTTTCTGGGTGCAATGGAATATGGCATCTTTCAGACTATGGACTTTGTGCATGAAATAATTCATCTATGTAGAAATTATATTCTACAGTCTTCTTCTTCCCCACCCTGTCCCCAGCACAGGATTTTTTGTTTTGGTTTGGTTTTTTAGGCTGGAATGTATTTCCTTTTTTCTTTATGCTGAGATACTTTAACATTAACACTACTCATTATGCCCCTTCTCCTCCCAATTCAGCAACTCCTCATACCGAGTGGGGCAGGTGTGTATGATGATTCCCCACCCCTTCCACCTCCAGTACTTTGGATACAAAATTCTCTGAGCTATGCTTAAAATTTTTTTTTCCTCTTGGAGGAGGTGTTTTGGTCATAAATACCTTAAAAGAGTAAACAAAATTCTTAGAGGATAAAAAGGCAGAGTTGGGGTGATTGAAGATTGAAGCTGAATGATGGGAACCAGAGCTACATTAAGTACAGTACTACAATTTCTTAGGGAGGATGCAAATGGACATTAGGCCAATGGTAACAGTATTTATGATTAGAACAAACTTTCCCTGAGTTTGTTACATTAGCTAAAGAAATATACCTCTAGAAGTCAGCTGTATGGGGGCTATAAGCTATTAGCCATATTTCTTAAACAGCAAAAATTAAACAGGTTTGTAGGAAATCAGCTGAGGAACTAATGAATATAAAGAGGTCTAAACAGTCCATATTTTCGGATTGAAATTTAACATGCTCTTTGTTTTTTAATCTAATTTAAGAAAGGCTAAATTAAAATACCATTCTTTTCACTTCTAGAACTAATAGTTTGTGTTAGGAGCTACTCAAGTCAACATACGGATTAGTGTAGTTGAAATTTGTCTTCAGTATCATTACTTCTTTTCTGCCTCTTTGCTTGCTTTCAGAGAAAGATCCTTCAACAACTACCCAGTTTCATTTGTTACAGAAAATTTCATCCAAAGTTAGTCTTTATTGTTTGACTTCCTGGAGAAGGTCAGTTCCCCTTGTTTTATTTTTGTTTCTTCCCATTGCACCTTATATTTTCTCCTTTCTATATCCCTCTCACTTGTTGAATGTCTTTCTTTATAACCTATAAGCTTTATGAAGGCAAGGACAGTGTCTGATTTATTCAATTGCTTATCACAGTGACTGTTGTATAATGTGTTTATGATTATTTGTTAAATTAAATGATGTGACCATTCTCCCTACTTTTAAAAATGGAACTCTGCGCTGTTGATTGAATTGAAACAACAAAAATTAGTTTCATGAGGCCAAGGGTTAAGATTTCAAAA
Source organism: Ursus americanus (assembly GCF_024610735.1). Lineage (NCBI taxonomy): Eukaryota > Metazoa > Chordata > Mammalia > Carnivora > Ursidae > Ursus > Ursus americanus. Next base: position 13,313,201 of record NC_142145.1, on the reverse strand, counting down.
GAAAGATATAGAAAATTATTTTCAGGAATTTCAAAAATTAGGAGAAATATTTATTTTTATCCTGGTGGCTTCCTCCATTCCTTTTCAAAGAAATTGTGTAGATAACCTAAGTGTGACTTTCCTTGCCCTTATGAATTTATTTCAGCAACAAGTTCTAGCTGATCTTTCTTCTTTTTTTTAAGATTTTTTATTTTTAAGTAATTGCTACACTCAAGTGGTACTCGAACTCACCACCGGGAGATCAAGAGTCCCATGCTCAACTGATTGAGCCAGCTAGGCACGCCTCATCTCTCTTTCTCTCTCCATGGTGCCCCCCCCCCCAGGTTTAGTAACTTCATTGAAATTAAACTTAAGAAATTAAGGCAGGCCCTGGATAGTACGCAGCTGACAGAATCTCACATGTGAAAATCCAGATTTATAAAACAATCTGGGGGAATGGTACTTCAATTAAAATGGTTTACTAAATTCTTCTGAATAGCAAGCTATTCTAGTGTAACCTACAGTATCAACTGATAAGAAGGTGCAAGTTTTCAGACCACAACTAAACATTGTAGCAGCAAAAACTAATTTTTTTCTTAACGTTGAAAGAAAAAACAAGGTGAGACATAAGAGAGAATACACAGGACGAGCCAATCTCATATCCCACCATGTCTCCAGTACATCATTTCTTCTACTTTCCACTGGTTCCGTTGTCATTAAGTTACTTCACACTTTAAGGTCAATGGGAAAAAAACAAGACCCCAACCCTTTGCCTTTTTCTTTCCCACATATAGTTTCGGGAGAGGATCGGCTAGCGGCTGCACGATTTCCAAAAAGCGCTTTCAACAACTGTCCAAGTTAGAACTTCCAGACGCCGTCTTCCCTCGCCTGGAAAAAGCGGGGGAAGTGAAGTTGGCCACTTCCACGGCCAGTTATCCTGCGGTGCTCTGGTTGTGTTTTTGCATCTCATACAGTGGGTGGAGGTGAGAACCAAGGAACGTGTAGAGTTCACACCGTGTAGAGTTCCTCAAAGCCCTCACTTTAAATTATCAGGGAAAACGAAAGTCTTGTGGGAAGCGGGAATGGGCGGGTTGGGCGCAAGTTAATAACAAGAACATTCCCAGGTACAGAGCTTAACAGCAGAGGGCACAATACCCACTGCCCATAGCCAGAGGCTGGCTGCAAGGAGGGGCATAAAGTAAGGATCTCTGGGGCTTGTGGTTCGCCATGTTTTCCTGGGGCATGTTTGTTCCCACAATAGAACTACAACTCCCAAGGTGCACCGCTCGCCCCGCTCTTCACAGGCTGCCCCTCTCCCAAGGCCAGCGCAGGAACCTCCCGGGAAACTGCCCTCCCCGCCCCGCCCTCGTACGCACGCGTCGCGTTTGTTTATCCTGAAGCTCCGCCTCCCCGCCGTCCTAGAGCTCACTCCGTTCCTCCCGGGAATGCCGTCATGCTAACGATGCATATTCATGAGGCCCTCGTGGAGCTCCCGCCCTGCCCGCCTCCCGCCTTCCCGCTCCAGGCGCGTGATTAATATTCAATGAGCCCGGCTACGCTGCTGGTTCGCCGCGGCGAGGTGGGGAGGGGGCGGGCGGGGCCTGCGCTCCTGAGCCCGCGACCCGGGCGGGGAGGGCGTGTGTGGGGGGGCGGTGGCGGCGAGGCGGGCGGGCGCGCGGGATGGAACACCGAGACACCGACGGAATGCTCCGAATTGCCACATAATCCCCTGGAACGGCCGCGCCGAACGCCATTGGCTTCTCCCTTCTCCCCGCGCTGCCGCCGCCGCCGTCTCCCACCTTCGCCTCACCGCCTCCCTCTCCTCCCGCTGCCTCCGGAGCTGGGGGGGAAGCGCGAAGCCCCACTGCAATGGAGCCCGCTGCCGCGGCTACGGCGCAGCGACTCCCAGAGACCAGCAGGGAGGACCGAGCTCCGGCTCCGGCGGCGGCGGCGGCTCTGGCGGCAGGGGCCGGGGGCGGCCGGAGCCCGGAGCCCGCGCTGACCCCGGCGGCCCCGACCGGCGGGGCGCGGGAAGAGGCCCCCGGCGAGGCGCAGCTGGGGCCACTGCCGGGCCGGGCTGGAGGCACGGGTCGCCGGCGGCGGCGCGGGGCGCCCCAGCCCACCGCCGGCGGGGCTGCCCCGGTGCCCGGGGCCGGCAGCGGCGCCAACTCTCTCCTGCTGAGGAGAGGGCGCCTGAAAAGGAATCTCTCCGCGGCCGCCGCCGCTTCATCGTCCTCGTCCTCCTCCTCTTCGTCGTCGTCGTCGTCCTCGGCCGCTGCTGCCTCGCACTGCCCCGGCGCCGCCGGCCTCTCCGCCTCCTGTTCGGCCTCGGCGTCGCTGTGCACCCGGAGCCTGGACAGGAAGACGCTGCTCCTGAAGCACCGGCAGATGCTGCAGCTGCAGCCGTCGGACCGGGACTGGGTGAGGCATCAGCTCCAGCGGGGCTGCGTGCACGTCTTCGACCGCCACCTGGCCTCGACCTACCTGCGTCCGGTGCTCTGCACGCTGGACACCACGGCCGGCGAGGTGGCCGCCCGCCTCCTGCAGGTGGGCCACAAAGGCGGCGGTGTGGTGAAGGTGATAGGCAAGGGCCCGGGACCCGCGGCCGGCACGGAGCGGCCCCCCGACGTCGGCCCGCGGCTCGCGCCTGCGGAACCCCGGGACTTGGGGCCGCCTCCCGGGAGGAGCGGGCTGGCTGCCGTCGGGGGCCCGCCGCGTGCGCCTCCCGCGGACCTGCAGCTGCCGGGCGGCCCGGGCGGGTGGGCGCGCCGCGCCTCCCGCGCCAGCCCGGCGCCGTCAGACTCCAGCCCGGGTGAGCCGGGCGCCGCGCAGCCCCTGGACGGCACAGCCGCCGGCCCGGCCTCTGACACCGAGAGCTTCAGCCTGAGCCCCAGCGCCGAGAGCGTGTCCGACCGGCTGGACCCCTACAGCAGCGGCAGCGGCTCCTCTTCGTCGTCCGAGGAGCTCGAGGCTGACCAGGCCCCGGCCCTGGTGGGGGCTCCGAGCCAGCCCCGCCTGCCCTGCCTCTCCGCGCAGTCCCGGCCCGGGGCGGGCGCCCGACCGCCTTCCCCGCCGGCTTCCCCGCCTCCGCTGCTGCCGAAGGACCCGAGGGGCGTCGACGGCCCGGGAGGGGCCGCCCGCGACCGGCCTCGGGAGGAAAAGGAGGCTGCAGCCGCGGCCCTTAGCCGCCCCCAGCCGACCCCGGGTGGGAACGGGGCGGCCTCGGAGAAAGCGCCTCCGCCGCCCACCCTGTACGTGCAGCTCCACGGAGAGACCACCCGGCGCCTGGAGGCACACGAGAAGCCATTGCAGATCCAAAATGACTACCTCTTCCAACTGGGATTTGGGGAGTTGTGGAGGGTGCAGGAGGAAGGCATGGACTCGGAGATTGGCTGCCTCATTCGCTTCTATGCAGGTAAGGAATTCACCTGTGTTTTGACGTGTGGGGTGTCAACACTTCCAGATGCTGAGGAATGGGTGCCGTCGGCGGTCCGTCCAGACCAAGAGTACCTGCAGGTCCTCGGGAGTCTTTGTTACTTCTTTACAGCCTTCACCCACCAACTGTGTAATACTAAGTGGAGAAATTTTACAATCCGGGAGTCGCTGTCAGTGTTGAGGGCTCAGAGGTGGGGAGGCGCTGTGGGAAGTACGGGTAGCAGATACTTGTGAAAGAGGCAGTGGTACTTTGAACAATGAGGGGACTTCCTTCAGGCCCCGCCTCGAGGGCATGCTGGGTTTGGGGCAGTTTGGGATTTCAGGTAAACGATCTCGTGCACATCGTACCGACCGAGGGAGATGACCAACAGACATGCCCCGGGTCACTCCTTGTGCATTAGTCCACAGTGAGCCATTCCTGCGTGACCCCCAGGAGCTCCTTTCTTGTCACCGGGGGCGCTCGTTCGGCTCGCTCTCCTGCGCATTTGCCCGCTGAGTCTTCGCTAACAGGACCCTTCTTAGTGATACTTTCCCCAGAGCTTTTTTGCTTTGTTTCAGTTTTATGTGCAAGTTTGATTCTTGCACCCAAAGTGATGTTGCCTATTTCTTTTTCTCATTCCTTACTTCCAGCCTCTATAACCCGGTCTGACCATTGCAGTGTGACTTGCAATAGGGGTCACAATAAGACTTGAAGTGGTTACCATCTCTTGAGATGGGATCTAAAATCCTCCTCGTTCTTTTTTTCGGTTCTAGATGAAAACTTCTTTAATTTTTCTATTTTTTTCAGCTTTTTGAGATATTGATATATTAGATCTAATTCTTGACCAGGAGTGACTAATGTTTCTCTTGATTAAAGACTCGGTGGGTACTAAATGAGGGAGCTGTAGATCCTGTTGCTATATTGGAGCCTTATATTGTTTGCATCTTTTTCCTCCTCTGGTTTAAACAATTATGTTCTTAATGATAAGACATGTTATTTAAAATAAAGTTAGCAGAACAAAATTAAATCAGGAGAGTTAAATCTTCCTCAGCTTTACTATTCTAGTTTGTAGGTGCTGGTGGAAAAATAATCATACTTATAACTTTATTAAACTGTTGCCATTCTTTCTAATTTAATGTTTCAATTCAACTTGTGTCTTAGTGGCAGCTTAGTCAGTTTGAATGAAGAAATCTTTACTCCCACATTGAAATATGCAAGACCAGTAGCATTCCTGGTGAGATGTTCCTTTAAGCTTCATTGAAGTTTTTCTATAATTCAAGAGGATTTCTGATGGATTTTTGCCTTACAAAGAAAACCATGTCATAATACAATAGCATTTGCAGTATCTGAAGATAATATCTCAACGGGATGACTGGCTTTAAAAGTTTATGACCTAGAAAATCGGGGGGGGGGGTGTTTATAGTAGGAGCAACAACTATATTCTTTTCTCCTAGAACTCATGTCTTTTGTAAAATACTGTTATTTTACAAAAGCATTAAATGGTAATCACACTTGGAATGAGAATATTAACCTGAGAATGATAAATGCTCTTGTAACCAAACCAATTAAATAGAATGAAATATGCATAAAGCAAAGGATATGTAAACAGTACTGAACATATTTTATATAGAAAGAGCTCTGCATCTCTTGTTTTCCTCATGTTGATTACAATAAATGTCCGTGGGAAAGGTTTTGGGTGTCCTAGTCATGAAATTTAAATCTTTGATTCCCTTGATTGCCTCTTCAAGTGTGTCTAAAATATTCTAAGTGATGTACAGTGTTGTTGTTTTAACTTATCAATATAAAAGTGACAGATTTTCTTTCTGGTTGAATCTTAGATTTCTGGTGTGGTCATTTTACTGTTTTCGTTTTGTTTTTTATGAAAAGCCATAGTTGTCCTTGTCCGAACTTACTTGCTTTGTCTCTGTATGCACAGCATAAATATATACATGCGTCTGTGTATACACTTGTAAAAACATCTAATAAAATGAGGATGTCACACACAGTATCCAACCTATTCTTGAATGTGAAGCCATTGTACAGGTGTCCTAGAAGGAAGATGCGTGATTGTTATAGAGATGGCTAGCTGTTTATTTTGTTTTTTACACAGTGGAGCGTGTTATAACCCAAGGTAATATACAAAATGTCTGTTGATATTCATTTGCCATAGAACAAAATTCAGCATATAGTGAATCCACTTGAACTTTTGCAAGAAAGTTTAGTTATTGATGAACAAAAGGGCTTGTCCTAAGGTGGTCTTTCTTGTTGTGGGAACACTGTCAGGACTTCACACTCAATGAGGGTTTGTACCTGGCTGGAGGAGATTCCTAGAAATTCCCTCTGCAGGGGAATCCAACGGGAGTGTTACATTTAGTAGTAACTCTTTTCCTTTGGAAAAAGAGAATTAAGGTTTATTTTACAGGACACCCTTTACGAAGCTGTTGTGTGCCACATTTGTTTTTATAAGTTTATGTATAACTTACTCTTAAATTTCTTGCTGCACATCTTTTTGTTTATATGTATAGTTGGAGTTAAGGACAGATTAGGAATTTGCCTTTGAAGCTATTTGAATATTTAAATTGATCTCATTATCTGCTGTCTATCTAGTTATCTAGTCAGCTGTTTTTGTTTTTGTTTTGTTTTTTTAGAAGTCCTTGTCCAGCAGAGAACTTTCATTCTTTTGAAGGTCACCTTGCAATGGAATTTCAGTATTTATAACTTGACTCAAGTTATTATTAAAACTATTTGAAAGGCATTTGAAGCCTTTGAATATTTAAATACTTATTTGGGTAAAGTAAAATGAAAGTCTTTAATGAACTATAAGGTGTTGGTGAAAGGTGCTATCTAATTACAGAGTTGTTAATGAAAACTTAGTTTGAAAATTGTTATTGTATCTTTCAAGCATTCTTTTAGCTGATTTAAAATATGACAAAATTTAAGTGGTTTTATGTGAAATTACTGGTCTTAAGTATTTTAAGTACATTAATATTTAATTTCCTTTTAAAATGAACCGTCTTAAACTCTAATTGGAAGAGAGTTATTTTAGGTTAAGAAATTTAAAAATTTATGTTGCTTGACGTAAGTTATGGACTTCAAAAGATTAATGAACTTTGTGTTTTGGACTCCCTGGGGAGTCTGAGTCATTGACCAAGGGCAGTATTAAACTATGTATTTTTTGACTCTTGTACCACCTTTTAGATTTAGTGGTCTAGCTAATTCTATAATAGTGGGAAAGGATGTTGACAGAATGGAGAGCACACCCACTGTGCCTAGTGAATCTTGAACAAGATATTTTTATGTGACTTCTTGGGATTGCTGAGGAGAACAATCTCCTAACCCCTCTCATATTTCTTCTCTTTTTCTCTTTTGGGAATGATCAAACCTTACATGGTTTCCTACATGGAAACCGAGAAGGGGTGGTTCAGCATTAAGCTGTAATATTGACCAGCAGGCTCTTATTACTATAATTACAGCAGTATTGAGTAACGTGGTATGAACATGTGACACCAGTGTGTGCTTGAACGGTCCTTTCAATTTTAAGAACAAAGGGTTTAACTTTATTTTTGTTGTTTTATATTTACATTTTATATTTGCTGTTTTTGATGTAAAGTGCATGCTGTTTTTTCCTTCATAACTGTGCTTTGAGAACATCTATTAATATGTTGGGTTTTATTATCTTCAAAAATTTTAAAGGGCTTTCACATAAATTATCTCATTTGTCCTTTCAAAAACATTATTAGGGAGGAGTCAGTGTCAATCCTCTTTTCAGATGGAGAAATGTGCACAGAGAGGTTTGCCTCTTGCTTGTGGTTTTTCAGTCCTTGGCAGAGATGAGAATAGAAAGCTGGGATGTTCTGTTTTGCAATTCATATCACTTTCCATGAATCGATGCTGAATTTCATTTACACTTGATTTTTTTCACTTGGTTAGAAGCATTCAGAAAATACGCTATTTTTGTGGGTAATGAGGTGATATTATCTTCCAGTCCAAAGTGGTATTCCTTGTGAAACGTTGATGGCCCTATTTTTTTTTTTTTTTTTTTTTTTAATCTTGCTGCCTTTAAAAACCTAAAGTACCAAGCCTGGCAAATAAACAGGCAATACAGAAAGAGTACTAAAGTGTTGTAAATATTCTGGTTGCAATAGTCATACTTACATTTAAGTTGTTAGGAAATGAAGTTTACTTAATGACTCTTCTTTTTATTTGACCATGCCTCATTTGTTAAACTGTAAATCTTCACTGGGTATAGAGAATTAACACTTCGTCTGAAAAGTGGATAACTTTTCAGGATGGAGGTGTGGAGATTCAGTTCCTTTATAACATAGCCTTACTTGTAAAGTGTTGAAAATATACATCAGAAAATGTTTGCTTTAATCTTTTATTTTAAAATAGAATTGTTGGTACTTTAGTGATAGTGCTTTATTGGTGTTACTATGCTATTGTTACAATTACTTTTATAATTCATACAATATAGAGAGCTAGAGAGTAAGCTATTCTCCCTGAATGTCATAGTTGTTTCTAAAATGTGTGCCTTTTGTGCTCAGTGAAATAATTGCAGGGAGAGGAAATGTGTAAGTTAGGTTGTAAAGTTTCTGGGTTCAAAGTTGTATCTTTATGTTGCTATACGATTGTTAAATCCACCACCTTAAACGATTGGTTACCCAAAGGTCATTATTATTTTTAAAGTGTCAAGTGTTTTTGTTGTTTCTTTTTCTCTTTCTTTTTAAAGCCCTGAATTTGATTTACTGGTAACATAACATTCATTGACATTCTTTATGATCCAAGCCTAGTGTAATACTTGGCATTTTAGTTTAAACATTTGTTGAATTGAATTTGTGGAATTTTGTTAAGCAGCTGGTGGTGTATGCCCTGATTCTTCAGCCTTCCATCCTGTTTGGGCCCCCAGGGGTGTGTTAAACACACATACACACAGAGGCATTTCTCCCATGGCAGGAGCTTTTAGATGTGCCACATACTATTAATATCTTCTGTTGCACGTGAGTGAAGCTCTGTGTGGATTTTGAGAGAGCAGTTCTCTCTCAAAGTTTTCTTAGAGTTAACAGGTGTTTTCCCCCCCTTCTTTTCAAAGGCATCTCTTACCTCAACTTTGAGACGAATTTAATGAGACATCTGTCAAATGAGGCATCTTAGATTTAATGATTTTGTTATGTGCCAGGGCTGAACACAGTTCAGTCTATCTGGACAGGAGAAGGGTTTAATTGTACTGTGAAAGTTGGGAGATCCTGAACCACTCAGTAGAAAAGCTTTCCTTTAAAAAAGATGCCTGACATTTTGGAAAAAGAGAAAGAAGTTACCAACATGTCTGGGGAAATTAAGCCTCAAAAAAAAAAAAAAAAAAAATCCCACCTTCTAAAACCCACTCCACCTCTTTAATCCCAGGCATCTGGTATAACACTGGTAATGAGGGGTTTTGAATCTGGCCTCATGTCCCGGTGCTTCTAGGGCAAGCCCTTTTTTATACTTACCTTTGGTTTTCTAAAGATAGTATAATTAAAACAAAAACATTGACCGTGTGGATTCTTTAGACGTATTAGGTATTTATAATTAAAGTCTGTGTGACTGGTTGGGTTTTGGTTTGTATGAAACTTCAACTCTAGGCTTTGGGAAATTTTGATAAATTTAAAACTCAGGGATCTGGAAAGAATAGACTTCAATGATATTTTGATTAAAAGATGTTAGGATATTCGGTTAACTGTGAAATAGCAACTCTTCCAGGTTGCACAGTGTACTTTAGAATCAAGCATAGTGACAGTTCCTGCATTACTGAAGTGTCATTACACTTTGATTTAGAGGTGGAATAGTTTTGGTACATATTTTGTATATAATATATGCCTGGTATACCTTTTAGTATGTTTAATGAAACAAAGCATAACCTTCCCAGAATGCGAAGTTCTTGCTGAAATAATTGTTTCCCTGTTGTATTTTTACATTTGAGGTTGCTTTAGTACATTGTAAAATTTATATAATGATAACATGTCTTGTTCAGGTACAAGTCCAGGAGCTTCTGAATTTGGAACCTAGAAGTTCCATTAGAAAAGGAGTGGAAAAGTCGATTTATTGGTTGTACACATTTTATAAGTTTGTAAATGTCAATATTTTAGCAAAAAAAAAATCAGAATTTTTGGCGTATACTTTCCCAAATGAAGCTTGCTAAAATTTAATTAGTCTCATCTCCAGTTATGTGAAAGCATTCAGTTGAAGACTGAACAAAATTTGAAATAATTTTGTTTTAGACCATTTTATTAAGGTCTAAGGAGTGAGCAATCTAATTAGAAATTTGAGGTTTGAGAGGATTTGAATTGGTTGATTTTTCTTTTTAGCTTTTTTTCCTGCATTCTTTTCAAGCTGGAAGAGTTTTATATTTGTTGTTGTCTGTTTCTACTGACTCCTACATCTAGTGAAAAGAGTTAGAAAATGAATCTTGTCATATAGCTGCCTTATATGTTAGAATATTTGGGCTTTCTTTTCAACTATGAGGCATGTTTTTAAATACAGTGAATGTATGATCTCTACTTGTTTTCCTTGCCTATTCAATAATTATCTGGATTTTACGATCAGTTCAGTCCTGACACCTGGTCCAAAGAGTGAAGTTTTATGTATAGGACCAGTTTGTTTTTAAAACCTTGTCATTTATGAGAAATTTATTCCTAAGGAATTTTATCTTTGTTCCCATCCATATATTTGAAGAGCTTGTCTGGCTGTGTCTTAGTCCTGAGTGGGTGCTACCTTATGGTTTTTGAGTTTGGCTGATGTGTCCTGGGGTCAGGTGACAGTAACCTTGGTTGGTGTTTTGTATGTTTGTTTTGTTTTTCAAAAATACCTTTGGGGAAAAAATTACATGGTTTTATCTCACACTCTGAGAAAAAATGGTGTGTAGTTTAAGGAAATTAGTCTGAAAGTTGGGAAACTTGGCATGACTTTGGGCATTCATTTTAACCTATCCTGGGCGTTGCTTTCCTGGTCAGTAAAGTGATGAGCTTGGAGTGGAGTAAGTCTAAGATCGCTTTCAACTCTTAATATTCTGGGACTTTAATGGAGAACCTTTCCTTCCCGTTAGAAAGACTAAAAGTTGTAGTTGCTTTAAATTCTGTAAGACCCATCTATGGGTTTAAAAGAGTCAAATCCCCTGCATTTTCTCGGGGAGAAAGGGATGGACTTGGACTTCATATATGCAAGATAGCCTGAGGTTGACAACCAGAGTAGGTTGCCTTTTTGGTATAGATTCAGACTAATGACAGTGTAGGCAGTGTTTGATTCACTCTTTCCCTGCCAGCCCTCCTTCCCAACGTAGACCTCAGTGTGCTAGAGATGGATTTAAATAAATACATCCTTTTTAAAGTTAGGGTTTTTTCTTAAGTTAATGTACAAAGCAAGATCCTTTCATAATTCAGTAGTGTCAAGTTTACTGTAATGGTAACTCTGTATTTGAGGTATTCGAATGCGCAAAACTTACTAGTTCTTTAGTTTTCATTCTTGATGGGCTGTGTGCTTATCTCCTTGTGCCTAGAGTCTCAGGAGAAAATGCACTTAAAGAAAATGAAATTTTTGCATTGTTAATTTGATTGAATGATAGAACTTAGGATCCCACAGAGATCCTAACATCTGTATTTTTATAGATGACAAAAGCAAGCCTATAGAGGTTAAGTATCTGGTCTAAGACAAGTCAGTCTCAGAATTAGGAATAGCACCCATGATTTGGATTATCTGTCCATTGTTCTTTTTTTCACCACACTGTGAATTTATAAGCTTATCTTTGGAGCCTCCTTCTATTTCGTATTCAAAATGGAAGTTAAAAAAAATGGAGTGTATGTCACACATTTGGTGGTTTCTCTGTGACCTCAAGGTGTTTCCAGTTTCATTTCATTCTACTCAGTGCTTTTGGGAGGTTGCATGTCACTGCAGCAGATATAAGGAGGGGCTTCTGATGGAACAGTTGGATATCTTACTTGCATAGAGGGAAATTAGATTTCGTGAGTGATGTTACCCTTTGGGGGATTTCATGATAGAACTTTAATGTTGACAGACAGTTGGCTGAGAGGAGTTGCAGTACTAGAAAATCAGAAAACCAATGGTGATTCGTCTAGTACTTTGAACTTGAAATTGTTAGACTGGAAATGTAAAAAGAAATCATTGACTTTTAAAAAATATTTGGGAAAAAAATTTAAGAATAGATTTTGAAAAAATATTCTCATTCAAACATGTTCATTAAAAAGATTCAGTATTCTTCATTTCAATTTTTAAAAAGATGTCTTCTCACGACGAGACGCACATAGCTTATTCACGCACACATGCACAGTTCTGCTTTTGTGTGATACAAAAAATCAAAAACAACTGGCTTCGGTAATCTTTAGGCTTTTGTTGTTTGTTGGCTTTGTAAGTCTTTATCATGAAATCTGCTACTGCTTTGAGTATCTCCTCTCTCTCCCTAAAAGAGAGGTAGAGGGAGGGAGAGAGGGGAAAAAGAAATTTCTGCCCCTGTTAGCAAAAAGGCAGTTTGTGAATATTTTTGGGGGTGTGAGAGAGATTCTCTTCTATATTAGGCTCTATTTTAATTTAGTCATTTACCTTAAGCAAAAGTTTTAGCTTTCCTTATAGGGCATTTAATCTACTGAGTCAATTAATTCCTCAAAGATGACTGTTCATTTTTAATACGAGGAAGAGAACTTTTTAAAGTGCAGAAGTACAAAGGGTAAAAATACATTGCATCTGACATGCAGAATATGTACTCCAGATGCTGAAGCAGAGGAGAAATTTCTCTTGATGGTCTCTTGGAGAGGTGGTCTGGCTGGGGGCAGCTGACATTCAGTTGTATGTAATAAGGATCTGTCCTTATGGGAAGAAGTAAACACCGCTATAACTGAGCTTGTTCTTTTATACCCACCCCGCACATGCGTTCTCCATTGAGTGTTGAGGCAGGATGTTAACGGGAGGTGGTAGTCCTATTTATGGATGGGAGGGGGAGGAGTGGGGTGGGGTAAGTAGTCTTGGGAGAAAAAAACCGTGATTTTAAAAAAAATCGCGGTTCTTAATTACGTGGAGCATTTTTTCCCCATTTTAATTGGTAACTTATTGTAAATGGCCTATTCATATCCCTTTCTCATTTTTTGTTTGATATTTGCCTTTTTCCTACTGGTTTATAGAGGTATATTTAGAGAAACTAGCTTTATTTTGTAAGTCACTAATTTTTTTTTATCCATTACACATTTATGTCCGTCTTTTCCTTTAAATATTCAGGGTTCTGTGTCATGCTTTAAAAAGATTCCCTATCCCAGGTTTAAAAAAATGAAATTTCCTGTATTTTCCTGTGGTATCTGATAGTTTTATTTTCTATGCTGAACTTTTTAATCTATTGTTTAAGAAAGATAGGAAGTAGGAAAGAACAAATTGTGTTAATACTTTTTATTGGATAGTTGAGTTATTTCTTCCCTGATATAAAATGCCACTTTTCCTCAGTTTGTGTTTTTCTTTTTTAACTGATAGAGATTAAAATCTATGATATAGAACAGTGTAGGTTTAGTAGCTATTTTGAATTTGTTCAGGAAAATAGGGTGAAAGGGAAGGCTCTTTATCTGGTTTCCACTGCATTTCTTTTTTGCTCCCTGATTTCTCAATAGCAGTCTGTGACCATTACTTTCAGGATGGCAACTCATGTACTTCTGGAATACGGAGGTATCAGGATTCTCTTTTCCTTTGGATACTTCCCAAAGTATCTAGGGTGGGAGTGGGGTTGGCTGGAGCGTAAAATGCTGGTATGTATACATCTATATACACACCTATTGCATTAGGCATCACTCAGCTGCTTATTTATGACGAAGAGATTCCTTTTTTCTCCTAAAGAATTTCTAGGGACCATCCTGAAGGTCCCTGTGAAGCACACATGATTTATCTTCTGAATATAGAAAAATGAAGACTAACATGTCTATCAAAATCAGTAACAACTCTGCCAGCGGTGCTTTGAGGTTTTCTTAGTTGACCTGAGAAGGGGTTTCTATGTGTAGCCATGAATTGAGATGACAAGAATATAATGCAAAATAACTCTGAGATAGCTGGAAATTGTGAAATGGGACCAGTGTTCTAATGGTACTCACGGTGCTTTAGTGCTATAGGTAAATGAACTCCCAGAGAAGATGAAGTAGTTTTAGTGGGGGTGTGGGAGATGTAGAGTCCCAGATGTCAATGACCTAGAAAAGTCAAGTTAGAACACCTGCCACCTTTGGTAAGCTGGCTTTCATGGTCTAGTGACCAATTCTTAGTTATGTGACCACAAGACAAAGATTGTACTATTGTTGCACTTTGTGGCCTTATTAGACCCTCTTGGGTAGAAAACTGGGATTCTCTTCTGTAGGCTTTTAGCTGTATTTACCTAAGTTCCAAATTATCTTAGCTGGAATAGATTCTAGGCTTGAATCCATTAACACTTACAGGGAAAATCTCCAGACCCATTGCCCTAAAATACTAAATGAGATAAAGATGCATTGCCAAACTTATTTGGGTGTTCACAAGTCCCAGTTCTTCTCTTCCACAACGACGAACTAGATGGCATTTTTTTTTTTTAATTTGAAGAACCAAGTGCAAAAACTCCCTGTATATAATGTTCAAGAAATTGAGTAATATTTTGTTATTTAGCAAACATATCGTCCTTACTACATGCTAGGCAGTGTTTTTGTGCTTTATATATATTAGCTAATTTATTCCTCATAACAACCCTGTGAGGTAGACCATATTATTACCCCAGTATTACGGAGAGAGGGCACTGAGTTACAGAGCAGTATAGTAACTCACCTGCATTTGTCAGTTTGTACAGTGAGTAAGGCACAGACAGAATTCAGGTCCAGGTGTCCGACACCAGAGTCAACTAGTTAGTATCCACCTTCTTTTGCTGAATGTAAAGAACTTATCCCTAATAACCTTCTGGGGCCAGTTTGGGCATATCAGTATTTGGGAAGCATAGATTTTGAAGTAGTTAAGTCCTGGACTTGAGTTCTGGATCTGCCACTATCCCTAGAGCTCTACTTTCTTCCTTCTCTGTTTTTTTTTTTTTTAAGATTTATTACTTTATCTTCTTTTAAGATTTTATTTATTTATTGGAGAAAGAGAGCAAGTGAACTTGAGTCGAGGGGGGTGAGTGGAGAGGGGCAGAGGGAGAAGCAGACTCCCACTGAGCAGGGAGCCCCATACGGTGCTCAGTCCCAGGACCCAAGATTTATTTACTTATTTGAGAGAGAGAAAGAGGGAGGGGCAGATGGGGAGAGAGAATCCCAAGCAGACTCCCTGTCCATCGTGGAGCCTCACTCTGGGCTAGAAATCATGACCCCAGCTGAAACGAAGAGTCAGACGCCCAACCATCTGAGCCATCCAGGCTCCCCTCCTTCTCTGTTGAAAGAGTTCATGCCTTCGTGTCCTACGAGGTTGTTGAGAAGATCAAATGAAATATGTGGAAGTTCCTGGCATAGCAGCACCGGTTGTTAAAAACCAAGCCCTGGGCTTAGGGTGGAAAGAGTGTTGATGGAGGACCTGGACAGTCAGATTTGACTGTGGGCTTCTTTGCTTGATGTGAGACCTGTAATGAGCCCCTGAACCTCCTTAAGCTTCATGAGAGAGAGAGAAAGAGAAAAGTGATAAGATAAATCTGTCTCAAGGAACTTTGGGAGGTTCAGATTTGATGATATACATGGAAGTGCTTTGTAAATTGTGAGATATTACACAAATGTAGTGTGGTTTTATTATTCTTAGCAATAGTAAATTGCCACAAATGTTAATGCGAGTTAATTAGGGCTCATTAGGGAAAACAGGATAGACAGTTGCTCAGTGACAGTGGCAGACTCTACACTTTCATCTATCCATCCATCAGTTATCGTATCTATTATGTCAGAGGTGCTTTTCATTCAAAGATGACTAATTTGAATTTTCTAGGATCCCGTGACATACTTACAGTTTTGAGGGCATGTTTGTGGAAAAAACAGGCAAGCCAGCATTTTTATACAAAGGTGAAAAGTGTTCCAGTAGAGTCAGGGTTCACAGAAGACTGTAGTAGCCATGGTGTGAATCCCCAGAAGGCCCTGGAGTCAAGGCTTGAGGGACCAGAAAGAGTAGACTGTTGCCTCAATGCTGGGGTCCTGAATTGTTTGAGGAGCAACCATAAATTCCTAGTTCAAATCCAGTCAGACCGAGTTTAGGAATAGGAATTCCTGCTTTATCCTTTAAGATTTATGAAGTACCTTTCTATCTAGGCGTCTAGGGCTTTTTATCCACTTGAGTGAATCATTTGGGCTCCATTTGGTATCACATTTTGTGAGGGTCTAAATTCTGGATTAAGCAAATATTAATTTTTCTTTTTTTTTTTTAAGATTTTTCTTTATTCATTTGAGAGAGAGAGAGAGCACGAGTGGAGGGCAGAGGAAGAGGGAGAAGCAGACTCCCCACTGAGCAGGGAGCTTGACTCGGGGCTGGATCCCAGGACCCCAAGATCATGACCTGAGCTGAAGACAGATGCTTAACCATCTGAGCCACTCAGGCGCCCCTAATTTTGCTTTTTTGAAAAGAAAATGCAAATGTGTGCATGCTCCATGTTGCCCTGAAGCCTGGTGCCGGGGTCCCGCCATGCATTCGAAAGACATTCTGTTATTTTTTTTTTTTAAAGGCCTATGAGGGTTTGCATTCCTGAGATTTATGAGATTTATGGGAAATGTGTTTATCTACTGGAATCAGTTACTTTCTTTTAGTTTAGTGACATATGTAAACTGCAGTAATGTAAAATTTGAGCAATGATGAGTTGGTCATAATCTGGGAATTTTATTTTTAATTGTGCTCATCTAGTGTTTCAATCTTCATTGATGAGGAAGACTTCTTATTGGACCAGGAGGAGACACAGTTCTTGAGTGTTCATTTAGACAAAAGCAACATATTAGCTCTTTAATCCATGGCTGGAAAGCTTGTACTACACATATGGCAAGTTAAATCTTTACTAATGGCCTGTTACAAATTTTGTTTTGTTTTTGTTTTAAATAGGAGGCAAATGTCTCTGTGAAATATTGTCTCATGTAGTAATGTGAATGGCAACACTGGAAAAAAGATCTTCATTTTACTTTTTGTTTTGTTTTTAAATTATGACAAATACCATGGTAAAAAAAGTTATTCAGATCCTGTCTGGTTAAAATAAATCATGTTTCTAATTGAGATGAAAATGCTTCTCCTTCATACTCATCAACATTGAGGTTAATCACCTGCCAGTGTGTATTTTCCACTGTTATTAGCACCTTTTTGCCCTCTGTGACAAATTTTTACAGAGACTTTCAGTTAACTCATTAGAGTTATATCAACAGTCGACAAGCTGATTTTATGGGGGATAGTAACAGAAATGTTAGCATCATTGTAATCATAAGGAGAGTAGTTACTGGTCCTTGTGATTATAAAGCAGACACTCCAAATCCCTTGCTCTGTAACCAAGTTGTAAGAGTGACTTGGTGTTTCTAACCACAATCTGAATGGTATTGTCTCATTAATAAATACATGATGACAAAAGTTCTGTAAACAGATATGTTGGAACTACTTAAGAGGATAATGTCATTCTGAAGATACCACATAAAAGTCCATTTCTGAAACCAGAGCCAGAGCTTGTTTTGTAGTTAATACAGTCAGAATGCTTGTTTTATATCCTGAATCGGCTTGCAGCTGCTAATAGAGTTGGGAGCTGTCATTGCTTCCTGCTTCTGGAGATGTGTGTCAGATCTCCCACCTCCACCCCCTCCCCACAACCAAGCAATAAAACAAAAATGGTTGATAGCCCTCTTGGTTCTAAGAAGCTGGCAGATTAACCCCAGTAGCTTCAACCTCCAAATAATACTGATGGATCAAGGAAGGTAGTGTTGTTCATTTATCTTTAAGGTACCATCATAAGCACAACTATACTTATCCCTTTACACAGTGTCTTCTTTTATCTTTTAGAAACATTTGTGGTACTAGAGTCCGCTCAACCAGAGTTGTCTGTGGATAGTTACTAAGTCAGAATCTGGTGAATGCGATAATTGAAGAAATACCTGCTAGATTATAGCTTTGCCAGGCTCCGCAGGTATAAAATGGATGGATGTGTGAGGGGGAGGGCATAGAATCTGAGCATTGGAAGGGACCAGGGGCATCTAGTCTAGTTTCTTACCTAGCGCAGAGATCTGTGCTTTCCTGATTGATGGTCATGTGGCCTTTGCCTCTTGATTGCTTGCTAGGTAAGCATTATTCCAGGATAATGTTGAGTGGAGCTTTGCTCCTTGAGATGTGATCTATGGACTAGCATTGTCAGCAGCTCCCAGGAGCATGTTAGAAACACAGAATCTCAGGGCCCACCTCAGACTTGGAAGACCCTCAGGTTGATTGAGCTGCACAGTGTACTTTAAGAAGGGCTAGTGCTGGATGAATTGGGAGTGGGAGAGATTAGAATTGGAGGAAAGAAATCATTCAGCAAGTATGTGGCTTAATGAGGTACTGAGGGCCTGAATTAGAGCAGTGGAGGGAGAAGAGGAGACCTGTGAAGATGTTATCCTAGGACTTAGTAGTTAGTTGGCCATTTTGGTGAAAGAAGCTCAAAGATGACATGTGCGCAGTTTGAGTGATGAGAGAATTGTGGGTCAGTTCATGAAAGTAGTTCATATCGCTAGTTCAGTAAAGTTGAAGGACCAAGTGCTAGAGTTAGGAGTTGGTGATATGAGAATGAATGAAGGTGTGTCTCCTGTTCTTAGTATTTACAAATATTTATCAGTTGAGGACAGATTTTGCAGAGGATAAACGTGAAATGGTGTAGGACATGTTAAACTGACAAAAGCCATCCATTTAGCTGGTAAATGAACCTGGCTTACAATCCAGCTTCCAGAGCTCAGTGGAGCTCTGTTGCTTTCTGCTGCCTACAGTACGTGCAGTAACTCTCAGGAAGGTGATATAAACATTATTTATTTACTTGGTTTCCTTATGACTCATTTTTTTTTTCACATTTAAAATAAATGCTAGTGCTGGCTATGGCTATGGACAAAAGTGAAGAGGTCTAAAAAGAATGTTTATTTTAAATTTATGAAGCTCTCTGGATGAATGCCTTTTGAATGTCAAGGCTTTCCTATTTGGGGTATGTGTGTGTGTAAATTACATTAACAATTATAATAAAACTTGAAATACCTTAATGAAGGCATTTATAGAGGGCCAAGGGAACACAGAAACCCGATGAAGCAACTCTCCCTGGAAGTGGAATGCCTTTGAAAAGCTCCATGGGAAGGATTCCCTTTGAGAATGAGGGACTAGAGCTGCATGATAAGGGTGTGTCAGGAAAACCATGAATGAAAGGGCACCATGTAGGTATGGAATGGTGGGTAGCGCCATTGGTGAAGTGTTAGGTGATGAGGTTGAGTGGTTAGAGGTGAAACAGAAAAGGAGGTTGGAGCCAGATGATGAAAGGCCTCACATGCTAAGGGCTTGACTTGGTAAGCAGTGGGAGCTACCGAGCATTTTAAGTGTGTGGGGGTGACATGGTTAGATCTGTATTCTAGGATGTTAACTGGCAGCTAGCTGGAGGGTGGATGGGAGAGAAGCTGCTGGAGACTTGGTTACTGTCTTAGTGCCATCTTTAATTAACATTTGGAAGTACTCTATTAGGAGCTGAGGATCCAAAGAAAGAATTGCCTCAAGGAGTTCAGCCTAGTAGGGAGAAAGAAGTAATGACAATACAGAGTGTGTCACTTTTGGGGTTTGTACAATGTGGCTGTGGTACCAAATAGGAAACTAATTAGGTCTCTGCAGTTGGGGTGGGTAGAAGATGATTTTGAATGTCGGAAAGAGTAGACTAGGAATAGGAGTGGATGGGATAGGGCATTCCAGGTATGGGGACCGAGGGGCTACCTGGGAGCTCGATGAGAAAGATCTGGACTAGGTCAGAGCAGATGAAGAACGGCAGAATGGAAATTGCTATTGCTTAGAATGTAGAATTCCTGGGTCTTACTTGAATGATTATATGTTGGGGGAGAAGGAGTAGTTCAGGATTTATTATTCATTACAGAACTAATCTGAGTACGTCTTCCAGGTCAGGAAGTGTGTCACTATATCCCATGTCAGGGATACAGTGTGCATAAGACTGACAGGGTTTGTGTGTCAGGATGGCTTGGAGGTTCCTGGTTTGATTGACTGTAATCCCATCACCCAACAGGCAGAATATAGGAGCAGGAATTGGGTTTTGGGAGGGGGGGGGGAGATGGCGATTTAGATTTTGGGTGTGTTAAAGTTAAGGTGCGTGAAGGACATTCAGGTATTTCTGGAGAGAGCTCAGGGAGCACCTGTGTTAGGCAGTCGGTGATGTGTTTGGATTGAATGAAACTGCTTGATAGAGTGGGTGGAGTGAAGAGGGAGCCAAGGAAGCGACTCTGAAGAATGCTTGTTTTTAAAAAGTGGGAGTGGATTATGTTGAGTGAAAGAATAAAGAATAAAAGAGACCTACTGTATGACTGTATTTATATGAAGGTCAGTTAACAGGCAAAACTAATTTTTGGCGATCTGTCGTAATAGTTGTTAACTTTCGGGGGCATATTGATGGGCGGGGGCTTGAGCCGTCTGCTGTTTATCATGGTTTTTTGTGGTTTTCTGAGTTTTAGCTTCCTGGGTATAAACACTGAATGTACCCTTATGGTTTGTGCGCTTTATTCGATATAAGCTAAGCCTCAGTAGAAAGAAGGGAGAAGTGGTCCTGAAGGAAAAGACTTGAACATCATTTCTGTCCTGAAGGGAAAGAAAGAGTGGGAAAAGCTAAGAATGATGCATGAATAGAGAGGGAAGAATGAAAGTTGTGAAGGAAATAAGAGGGGTGATATCATGAGCACCCATGAAAGAGTTAGCTGTGAGTGGGTAGAGGGCAGTCTATTTCTTTGAGGCTATTAGGAAGGATGGGTAAGGATAAAGATTTACTTAATAGCTAGTTCAGGAAGCTGGGCCTCAATTTTGTTAGTGAATTGGAAGGTAAGGAAAAACCAACTTTTGGTGTTTATGGTAATATACTCTCTTTTGAGTAAATCACTCAACTAATCATAATCTATGCCCTTTTGGGAATTTATGACTGTGATTTCAACCTATGCTGACTTTTCTGTAGGGTGTTCCTTTCTTGGACCACTCTGAAGCACCTTAGTGCACTGGGTGGGGTTGGGGGGGTGTTAGTGAAGTAGAGATGCAGGAAATAATTGCCAAACTCGGTTTTATAAGTTTGGCAGTGCTTATATTGGGTAGCTTTGTTTTGCATGGTTTTGACTGCACAGTTTTGGTTCCCTCCTCCCAATCTGTGTGTGTGTGTGTGTGTGTGTGTGTGTGTGTGTGTGTGAGAGAGAGAGAGAGAGAGAGAGTGTGTGTGTGTGTGTGTGTTTTGGGGAAGAGGGTAAGTATATAGATATAATGGTCAAAAACCTTCAGAAAAGTTGGAACTACTAAATGACAAAGTAGGGATTGTACCTTCTGTTATATCCTGTTTCCTTTCCATTCATAAAATCACTTGTGGAGTAATAAAATTTCTGAGGTAGTTTTTTTTCCTTCCTCATGACCTATTGATTATACTTGCCGAGATGAGAGCTCGTTCTGAAGACACATTTTTCATTCCTAGATTTTCAAAGTGACTTGTGGCTTGAATCTGTTTATAAAGTGAGCATGAAGACTTGACAAATGATAAGATTAGATGGGTATAAATCAGATTGTGTAGGGGACAATTATTGTTAAATAATAAATATTGTTAAGAAACCATGTCAAACCTATCATTTTTCTTCTTGATAATTGTAGCAGGCATTGAATTCTGTTTTGTGCTCAGTGCTCAGGCTTGATGCTGAGATTCCAAATTGTGGTTATTGAAACAGATGAAAAACCAGCAGTTTGGTTGTTCTTAAGAATATAATTGCCCAGATATTTACTGTAGTCTCTAGATCATCTGGTTATTTTATATTCCAGTTGCAAAGTTGGTTTCTATAAATTTTTAATAAAGATGTTTTGGGGAATAGGATAGAAACTACTGAGAGAGAACCATAATTGTTAACTCTTCATTTCAAATATGGTGAATTGCCAACAGCAGTAATATTGGGAGAAAGAAGGACCGTTGCTTTTGATTTGGAGAACCTGGTGGATGGCAGTAGAGTTGTTTTTATGTTTCTTGTTGGTTTTTTACCTTGCTCAGGAACTTTATATTTATTGGGTTGGCAGTTGTAGGCACAAAGTTTTGTTTATGTTCAAAATTCACTGATCAGTGTAACGGAAACTTTTTATGGGATACTCTTTTTTCTCCTCTACTTAGTCAATTCAAATATTTGCAGAGTGCTTGCTTTCCAGCATGAGGTACTTTGAAGTTTGGAGAAAAATGAATCTGACAGATCCTTTTGCATTTTTAGAAGCTTAAGCCAGGTTGCACAAGGACAGAGATGATCATAAAACAGAGCCCAGTAAGATAGTACAGGGAGGATACTCCCTCCTTTGCTCCTCACAAATAATTCTTGAACCTGTGTCCACTACATGCCAGCCTTTAACAAGACAGACATGGTCCTTGCCCTTGTGACTTTACAGCAAGGAGACTTGTCAAACACATACCTGTATAAATAATTGTGGCATGTGTCACTAAGGAAAAATATAGTATTTTTTTGTAGCAGTGAATCCTTGTTGATAAGACCTGAAGGATGAATAGTGGTTTGAGGGTTTGGGGTACAGGGTATATGGAAGAGCATTCCAGATGGGGAAACAGTATATGTGGAGACCGTGAAAGGGGGGAGCTCCACATGTTTAAGGACCTAGAGGAAGGACCACTGTGAGTGTAGTATAGTGAGTGAGATTGAGAGTATCAGGAGGCAAGGCTGGAGAATAGTCAGGGCCGGATCATGGTTATGTGTGGTCTGGGGTCAATTTTGGCAAGTTAAGTCATCATAGTCCCCCCCCCCCCCCACTTAAATACAAAATATGTAGATATGCACTCTGGGTTATGCTTGGCTACAAGGGCTTTATATGCTATAGTTAGTGTTTTGGAATTGATTTTAAGAATAATAGGAAACCATTCCATTGGTTATCGAATGTTATTTAGCTTTGTCTCATTCTAGGACAGGTGTCATGACTATCATTTTATAACTTTCCTTCGTCTTATCAGTAGGAAGGATAAGGAGGATAAAAGTAAGCCTGTCTTTTCTGTATTTGTTAAGCCTTCTATCCTGAATACACTAAGAACAGCCAGTTTTCTATCTTCACTGTGTACACTCCCCCCATGTGCTTTCTTTCTCTTTCTAGCCTTCCCTGTAGCCACCTAGCTCCTTACCCTGCTACACTGGCTGCACTGAGAACCCAAGATACTCTCAAATTACATGGGGCCACGGTCCGAGAATAAAGGCATAGGCTTTTTACCAGCCTCACATTAATTTTCACAGAAAGCTTTATTTTACTCCCCCCCCCACTCAATTTTCCCCTTCTTAGAAAAGAAAAATTAGTACCCTTCATCAAATGAGTAGTATATAAACATTCCCTGTTATACACTCCCAACTTCCCCTAACTCAGTCCCAGCAATAGTAAGCTGTGCTGAATATCAAGCATGTTTGATTGAGGAAGTTAAAACAAACAAACACCAATTCACTGTGTTCTTTTGGCACATTAGCAATCAACTTCTATTTTAATGAAGTTGGAATACAGCATTATAGTTTTTATGTCCTTTCAGGAAGACATTCAATGAGACTTTACCTGTTTAGGATCCTTTTTTTGTAAACTTTTTATCCATAAATGAGAGAGGTCCTGTGGTCATTTGTGCACAAAGTCAAATTTTCAGTTAAGGGCAGGTTCATTAGTTTCTTTATAGGTACTAGTGAAACTATTACTTTCTCACTTTTTTTCCCCTCTTGGTTGTCTTTATATTTTTGCCTTATTTTCCTATTTTTGATGAGATAGTAAAATTGGAAACCGGTAAAAGTTTTTTTTTTTTTTTTAAGGTTTTTTTTTTTGTTGTTAGGGAAATTTCAAAAGCATTTTAAAAAGTAAGCAAAATTTCATGTCATGATGTGAGGGTCATGAGATCGAGCCCCCGATGGGCTCTGTGCCAGACGTGAGCCTGCTTAAGGTTCTCTCTCTCCCTTTTCCCCTTCCCCACACTGTCTCTCTCTGTCTCACTCTCAAAAAAAAACAAAAACAAGAACTCAAAATAGTGTGATGAAGCTTTGTGTACTTACTGCCTGGCATCAACAATTACCTATGTAGGGCCAATCTTGTTTTATCGAGTCTCCTTCTGCCTAGATTATTTTGAAGCAGATCCCAGACGTCCTCTCATTTCATCTGTAAGTATCTCTAAACTTAAGTATCTCTAAAGTATAGCACTCTTTTAAAAACAACTGTGACACTAATTTTATTTAAAAAATTAATATTCCTATTTTCAACACATATCTAGTCAGTGTTCAAATTTCCAAGTGTCTTAAATTTTTAATTTGAATTATGATTGAAGTATCACTGTCTTGTGATTGTTTTTTTTTTTTTTAACATTTCTTTCATTGTAGATCTCCCTTCTCTCTCTCTTTTCCCCTTCATCCTCCCTGCCCCTTGCAATTTACTTGTTGGAAAAAACAGGGTATTTGTCCTCTAGAGTTTCCCACAGTTTCGATTTATGGGATTACATCTCTGTGGTGGTAATAGGAGTATTTTGAAAGCTTGGGTATATACTCTTGATTTTTTTTTTTTCCTTTTGAGTTTTGTTCAACTTTATCATTTTTTTTAAAGATTTTATTAATTTATTTGAGAGAGAGAGAGAGAGAGAGCATGGGGGAGTGCAGAGGGAGAGGGAGAAGCAGGCTCCCCGCTGAGCAAGGAGCCCGATGCAGGGCTCGATCCCAGAACCCTGGGACTATGACCTGAGTTGAAGGCAGACGCTTAACCAACTGAGCCACCCAGGCACCCGTTTAGCTTGATGAGAGAATTAAGTTGGATCTTCTTTTGGAGGACTTAGAACAGAGGTCCAAAACTAGTTCCCGTTGTGCCATGTGTGGCTCACAGACCTGTTTTGTTTGGTGGACACTGTTTGAAATTTTTTTTTTTTTTAAGTAGGCTCCATGTGGGGCTTGAACTCATGACCTTGAGATTAAGACCTGAGATGAGGTCAAGAGTCAGATGCTCCACTGACTGAGCCACCCGAGCACCCCTGAAATATTTTAACATTACTTGCTATCATTTAAATATTGTAAAGTTTCACATAAGAATCAAGTTTTTTTTTTTTTTTTTTTTTTTTAGTCAGGAGATGTGGGCATACTAGGCGTGTGTGGCAATGTCCAGGTTATAGCTGATGAGTGGTGGCAGCTCACTTCAGAGGGTGCCTGTCTTTTTCACGTTACCCCAAGTGCTCCACTCATGGTTTCCTGCCTGGTCCTGTGGGCTGGTAGGTTTGTGAACGCCAACTTAGAGCAACGGGAATTGCTTTCATCTGTGTGGTATTGCTTAAATTCTGTGCAGGGTAGTTTACTTCTAAGTTTTTGCTACATGTTTCACTCTAGCTGGTGTTTGGGCTATTTTACTGTGTAACAATTGATGTTTATTCAGATAAATGGTCAGAGTGCCTGCTGATGTTCCCATTGTGCTTTGTACCTCTATCATAAGACTTGTTCAGTGCACGGTATGAATCTCTTCTCATGCCCCCATAGAAATCGGTGTTTATAATTTTAGACTCTAACAGAATGCTTGGCACATAGTAGGTACTTAGTAAATTCTTGTTGAATGAGTGACGGAGGACAGGAACCAGTAAACAAAACTACCCAATGGAGAAAACATAGTAAGAGAAAAAAATCTTGTAACGTACATCCATGTTCGAAATTTCACTGATGTTAGTTTTTCTGTTCTTCCATTGGCATGCATTATTAAAAGTGACTGTAATTGTGGTGTGTACAGTGCACTATTCTGTACAATATTAGAAATAACTTCTACAGGGGTGCCTGGGTGGCTCAGTCGTTAGCGTCTGCCTTCGGCTCAGGGCGTGATCCCAGGGTCTTGGGATCGAGCCCCGCATCAGGCTCCCTGCTCTGCTGGGAGCTCCACTGGG
The DNA here is from genome assembly GCF_024610735.1 of Ursus americanus. Taxonomy (NCBI): domain Eukaryota; kingdom Metazoa; phylum Chordata; class Mammalia; order Carnivora; family Ursidae; genus Ursus; species Ursus americanus. The sequence goes on along the minus strand of NC_142145.1, from coordinate 13,287,747 downwards.
AGCCTGCTTCTTCCTCTCCCACTCCCCCTGCTTGTGTTCCCTCTCTCACTGGCTGTCTCTCTCTCTCTGTCAAATAAATAAAATAAAATCTTAAAAAAAAAACTTATACAGATGTGTAAATGTTTACTCTTAATAACATGTAAGTTAGCAATAGATTTCTCAGAAATAGATGTCAATTTACTTGTGTTTGGAGAACATACTAGCTAGACTTTCCTATTTTGCGTTAAAGAGTTTGGAGTTTAATTCTTCCTTTGGTTTATGTCCAGTGTTAACAGGACATGTAGCAAGTGTGAGAAAGGGAAGGTGTACAGCATGGACAGAGCTCACAGACTTCAGGGTAGTTTAGTAGGTGTACCTGGTATAATTTGGTAAAGTTTTTAAACCTGGCATTTTGATATTGCCAAAAGCAGTACTTGAAAGATACTTTTATGTTTTAGAGTTTAATCTTTTTTGTGTTATAACAATACATACTTAAAAAATTATAATTGAGGGGTGCCTGGCTGGCTCACTAGGTGGAGCGTGAGACTCTTGATCTCAGGGTTATGAGTTCGAGCCCCACATTGAGCATTGAGATTATGTTATAAAAATTTTTTAAAAATTATAATTGATTTTTTTTGGGGGGGTGGTTATGTTAAGCCTGCCTGAACTTTTCCTTGCTTACTGACAGCCTTTTATAAAAATGTGAGTAAGATCAAGTTCTATACACTTTGACTCCAGGAGAATATTTAATATCAGTAAAAAAAAAAATAAAAGTTACCAATAGCGTGTTCTAGCAGAGTCTAAATTCTTATTTCTTAGTGATAGTATATGAAAATGTAGTTTGGATGCCTCAATTTTCAATGAACTGACACGTCAGTAAGAAATCTAGCTCATCTTGCACATTTTTTATTGTGACCTGAAAAGAACAAGTGGTACCATTAGAAGTAAGGAGTTTCAGTTTTAAAGTCCTTCAGTGGCATTTGTGGGAGAAATGATAAACTCTTATTTGAAAACATTTGATATCTTCACATAGTAAGGTTGAGTATTATAGGGAAGCTCTGTAATGTTGAAAGAAATTAGAGGATTTCTTTTGAGTAGCTGATTTTAATTATAGCAACAACAACAGGAGTATCACCACTCTGTACTTACAAAATGTTCTACATTTTTCAAACACCTTCAGCATTTAAATGATGATAATCACTGGACCAAATCTGTGAGAAATTCCTGATTAAAAGAAAACTTCATGTTACTGTTGCCCCTTTAAGTTACTGTATTTAAAAATTAGTTACTGTTAGTAAATGTTAGCCAGTGTTTCTGAAAAGAAAAGATACATAAAGATACATAAAGATAAAAGGAAAATTATGATAAGATTCTATACAATTTGGAGGAAAACTGATTGAAATGGAAGATTCGAAGCTGAAATACTGTGCTAATTTCAAGTGAACTGTGTCAGAGATGCTCTGTGTCGGATGTATTAAATCTAGATAGCTGAGCACTGGCTCTATTTCTGGGCCTCCAAGGGGAAGATTGGAGGGGGATGGTTTGTTATATATTAATAAGGAGAGGAACATAGTTGGAAGAAAAACTGATTTTTTTATAGTGAGGTTTTCTCAGATATTAACACTTCCCTGCTGTTAAATAGTTACATTTTATTTATGCAATTTGATTTTCTTCTTTTGTACATATTGCCAGTAACAGCCTTTGAAAATTGTAAGATGAACAGTACGTGAATGATGTGCTTTAAAGAGCAATTAATTTAGTTTGATTTTTGCCCAAATGATTTTAGCTTTGCAGTACTTTTTCGTTTTAAGAATTTCTTTTGTTGTGAGCTACTTTGAGCCTGAAGACAAGTTGGTAAGTAATATAAAGTAATATAAAGAGTACCTCTATTACTATTGCCCAGCTTTGTTGAATGTAACATTTTGCTGTATTTGATTCACATGTAGGTTTTATTTTTATTTTATTTTAAGATGCATACCTGTGTACACCTTATGATCTCAGCAACCTGGCACATGCTTTGTGATGTTCATTCCTATATATCTTATGTTTTTTCATATTATATGTGGTGGATTCAAATTTTTAAACATTGTTTGCTGGTGCATAGTAATGCAATTTATTTTTGTGTTTTGATCTTAAATCTAGCAAACTTTCTGAGTTTTTGTTAGTTTTTTGTTGTTGGTTTTAATACTTTGTATATTTCTTTGAATTATTTTGTGTAGTCAACCATGTACCTTGCAAATAGTGGTGGTATTATTTCTTTTGGGTCTTAAACATATAATTTCTTTTTCTTGTCACACTGGCTAGGACTTTGAATACAGTGTTGAAATAAGGTAGTGATAGGAAACTTATTTGAATTTTGTTCCTTTAAAGGGAATTCATTTTGGCATTTAATTTGATTTAAGTTACTAGTTGATAAACTTCATAAGGTTAAGAGTGTTATGAGAAGTTTGTTTCTAAAATCATGAAAGGATATTGATTTTATTATTTTTCTGTACCTAGAGATTTTGTGGTGGTCTTTTTTTCCCCCTTTAATCCCTGGAATGTAATGAATTACGTATTTAGTTTTTTCTAATATTAAAAGATCCATTAATTCTTGAAACTTAAAAAATTACCTTGGTGGATTTTATTAGCTAATATTTTAAGTAGTATTTTATTTATGTTTTACAAGTGGAATTAGCTTATCCTTCCCTTTTTGAACTGTTTTTCTCCTATTTTGGTTTCAAAGTTATACTGGCTTCAAAAGGTGAATTGGGAGTGATCCCTTTTTTATTTTTTTCTGGAACAGTTTGTATAAGACAGGAGTTACCTGTTTGTTCCCTGAACGTCTGGTGGAACTTATTTAAACCTCTGGACCTGTAGCTTTTCAACTGGTGTTTCAATTTATCTAATGGTTATAGCTGTAGTCAGGTTTTCTAATTCTTCTAGGGTCAGTTTTGGGAAGATACATTTTCCTAGAAAATATTCTATGTCCAGGAGTGCCTGGGTGGCTATCAGTCGGTTAAGCGTCTGCCTTCTGCTCAGGTCATCATCCCAGGATCTTGGGATCGAGCCCCGTGTCGGGCTCCCTGCTCAGCAGAAAGCCTGCTTCTCCCTCTCCCCCTGCCTGCTGCGCTGCCTACTTGTGTTCTCTCTCTCTGTCAAATACATAAAATCTTAAAACAAAACAAAACAAAACAAAAATGTATTTCTCACAGTTTCGGAGGAATCAGAAATCAGGGTGCCAGCATGGTTAGGGTCGGGTGAGATCCTCTTCCAGGTTATAGACTGCTGAATTCCTGTATCCTCCTATGTCTGAAGGGAGAGGGCACTCTCCGGGTCTCTTTTATTAGGGCACTAATCCCATCCATGAGGGCTCCACCCTAATAATCTGATAACCTCCAAAGGCCCTACTTCCTTATCCCACTGGGGATTAGGTTTCAATGTATGAATGGGACATACACACACTACACACACACACACACACACACACACACACACACACACACACACACACAGAGTTTATAGGAGCCCATAAATATCTCTTTAATACCACCTTAGTGGTATCCCACAGATTTTAATGAGGAGCTTTAGTGTTCATTGATATGCAGTTCAGTTCTAAATATCTTGTGATTTTATTGTGATTTTTTTTTCTTTGTGAGTTATTTATTGCTAACTGTGGGATAATTCTCAGAGAAAGTGCCTGTATAGTACTGATTCTTTGGGATTTGTTGAGGTTGACTTTGTGGCCTGGTGGGTTTCTATAATTGTTCCATGTCTGCTTGAGAAGCGGGTGTATTCTAATTGTTGGGTGCTGGGCTGTAATATATGTTCATTAGATCATGCTTGTTGTATCATTCAAATCTCCTGTAGTCTCACTAATTTTTGAGTGTTCAATCTATTGACAGTATGTTAAAATCTTTCTCAGTGATTGTGAATCATTAAATTTCCACTTTAATTCAAATGATATTTGCTATATGTATTTTGAAACTGTGTTGATAAATTGCAAGTAAATTCAGAATTTTAATCTTGTTGACTAAATCCTTTTCTCATTGTTTTCTAGTGACTTTTTATTTCTAAAAGGATATTTTATTTGATACTGATGTGATCATACTAGTGTTCCTTGACGTTCTTTCTGTATTGCTATTGTTACCCTTCTTCCAAACATCATATAGCAGGCTGAAAATTTAATATGAGAATCTATGAATGAAGCCCATTTATTTATATTTCAGTCCATTTATTTGCTTTTAATTTTATGCTCCCCTCTCCTGTTTAGGTTTGATATTCTCTTTTCTTGGTAGGGTTTCCTTTAGTTCTCATTTTACTTTCTATTCATCTGGAAGGTTTTATTTTATTATTTTAGTGGTCACCTTAAAATATTTAACTTGAATATGTGACCTAAAAAGTCTGTAGTTAGTCACCATTCCAAAGCAGTATCTCTTATAAACAAAACAAAACAAAACCCCAAGACTTAGAATACTTTAACTCTGATAACTTTTCTCCTGTTCCTCAGTGTTACTTACTTTTTTTTTTTTTTTAAGATTTTTATTTATTTATTTGACACAGAGAGAGACAGCCAGCAAGAGAGGGAACACAAGCAGGGGGAGTGGGAGAGGAAGAGGCAGGCTCCCATCGGAAGAGCCCAATGCGGGGCTCGATCCCATAACTCCAGGATCATGCCCTGAGCCGACAGCAGACACTTAAGGACTGAGCCACCCAGGTGCCCCCCTCGGTGTTACTTTCGACTGGCCTTTTTTTTTCTTACTTTTTACTCCTGAGATTAGATATTACTTTTATTCAGTCAGCACATGCTTAGATTTACCCATAGGCTTACTGGTACTCTATAAATATGTACGTTTTTACAGCCTCACATTCTCAAGCTCCAAACGTCTTGGGGTTTGGAAAAAAGGACAGACTTACCCCCTCCCCCAATTATAAAAAAAATGATACATATTTCTTGTAAAAAAAAATTTGTTGAACTTTGTAAAAGTATATAGAAGAAACAGTAAGTTTCTGGAAGCTCAGAGATAACACTTAATATTTTGGTTAACTATTCAGCTTCTTCCTTTCAATTTTACTCTTTCCTTCCCAGTTTTCCTCTTTCCCATTGTATTGGTTTCCCAGGGCTGCCATCACAGAAAACCCCAGACTGCACGGCATAAACTGCAGCAGTCTTTTTTTTTTTTTTTTTTCTCTCGCAGTTCTTGGAGAAGTCCAAGATCAGGGGATTGCCAGGTTTGGTTTCTCCTGAGGCCCCTCTCCTTGGCTTGCAGATGCTGTCTTCTTGCTGTGTCCTCACATGACCCCTCCTCTGTGCACTTGGAACCCTGGTGTCCCTTTATGTGCCCCAGTTTCCTCTTATAAGAACACCAGGCAGATTGGATTAAGGCCTACCCCAAAGCCTCATTTTAACTTAATCACCCTTTTAGAGGTCCTATCTCCAGGTCCAGTCACATTCAGAGGTACTGGAGGGTTAAGGCTTCAACATGTGAATTATGGGGGAACACGGTTCAGCCCATAATACCCATCTTCCAACTTCTTTTGGCAAACGGTGTGTCGACTGCCGCCGTGTGCAGATGCGAGAGTTCACTGAAGTGGTCACATCTTCATGGGGCTTATGGTTTACAGTCTTAAACAAGTCTAGTATAATTTCTCTTCCTTCCCACTCTCATCTGACCTCTAGCTCTCTCCCTCCCCCTTTCCTACACACACACACACACACACACACACACACACACACACACAGGCACTATACTTGTTTTGCGATCTTTAATATAACTGTTTTATTTTACATACGTAGAGGAAAAAGCCTTTACGGTCTTGAAAACCTAGTGCCTAATATTTTTATAGTTTTTCTCAGCATTCTGCTGAGATTCAAATTGTCTCTTGATTTCTGACTACTGAAGTTATGTCTTTTTCATTTAGCGCTCTTCCTTCTTTTTCCTGTATTTCCATCCACTTGTGCTACCCATCGCTGTCAAGTAAAGACTATATTCTACAGTTTTACTGGTAGTGAGGATGTATTTCTTAGGTTGTTACAAGCTCCTGGGAATTCTTTCTTCTGCAATTCATTAATGCATTTACTTTTTGTTGCATCTCGAAAAAGCTTTCTCCCCCCTCTCCTTTTTAGAGTTTTAGTTCTCAGGTCACTATTTTGGGGCAGAAGAATATATAAAGACAAAATGAAAGGGCTCAAGGACAATAGAAAGCAGAAATGAGACACATTTGTGGGGCTGACTGTGTCTGTTCACTTTACGTACTGTTGCTCAGGTACCCCGAATTCTCAGGTGCCCAACGTGAGAGGGGCATTTTTCTTTTAAATACAGTGTTAACTGCCATTTGATTTTTGAGTATGGCAGCGCAGATGTAGGTGATCCAGAGTGAATCTTGGATTGATTCTGAGAACAGCTGCACATCTGAGATGTGTGATTAAGTTTTTCCTACTAGTTATTCATGAGCCTAATAGGCAGAATTGGTCTGGAACCATTTTCTGTAATTATTGTTTTAAAAATAAGTGTGAAGCATAGAGGGTGTTTGTGGGAGGAAGGGGGTAGTCTTCTTTCTTTGTCTGACCACTGCCTCTAAAATAATTTATTTGTATGGGACTCTGTAAGGTAGTATAATTTGAAGTTACCTCAGAATTTGACCTCTAGGTACGAGAGAATTTGTACTTCTTCAAAGAGTGGGTTAAATTATTATATCTAGCCAACTTCCTCCTGAAATGTTTGTCTAAGAGCAAGAATAACATCAACTCAAGGGGAGAAAGGGGGAGCAGTAGGGGACAGTCATCTGGCCTTGTTAGTGCCGTCCAGCTCCTTGGGAAAGGCTTTCATTTGTATGCTGCCTAATTATACTGTAAAATAAAAGACTGAATCCATTAAATAGCCAGGCCCTTTGTGTAGCTCCTGAATTCCTTTAATTTAGTGGCTGCATAGAAGCTTTATTCAGAGCATTCATAGTCCTGTACTATCTTTCCTGTCTAGATGCCAGGTCCTATTCATGGTGTTCTCACTGCAGGAAGTTCTCACATTCATTTGAGGGTGGATGAAGGCAGGGGGAGGGGAAAGATGGGGGGGGAGGCAAAGGACTGTGTGGATCTTTTTTCCCCCTCCATTTCCTGCTCTGCTCCTTAAAAACAAAACAAAACCCCAAACAAAAAGCAAACTCAAGAAGATAGCTATAAAGGAAATTCTCAAGTGACTCAATGGATTGATAACTCTTGGTAAATCACAGAAAAGTTGTGTCTGCCTCTGGCATCTATTTACAAATAGTACTAAAACACCCAGAAAAAGCATTTCAGGTCAGATGAGGGTAGGAGGCATTGGAAGAATAGATGGCAATCTGGTCCAAAGGATTTACTTCCTTTAACTGAATGTATTGTAAAGGACTTTTGGGGGGGGGGGGGCGGGGTTGTGGGAGGGATGATAAAGAATAGATGTTAAGGTTGTAGTAGCGGTCAAGTTGGGAGCTGACAGATATGCAGGAGAGGAGTTCAAGTGAACATCTTAAAGTCTAAACAGGAATAGAAATAGGCCAAGAGATGTTTTTTATCCCTGTCTTCTGTAGAATTTTAAAAAATAGGTATTACTTTAGGTCTGGTTTCTAATACGTGACCTTTTACTAATAGATGCTGAATTGTTGCTTATGTTTACAATTTTCTAAATAGGTATGCACGGAAGGAAGGGAACTGGAATGACCCGAGTTGTGTTTTGTTTTGTTTTGGGAGGCTGGTGGTGGTGGGAAATAAATAAAGGAACGATGAGTGTAGACGGACTCTTGAGCGTAAGTAAAGTACCAGTTTTTGAATTGCCAGGATATTATCTTGATTGATGGTGGTTCTATAGCCCAAGGAAGTTCGATCTTGTTTTGTTTGCCTAGAAGCCTTGGTAATTGGAATGGAGTTCTCAGGGGGGTGGTCAAGGTTAGATTCTATTCTTGTTACGTATTTAGTGTCTTTTTTCAGGCCTTTTGAGTATGTGGTATCATTTCAAGTTTCTGATCTCTTATTGTCTCAGTAGACCCCTATTGAAGCTGGCCATGCAATTAAAAAACAAAACAAAATCAAACAACCCCTCGTTTCTTTCAGATCTTCAGTAGAAAACAGGAGTGAATGATTGGATGGAAGTAAAGTGAAGAATGTAGGTGCACGTTGAGCCATGTTTGTACTGTGAAATATGTTCTAAAAAGTTGTAAACACAGAAAAAATAGCTATGTTCAATATGATAGGAAGAATTCCTAACATGTGGAATCCTTGACTGGATATGTAGGAAACCAAATAATAGAATGGAATCAAGACAACTGAACCTTTATTAGTTTTCATAGAAATAACGCAGAGTTTTCATGTTTGGTTTTTGGTGAGGTAGGAATTATAGTGTGTAGAAACATTTTATTATGGTTAAGTATATAATTAGGATATGGTTAAGTATATAATTTTCCTTCTAATGGGAAGCTGATAACAAATGTTTCTAGTTAAATTTGAAATAAGTATTGCCCCAAACATTGTCCAGTATACTAGTGGATAGGTATTAAAATAATTTATGAAAGAGAAACAGGTTGTATTTTCATGCGATATTTCCAAGCATTTTGTTTCTATGCCTTAGGAAAATAATTTTTGAGATAAAACCATAATGTTTAAATTACTCTCCCCCTTTTCTGCTTTACTTTTTCTTTATTATTAGTCGTATTTGCTAATAAATGTTACGATTAGTGAGAAATCAGATTGCAGAATATGTATATCCTTTATAGCTACTCATGCTGTGATGTTTTTCTTCTAGGATACTTGCTTGTAGGAATGACAATGTTTAAGTCTTAGGTTTAAATCTCATAAAGTATGGTTCTCATTGTACTGATCTCAAGTGGGCACTCTACTGCTAATGCTTTATGTTGGCTTTCCAGTCTGATGATAGGGGTAGAAGTATCGAGAGCTCTGTTTTATCCACTGTTGTATCCCCAGTGCTTAGAGTAGGCACTCCATACATAGGAGTGGTGGTTTTGTTCCTTTTTTTTTTTTTTTTTTTAAGATTTACTTATTTATTTGAGAGAGAGAGCAAGCAGGAGCAGGAGGGGCAGAAGAAGGAGAGAGAATCCCAAGCAGGCTCTGTGCTTAGTGGAACTCAATCTCCTGATCCAGAGATCATGACCTGACCTGAGGTGAAACCAAGAGTCAGAAACTTAACGAACCGTGCTACCCAAGTGCCCTGGTGATTTTGTTCTTGTATTCATTTTCACTCATCCTTGGTTTTAATACCATTTTGAGTAGAGCGGTTTTATATTAATGCCAGGATTTTTCTTTTTCTTTACTTTTTTTTTTTTTTTAAAGATTTTATTTATTAATTTAGAACGTGAGCTGGGGGAGAGGCAGAGGGAGATGGAGAGAGAGAATCCTCAGAGTAGACGGAGAGAAGCGCAGAGAGCAGACTTGATGCTGAGACAGGAGCCCAGCACGGGGCTTGATCTCATCACCCTGATTTTATGACTTCAGACAAAGTTAAGAGTGAGACACTCAACCAACTGAGCCAGCCAGGTGCCCCAACCAGGATTTTTTTTTTTTTATTTCATTTCATTGAGGTTGTAGTTTTTATCACAGTGAATTAAATTTTTTAATTTCTTTTTTTTTTTTTTTTTTGAGATTTATTTGTCAGAGAGAATGAGAGGGAGAGAGAGAGAGCATGCAAGCACAGGCAGGAGAGCTGCAGGCAGAGGGAGAAGCAGGCTCCCAACCAAGCAAGGAGCCCCAAGCAAGACTTATCCTAGGACCCTGGGATCATGACCTGAGCCAAAGCAGACATTTAACAGACTGAACCACCCAAGCATCCCTAAATTTTTTAATTTCAAATGTAAAATGGGGATGGTTTGTCACTTTCAGGAATAATTGCCTGGAACATTAGTTCTCAACCAGAGTCTCGTTTGTCCCTCAAGGGAAATTTGGTAATCTCTGGAGAAATATTGGTTCTCACTATTTGGGGGTGAGAAGAGGTTTAAACTACTGGCATCTAGTGGGTAGAGGCCAGGGATGCTGCCAAACATTCTAAAATGTACAGAACAGCTCCCAACAACAGAGAATTATCTGTCTCTAAATGTCAATAGTGCTGGGGTTCGAAAGCCCTGATCTAGAAAATGCCCAAGTAGAGAAAATGAAAAACTTTGATTTAATCCTACAAAATATACCTGACTACCAAGAACTTTAAAGGAGAGGCTGTTATGGAGAGAACACTAAGATTCCCAAGACTTAAGAAAAAAAAAAAACCCAAAATACGAAACAGTAATTGGAAAAATTGTTCCATGTGAGATACTTACATTTTTTAATAGCTTTTTTCCTACTGAAGTATAATTGACACAGTGTTATAAAGTCTCAGGTGTACAACATAGCGATTGACAAATTTATACATAATGCTATGCTCACCGCAAGTGTAGCTAGCATCTGTCAGTGAGGTACTTGTATTAAAGTGAAACAACCTACAGAGTTGGAATCTGTTTTTGTTTGTTTCTCATTCATGTATGTAGCTTCTAGGATGGGATGTGAAATTATGTTTCATGGATGTCTAGAAGACAGTGGGATTTTGCCAGATGAAGAAAGTAGGGATGCTGATGTCATTTTTGGAGGAGGGGGAAACGTATAAAGGCCTTGAGGCCCTGAAGGAATGTGCAGAGTTTGGGGAAAGTGGTTAGTTTTGTGTAACAGGAATGAAGATGAAGACTGTATTGGAGGGCATGGCAAGAGACAAGGTTGGAGTCGGAGTTGGCGAGGTAGGAGCCGTATGTGAAGAACCCTGTCTGCCATGTTGTGTAGCGTGTGGACTTGATTTTGTAGGCCTGGGGGAACCTTGTAGGTGAGTGACAAGAGTATTCATTTTAGAAAGATTACTTTAGGGCAGAATAAGAGGGACAGAAGCAAGGAGGCCAGTTAGAAGATTGGCTGTTTAAGTTCATTTGAGAAAGAATGAAACAATGGAAATGGAAATGGAAAAGGTGGGTAAAGGTGATCAAGTTCAGAGCTGCTTAGAAAAAGAACCTACAAGTTTTGGTGACAGTAGAATGAGGACTTAAGAGAAAAGAAAAAAAACCACAGATTGGATTCTAGCTCCTGTGGAAATGACGACTATAAAAGAAGCAAGTTTGAGGAGGTTCCTGGTGTTAAGGTACTCTGTCTGCTTCCACTTACACCTGAAGCCCCGAAAGGTCAAGAGTCTTAAGTTCATCAAGGTAGGTCTCTGGTAGGGTGAGATGCAACTCTGGTCTTTTCCCACATTATACTGCTGAGCCTAGCTGTGGGCTGGGCGCTGCACAACCACAGGGGCGCCCGTCACAGAGTTGAGGATGTGAGTTCTAGAGCTGGGTGCCATGCAACTTCCTCCTTATGCTGAAAACAGAAGAGGCAAGGGGTGGGTGCTTTCAATGAAGTTTCAGTAAAATGCGCTTTTTATTTAATCCTTACAATAACATGTTTAATGATTTTTTTTTTTTTTTAAGAGAGAAAGTATGAGCAGAGGGAGAGGAAGAGGGAGAAGCAGACTCCCCACTGAACAAGGAGCCCGATGCTCCCATCCCAGGACCCTGGGATCATGACCTGAGCCAAAGGCAGACACTTAACTGGCTGAGCCACTCAGGCACCCCCTTACAATAACATGTTTAAATGGGTGTAGTTATTTTAAAGAAACTGAGATGTTAGGAAATCAGTGAGTTCCCTTTTGGGTATGTGTAGCTTGTGGACCACAGTAGTGTTATTTGGAGTTGATCTCTTACTGAAAAAGAGAAAACACATTGTTAGGGATTAGACTGCATGTTTTATTATTTTAACTGGCCCATATAGATATTGTTTTAGAATTAAGAAGGAACCACTTAGCAAATTTATTTTCAGATGAAGCAAGGTTTTTTTTTTTTTTTTTTTGGTAGAAGCTCTCTTAATTGACATCACTGTCTACTCTTTATAACGTTGGCTGTTCCTCATAAGTGTTCGAGGCTGGGAGGCGGTTTTCTGGTTTGCCTGTCCAGTTCTTCTCTATCAGTTGACTTGAATATTATATTGGCTCCATTTTCACAGTATGTCTAGGATTTGACTTATCTCCACTGCTGACTTCTTAGTTGAAGTCTGGTCATCTCTCTCCTGGATTTATGATAAGCCTCTTAATGACCTGTCTCCCTGCTTGCACTCTCCCAGCCAGAGTGATCCTGATAAAATTAAAGTCAGATAGTGTCACTCTTCTCAAAATCCTCCAGTGGTTTATGTTTCAGAGTAAAAGTCAAAGTCTCGCTAATTTCCAGAACAGTGCTTGGCTTGTAGTGGGCTTTCAGCATTTGTTGAACAAATGAATGGCTCCCACTTTAAAGAAACAGAAACTGAATGTTTTAGAGAATGCATTGTAAGTGTGGTTTATGTAAGAACCATGAGTTTATACTTGGCTGTACATCAAAAGATTGATAAATGAGTACACACTTATGTTTTATGTTAAAATGTAATTGTTTAAGGTATTTATGTTTTCATTCTAAATGTTTTATCATTTTAAGAGGTCCTTTTTCAAATATTAATCAAGCGAGTCTATATAATTCATATAAGAAGACTTTTATAATATGGTATATAGAGAGTTTGATTAGAGGAAAATAACTGAGGGCTTGTTTTAATAATAGTAATCAAAATAACTATATTTATGGAGTCCATACAATGTCCTTCTGTAGGCCGCGTAGACACTTGGCATGCATTGTTGGCATCTGGTCATGTTCCCTGATGGATGTCTGAATCTTCTTTTCACTGCCACTGAGAATTTGATCAGTTCAGTGTCAGGAAATGTGTGGAGGGGTGCCTGGGTGGCTCAGTCGTTAAGTGTCTGCCTTCAGCTCAGGGTGTGATCCCAGAGTCCTGGGATCGAGCCCTGCATCGGGCTCCTCTGCTGGGAGCCTGCTTCTTCCTCTCCCCCTCCGCCTGCTTGTGTTCCCTCTTTCGCTGGCTGTCTCTCTCTCTCTCTCTCTGTCAAATAAATAAATCTTTAAAAAAAAAAAAAAAGGAAATGTGTGTAGCTGTTTTCACGTTCAGGTGCCATGCTAAGTGTTGGGGCTTTCAAAGTCCACTAGTTACTGATTGCAGCATAAACAGGACACACCATACCCTCATTACCAACTCCCTGGATGAACTTCACCTTACTGGGGGTATGGCATTGTGTGATTGAAACAATTAGATTAGTAAAAGAGTGGTTTTTTTTTTTTTTTCAAGCTAATGACTTTAAAAGTTTGGCATTTTTTTTCTTTGCAACTTTGCTTAGAGAAATTGACTGCTTTTGTAAAATTTCTTATCATGGGCAAAAAGACACCACAGTGATTTTTAGGCCTGTGGGATTGAGGCTTTTGTTTTTTCTTGAAGTCAGCTCTTCTGGAGTGGGGTTAATTTCCTGGAGCTGTCACCTATTCTTGATTCCCAATGAGGGCTGTGTGGTAAATGCTTTTTGTTACAGCCCTGTAACCAGCCCTTCAGCCTTCTGGTTCCACCCCTTCTGTCCTAACCACTGCAGCTGTTCTGAATGGCTTTTCCATCTTACCTTCTCTGGGGGAGCATGCCCATTGTCCTTCGCCTTAGACACTGGCCTCTCACTTGTGCCAAGCCGCTTGCTCAGCTGTTCCTGTTCTGTGGAATTCCTTTCATCCTTGTGCAACAGGCATTCCCTATCACCTGTCTTGTCACTCTGGCAGACTGTGCTTGGGGCCAGGGGGTTGTTGTTGGGTATCAACATTGGGGTAGCAATAGGGCATTCCTGGGTGTGCACAGGAATGTGTGCAGGGGTCTGTCTGTAAGTTTGGCTACTCCTAGAAGTGTGCAGGCTGCTGCCTCTAAACTTTTCTGAACTCTTTTTCTACCAAGTGTCTGTGTAATAAAATGTATTTGGCTGTCAAAGAAGGCTTTATGGGAAGAGGGATGAGTAGACTACACGTTTTGTAGTTACACTAAGAAAGGGCATAGTCCTTGGGGGGAGTATGGTGGAATCACCTACCTTGGGTCCCCAGTATCAAAAAGTAGGGCCACTCTGACAGATCAGAAGACAGGTCTTCTCACCTATTGTATCAAAGGGTAAGGGAAGTTGTTTCTCTTCTAATTTGCCATAAAGGTAACTTAATGACATGCACAGTATACCAAATTCCACAAGTAAATTAAGAGAGGAAGAATACAACTTGAGATTTTAATTTTTATAATGTGTTATAGAAAGCATCAAATTGCTGTAGACTTTCTAGGATCCCTAATATATGTCATTAGGACCAAATAGATTTCTCAAAATTAATAATTGACTAGCCAGAATGTCCAAAATCTGATCCTGCCATGCTTTGTTAGCCCATGGGCTCATTCTTTTCCTTTCTTCAGGTTCTTACCAATACCAGCCTTCCTTATAGATCACTCCCTTCCCTTTAATGACCCCTGTGGGGAAGTAAGACGGAAAAGTTTACATAGAACGCTGCTTTATAATGTGCTGGTGAGATAGTTTATAACTGCTTTTGTTTGTTTGAACTGGGCATTTACTGCTGGGGTTTTCTTAGAAGGATTCTCTCTTTTTTTTTTTTTTCTCTCTCTGATATTATCTCTTCCTATTTTCCCTGAGTGAACACTTTTTGACATTTCTTTACATCTGGGCAGGGAAAATGGAAACATGATTTGTGAGAATATTTTTTTCCCCTTCTATTTGTGGTAACTGGGACCTCAGATTAGTGTTCCTTTTGTTTGTTCTTTTCTCTTTCTTCCTTTCTTTTCTTTTCTTTTCTTTTTTTGAGAGAGAGAACATACACACACATGTGATGGGGGAGGTGCCGAGGGAGAGGGAGGGAGAGAATCTTAAGCAGGTGCCACACCCAGTGTGGAGCCTGACACAGGGATTAAGCTCACAACCCTGAGATTGTGACCTGAGCTGAAATCAAGAGTCGGATGCTTAACTGACTGAGTCCCCCAGGCACCGTTATTTTTATTTTTTAATAAAATGTATTAGACTAGCTTATGTTACACTAAGAATTAACTGCCGAATGATTTACTGGCTTAAAATAGTAAAGGTTTAATTCCTGTTTGTGTTATATATATTTGATGTGTATTAGCAGTAGAGGGGGCAGGGATCTGCACAGCATTATTGCTCGGGAATCCAGGCTGTTGGAACAAGCAGAGTCTGGAGTTAGTTGCCATGCAAAAGGGAGAAGAGAGTTCTAGAGGGTTTCAGTTCACATGGCCCACCCAACCACAAGGGAGCAGGAAGTTATCCTACTCCGTGACTGGAAGAGGAGGCCCACACCATGGTATGGGTCACTTAGAACGCCTTTTCGCTGCAACTAGCAGACAGCCTGAGTCAAGCAAGCTTAAATCATACGGGAATTTAGTATTTCACAGCACTGAGAATCCAGAAGTTGTGGAGTTCCGACAACAGATGGTGTGATCAGGAGCTCAATGCTGTCATCAAGGAATTGAGTCCTGTCTGTCTCTCATGGCTGCCATCCCTAACTTGGGGCTTTGCTCTCAGGAAGGCTTTCCTCTTGGTCAGCAGAAGCTACTTCAGCAGTTCCAGACAGGACTTCCAGAAATGATAGTCTGTAAAAGAAGAGGGCACAGGAAGAAACGGATACTTTTTCTTCGGAAATCTTTCTCAGACGCTCTTAGCTGGATTTCTCATTTCTTTGGGAAGACTTGTCACATGTCCATTCTCATTTACCATGATTGGTTTAGAAATCACAATCTACCTGTTGGAGCTAGGACTAGGGTCAGCTTTCTCCTGAAACACATGGCTGTTGGCAGGAGAGGTGGGCACGTAAGCTGAAGTGAGGTTCAGTCAAGAAGGGGAATGTGGAATGAGCCACCACAGCACGTGCCACATTCTTTGCATATGGCTGAAGCTTTCTTCTCCAGAGGAGATGAGACTCCTTTCATATGGGTGAAAGGTGTACATAAATGGGAGATTTGAGTGGACAAGGGGTAACCTTAACTTTACAATCTCTTCCTCAATAGTTCAGTGATACAATGTATGATTGTTTTGACAAAAGTCCACACTGTATGCATAACACTGCAGTAGGAGCCGGGTACCGCATTATAGGAAATGCAAGGCCTCGAATGCATCACCTGTCACCAGTTTATAGAACTCCTACCTAAACAAATGGAAACCTACGTGAAGCAAACCCGGAATGGGCCATTGCTTCTCTTATCTCTCCAACAGTTCAGTTTTTGCTTGGATGAGATAAAACTCAAGTGTGAATTTAATTAGTTTTTATTTCATTTCTTGCTGTCTATTAAAGATGTATTAGTAATGTTGTAGTGATTTGTTCTGCTGTGTTTCAAATATGGCTTGGTGTTTCTTTGAAGTTTTGAAGTAGTGTTCCAGTTTCTTATCTCTCGAGTGCAGGCTACACTACTGATACTGAGACCCATTTGTATGGGGTGGCCCATTTAACTGTGAAACCTTTGTTTCTTTTCTGTTCCCACAGAGTTGAGCTTCACTCTTCTGTCTGGCATCCGAGGTACTCGGAAAGGGTGCTGTTCCCTAAAACTTGCAATGGGCTGGTGGCAGTGTGCTCTCTTAATAGCTTTATATTTGCTTTTCTCTTTCTCATTCTTTGGCAGGACGGCCCTGCAGTTTCTGTGCTGGCAGAAAATACCTGACTGCCTCCGTGCCGTCGTGTGCTGCCCAGTGATTTTTTCCCCAGCTTTGCGTTTTAGCTTTGGAGCCCTCCTTCCGGGCCTGCTCTTTCACCTGCTAACAGACCTGTATGAACAGATCACCTCTGAGTATTTCCTGCAAAAACCTTTTCATCTTGCCCGTTTGGCTCTGGACCCTGAAGGTATTTGTTTTATGAGCAAGGTATTTTTTCATTTGTGTGTTTAAGGTTTGAAAGAAATGTTCAACCCGTTTTCATCTGTGGAAAGTTCCAGCTTATGGGCACTTCTAAATAAATCCTCTTAGATTACGGAATGGTGGAAGCAGCTCACATTTCGACCCATTGAGCTGGTTTCTGCATGTGTAAAATGCCTTTTTTCTCCAAGTATTTGAAAAATAGCATACAAAGAAAATTTATTACACTGTGGATGGTAAAATTACTTGATTATAGTGGCGAACTTTTTTTTTAAATCTTTTAGGGTATGTTTAGCAGAGTAAATCATACCCTTGGCATCCAATAATTTAATAACATAGCTTTAAAAAAAAAAGAGACAAAATGGAATACCTCATTCATGGCCAGGAAACTGACATTTTGAAGATGAGGAAATGGGCACAGGGAGGCCAAGTAACTTGACAAGCATTATGCAGCTAGTAAGTGGGCAACCTTTTGTGCTCAGCCGTGCTTTTATGACACTAGTTTCTCCTGAGTCTTTTCCTTAGTGTTTTGTTTTCCTTTGATGTAGTTAATTTCTTGTTTAAAAAAAAGTGAGGGGAAGGTTAGAACTATACGTTCTACATTTTTATTCTTTTAGGTTAGTGACTATTAGACTTCTTTTTTCTTTAAAGCAAAATCTTTATTCCTCAGTGCATTTTTGAGTAGTTACAGAAACCCATAATTACCGACCAAAGGAAAAAAAATTGAGTTTCTTTTTGCTGAAGTAAAGAGCCTCTGGCATCTTAACTTTCTAGGTATTATTTAGTGAATTGGTCTGAGGCAGAGATGAAACATCTTGTTAAGTTTATTACTTTCCTCAGTAAACCCATTGCAGAAAAGAAAATTTCAGTTAATGACCATACTTGGATTTTGCATGTGGAAAACGCTTGCCACTAGAATGAACTATTTTCCTTGAGAGTTAAAAAAAAAAAAAAATCTCGTCTTCCCATCTCTGAAAATTCTTCAGTTTTAAGAATAATGAAACATTATTTTCACATGAAAACCAAATGCAAATTAGCTCCTTTTCACATGGTGATTTCAGTGATGGGAGGGTTGTAAGGTTAAATCCCTGTGCAGAATAGAGGCTCTTGTTGAATTCAAATCCTTCTCAACCAAAAAAAAGGGAAATTTGTGTCTGATACATATATGTTTATAGAACCAATGGTGATGCTTGTGAGTCAAAATAGGATTTATATGGGAATGTTTATTGGTTGAATTTGTGAGTCTACTTTGGGGGAAGTATAGAGGATGGCGTGAACAGTCCTTAAGACAGCTTATCGCTGCTTTTATTATTTTTTTCTTCAATCACAAATATAATGACAGAAAGTGATTTAGTAGATGTGGTGGGATCCACATCAAGGGTCTGAGTGCTTGTAATGGTGTAGAGTCTATCAAATGCTCATGTTATTTCATAAGAAGATTGCTGTAGAAAAAGAGGTAAAAAGAATTGTCTTGAGAGCTCAAAAAGTTTGGAAAATGTTTTCTTTGAAAGCTCAAACAGTTGCCATTCACCGATAGAATAAAACTCTTAGGCCACTTTCACTCTTTTCACTCTTAGGCCACTTTCTACTCCAAGATTCTATTGTGTTTGCAACTAAAATGTTTTGAATTGATTCGCAAACATGTGTCTTTGAAAATGCGACAGATTGAGAATGTGTAGAGAGAGATGGGAAGAGTTAGCTGTAATCATTATTTTCTCATTTGTATCTTTAGCTTAAACAATATTTGTCAGAATCTCTTGGACATATGAAATATTTCTGTTTTAATTTCAGGATCTTGAAATGTAACGTACTGGTATTCTTACTTTCCCTTGGCTATGCTTTGTTGGTTAAGATCAAGGACTAATTAAAAAGGACTAATTCTACACTTTGTTGGAAAACCCACAAATGTATTACATGCTGGTTTTGGAAATCACTCTTTTCCACCCGTATGTATGGACCCCACTTGTACGTGTTGGTTACTTGGATCTTTTATGGCTTAAACTATGTGTATTTCTATTCCCCCCAGACTATTTTTCTTTTGGGGTTTACAAAAAGGATGGGTTGAACTAGTGATTTTCCCCTTGTGGGTTTAAAAAGTAAACCATTTCAGGTATACGTGTTCAAAGTGAATAGACTTCAAAATAGTGAAATAATTGGGGAAATCAATACATTTAATTGTTCAAAAAATTTTCCACTCTTGTTGATGTTTTTACCCTGCCTGGTAATTAGAATTTTAGGTCGTCATCATTCTAGCCTCCCAAATATCTAAATCTAAATAACGAAATAATGTTATTTTTCCTGTATTGGAAATTTCAGCCTTCTCTTTCTGTTTATGTTTTTGATGTTGCTTCAGACCTATTATGTATATACTTACGTGCATGTGTTCAGCTATGTCACTGTAATTCTGAAACATATTAGAAACTTGTTGAGAATGTGGTATGAGACTGGGATTGCCCACCACTACCCAAACTAATTGCAACTGGTTCAGAATTTGTGATATGACAGAGTTTCTATAACTAGTGGCCTGACTGACACACTTAAGGGTAGGTTTTGCCCAGACATTAAAATCATTACTATATAGTTTGTCCTCCCTCCCTCTTTCTCTTTGGCTCTCTTTCTTTCTTTAACTTTGGAAAGTTGAAAACCAAAAAAAATTGAGAATGAAACATATTGTTAATAACTAAGTTCAGCTTAGATTAAACAGATACAGTGATTCATCTAGCTTTATAGTCTTCCAGCTCTTGTCAGACCTGTACCTCTTTGCCTTTTGGTTTCCATACTTGTCTGTCTCTGTTAGAAATGATAGTAACAGTTCCAGATAGTTGCAATCTGGCATTTCCAGGGGCTGGATGCTAAAGGTCCACAGGTTTATATTGTTTGAGAAGCACAGTGTTTAATTTTAAAAATGAGATTATTTCTAGTTTCTCTCAAAAGGAAACAGAAAGTCTAGCAACACCAGGCCCACGATCCTGCGTGAAGTAAAGCATAGCTGCCTTCTTTAGATGATGTACAACTGTTCCTCAGTTACACTGAATTCCCTTCATTTTATATTACTTGCCTGGCCCCAGAGGCATTTTCATCCTGCAGTCCTGCTCTAGATTTCTTGCTACAGGGGCTTCCCCATTTTTATGGCATTAGATTTTTTACCTTTATTGCTGCTGAGTCTGTGCTTACTGTGGCTTGTGAACTGGTGAAGAAAAATGTATGATTTGGGGAGCTGAATATAATTTTACCATTTACTTAGCTGGGCATATTTGGACAAGTTTTACATCACCCCCCTAAGTTTCAGATTCCTGGTGTGAGTAATGGGTATAATCCCTACCCCCTTGGAGTAGTTGTGGCCCTCACTGTAATGACTCTCACCCTCTTCTGTTTTTCTTCTCCAGTTCCACTCTCCTCCAACAGTGCGTTTTGTATTACTTTAATTTTTTACATTGTAAACTGGGTAACACCATTTAATTCTGTAAGAATCTAGAATTATGGGGAAAGAAGGGTGAATATAAAACAAGGTGGGGGGGCTTTTTGTTTAGCTCTCTGTCTTTCTTTAACTTTGGTGACGTACTTAGCAAAACTTGATGGAATTTGCACAGTGTTATCACTTAGAGTGGGTGTCCCTCTGGCATTTGTAATGAGAACAGAGCTGTAAATGTACAGATTTTAAGTTAAAACTTAAAAAGCAATATAGCATTTCTTTTAATATTCTAAGAAGTATGGTGATTATTAAATAGTACAGTTTTCAAAACAAGGTGCTAGGGGCGCCTGGGTAGCGCAGTTGTTAAGCATCTGCCTTCGGCTCAGGGCATGATCCCGGCGTGATGGGATCAAGCCCCACATCAGGCTCCTCTGCTATGAGCCTGCTTCTTCCTCTCCCACAGCCCCTGCTTATGTTCCCTCTCTCACTGGCTGTCTCTATCTCTGTCAAATAAATAAATAAAATCTTTAAAAAAAAACAAAAGAACAAAAAAAACCAAGGTGCTAAAAGAATACGAGAATTGAGAATATGAAGCTATTGACAACATATAAAAATATAGGCATTTTGCAATTTTGAAATAGGGATATTGAACATTTATTTCTGTAAGCATTTTTTAAAGATTTAGGAAACAGAAAAGTGTCCTAGACTCTCATTTATAATCAGATGATCTAAGACCTAATAAAGATCTAATAGTTTTTATTCAGTATGCGATTACTTAACTGATAGCATTTCTTTTTCATAGCAATTAATATTGATTTTTAATTCATAGATTATAGTTGGTATGAGAGTATTCCTAACTGTCCAGGTAAATAGACAGCTGTTTTTGTTCTGGAGGATTAATTATCTGTGCTTGCAAACCTGTGGCTTTGATGTACTTTGAATCTAGTCCAACTCACTCATGTCAGTTGAAGGGACAGATTGGATGTTCAGAATCCTGCAAGGAATGATCAGCTCAGTCTGAGCGATGACTTGGGTTTTCTCCATTCAGTTTACATTCTTTCTGTAATTCTTCACTTTTCTAGAAATCATTTCTGCTCTCTTGATGTTACATGATTTTCATGCAGATTTATACTTTGAAATTAAATTTTAAACCCTAGAATAGTTCTTCAATTTTGTGACTGGGTTTTATAATTGATCCACGTAGCATATGCGTTGCTCAAAGGAAGTATCTTTGTTGCGCTTCTGTAATCTGTTCTAAAATACTCTGTTTCTTTCTTTGCCGTAATAGTTGTGGTAGAGGTGTCTGTGGGAAAGAGTTCTTGGTGTTTTTACTCAGGAAATATAAATTGTAAAATAAGATGATCTAAAACACAGCTGTTCCTTTTTAACACCCTTTAATACCACTTTGCAGCTAAATCCACAAAACCTACCAGCCCAAGGTTTCACCTAGCCAATTAAAGTTTCTATCCAGAATGTTCCCCAGTATCGACTCGGTTACTCATTTTTTGTTCTCTAATGATTGGTTCTGCCTCCAGGATATGCATGTGCCCGCACACTGCCTGGGGCAGCACCACCCTGTGTAGACAAAGAGTTGCACCAAAGTGGTTGCAGTAACTTGTCTGCCACCCTCCTCCACTGCTGTGAGCATTCTTTTCCCTCTGCAACTCTGTATGCTTCTGAAGTCATTACAGTGTAATGGCCTTAACTGTGCTCTCTGAACTCCTTTGGAATTCAGGAGGAAGATCACAAGTGATTTCCATATAGATTGTAAGTGGGGCACTGGACATCTGCCGCCCTCAGCCATGGCTTCTGGCCTTTGGTTAGGTACACACATCTTGCCCACCAGAAGTCCTGGCACGCTGTCCGTACTAAACCAGCACTAGCCACCTCACCCAAGCTCTGAGGCAGAGGGAGCGTCGAGGCCAGGACGCAACTGCCATTTCTGTCCGCTCCCCCCTCAGATCTTCCTCTTTCTCACTCTGCAGTCAGCCAGGCTGTGGCAC
The DNA here is from genome assembly GCF_024610735.1 of Ursus americanus. Taxonomy (NCBI): domain Eukaryota; kingdom Metazoa; phylum Chordata; class Mammalia; order Carnivora; family Ursidae; genus Ursus; species Ursus americanus. The sequence continues at coordinate 13,265,581 of NC_142145.1, read as the reverse complement.
TGGGACCCTGCTGTCTGGTAGCGTTGAGCTTTTCTCTTCTGTGTGTCCTTCCCTACTTGCTCCCTGGACTCTTGATAGCGCACACCCCCGCCGCCCCGTTCTCTCTAAATGTGACTTTTCCCAGTGGCACTAAGATGCTTTTCCTGTTGAATAGACCGAGATTCTATCGCTTCAGTCGATAAACACTTAAACATCCAAATAGCCTCAAAACAAAACCAAATCATTTTCACCCTCAGCTACTGTTCTGCCCTCTGTCCCTGTTTTTGTTGTTGGTTTGTTTTAAATAAGCAAATCCTTTTAACTCTTTTTTTCTTCTCAACTCTCGTATGTTCTCAACCCCATTCAATCTGGGTTCTGCCTCTGTCTTGTTATGGAAGTAATTTTCTTGACGATCACCAAAATACAGATGGTAATAATACTTAACATCTCATAGGGTTCTTGGGAAGATTAAATGAATTAGCACTTGTTAAGTCTGTCGGAACAATGTGCTTGATACATGGTAAGCACTCAGATGTTAGCTTTCCATTATTATTAGTTATTTGCCACCTCCACAAATGTCTTTGTCCCTTGTCTCTTTTACTTATCGACTGTATTTGACATAGACGGTCATCTCATCCTTTTAAAATGCTTTTCCCTTCCCTTGGCTGCTATGACACTTTACTGTCCTTGTTCTTTCCCAATGTCATTGACCATTTTCAGTTCCTTCATTAGTTTGTTGCACTTGTCCTTTAAATGTAAATATTTCTCAAGGATCTCTCCATCTATGTGTCCTTCCCTCCAGTTGCTGTTTGTGCATTTTGATTAATGCTTTTCCATTCTCTGACTCATTCAGGATTGTTACCTTGAAATCATCTAAAATTCTGTCTTCTCCTTCATTTCCTTTCTCCGTACTACCTCCAGATCTAGCCTTTTTTCCAGTTCCTGTTGATTGCACCTTTGTCGTTTCTTGCATAGCAGTCATGTTCATTGCCACTATTCTATTTTAGTTCTCAGATCTTTTAACTTTTTCCTCTCCACATTGCTACCAGAGTTGCTTCCTTAAATCTCAGCTCGGACGTCACGCCCCATTGCTTAAGTGGTGGTCTCCAAAGAGGGCTGCTTACATCATAGGGAGTATACAGACAGACACATTTGGATGCGGGAAGAAAATATGAAAACTTGTATTTATGCTTAAATTGAGCTTTAGTAACATTTGATGTATACGTTGAGATTCATACCTTCATTGGATCTATGTCATTTATTTGGTCATATATCTCGACATCCTAAGGGAAGAATGTAAGGTGAGTTAACAGCCCTCCATTGTTTGTTTTATTTCAGCATATTGCAGTTGATTACAGTTTAAATGTGCCTACTTAAGTGGGTATATAGAGTGTATTACTTAATTTTTAATAAGCAAATGCTCTCAAAATGGATAAACGACTTATAAAAATTCCTACAAAAAAGAAGATTGAAGATAATGTTAATAATGCAAGATGAATAGGTTTTAGAAAGGGGGAGAGGAAGAGTGTTCCAGTCAGAGAGAACAATGCGTAGGAACTTGGGAATGTCATTCTGGATTCTGGGACAGCTCGACGTCCCTTTGGTGCTACATGTTGGGCGAGAACTTCCTTTCTTCTGGTTTTGCGTTTGCTTGTATGGGATGGGCACTCATTGGGATAATATTACATTCCTGGCCTCTCTAGGAGCCCTCACCTACTCTTCCCCCTATGCTTTCTGGAGTTTGGTAAAAGGAACTGAGCGCGTGTCTAGTTCAGCTCATCATTTCCTGCAGAGAGCTTGCATTCTGCTCTGCCCGTTCATGCTGTAGGTTTTACAGGGGCAGGCCTCTGCAGGAAGCCTTATGGCTGTTGAGCTGTACCTGTGACTGGGTAGGTAAATTAGCTTAATTCTGGGCGGAAATATTAGCAAGACCACTTGGCTGACTGACCTTTTCCAACCTAGGCTTTATTAGTAATAAAGCTGATATGTATATATATATATTTTTAATCTCCATCTGTCTGACTTCCCTCTCTGTTTCTCACTGGTTCTAAACTTGGGAAGGCGGGGGAAGCCTCCATCTCTAAAATCAAGTTACTAATTACTGACTCTGAGAGTTGTTTTATAAGGATAAAAGATACAGAATGAGGTTTTTGAAAAATAAACTGCCTAAAATGTATAGATATTTATAAATATTCTTTAGAGGGGAAAGTGAAAACAAGATGGGACCTGTTACTTTTATAATTAACTGCCATCCACAGATTAAATCCTAGCTCCTGCCAGCTGCCCCTGCCAAGTCCCTGGATTATGGGAAGTGGTTGTGGTGGTAGGAGGGAGGTGAGTGGAAATAGCAAATGAAAAAGATCTCACTTTGAATATTATCTGGGTATCAGGCTCTCAGTTATACTATTATATCACAGAATCTGGGAATAATGAAATACCAGATCAAGAAAATTAATTTTCCAACAGGAATGGGGAAAATTAAATAATTTCAAAGGGCACCACTTAAAGCAGAGATCGCCTCAGCTTTTCAAAAAATATCACGATGTTATTTGGCCTTTTCTTAGTTAATGAGCAGTGGGAAATGTGTTTGCATTAGAATATCAGAGCAAAACCACGATTCCTACTCCCGTTTGAGAAAGCCCTAGAATTTGGGAGAATACACTTGTTACTATATAAGACTAGAAAGAAAATTATTTGCAGTTTTCTGTTGGGTTTGATCCTTTCCTCCATATATGAAATGATATAGCCTATACATGGCAAAACCCAATTTAGTTTTTGAGAGTTTTAGATAAAGTGATTTAATGGTTTGCAGCATGACTCACCTGTGGCATAGGCATGAAGTCCTGCGTAGTGACTCATGAGAATTGCCACTGCCACAGAGTTTTAGAATCCAGGGACCAAACTCTCTCTGAAAATATATTTAATTGCATTTCTAAGTAGGTAAGTAGGTAACAGCTGTTTGAATCTGGTGGTGACATGTGTTTTGGGGGTATGGGGGAGAAGATAGAATATACTGCTTTTATGTTAGAGAAATTCCCCCACCTGGTTTAATAGAGTACAATAGCAAAGACCTAATCAGTTCAGGGAGTAGCCCTTTTGAATCCGGCCCTCTTTATCCACAAAGTGGCTTGGAATGAAAGATGCTGAGATGCAGTATTGGGCTGGCACTAGTTAACCACATAGAACGTGGAAGAGAGAGTTGGTGTGTGGCTTAAGTCATCTTAGGGCTCCTGCGAAGGAGATGAGAGCCCACTGGTACCTCTAGCGCTGGGATGGGGGTGTTGCTGAGAAGCCCTGTTTTGTAAATTTGTTTGATTTCAACTTTAGAAAAAAACTGTCCAGTGAAGTTTAAAAGTTTGAGAACTGCAATGTCGCAGTCAAGCCACAGCTTGGATGAAAAATTTCAGCTACTATGATTAAAGAAAAGCAAAAAGAAAAATGACAAAAACAACATTCTCCCCCATTCCTCAAGCCCTAAATCAGTGAGTAGGCACCTTGAGAACCAAAGAGGTTGAATACAGTGGAGAAGATCCAAAAACGGAACCAGACATGACCTGTAAGGCAGGAAGTACAGCTTGAGCCTCTATTGAAAACAACTCAACAATGATATCATTGGCTAGGGATGGAGAAGGCTATTTTATAGCTCTCTCGGATATGAGTTTAATAATTACATTACTGTGTAAGCAACAGAAACAGCACAACAACAAAAGGCTCTGTGATAACCTCGCCTGTCTGGAATATAGGCAGAAATAGGAAAATAGCCAGAAAATTTCTTTGAATATCCCAAATTGATGACATTAAACCTTACCTAGCTCAGATTTCATTATCTTTGAATATGATTCTACTAAGCTTGGTTATGTGGTTATATTAGAAATATGCAGTTGGGAAAGAGGCTGCTATAGGCGTTTGCAGTGACAGTATCAAGCAAGTATGTGGGTGGGGATGAAAATTATATGATTACCTAACAATGAAAAAGGAGATAAAAAACTGTAGAAAGCAAATACAAGGACTTAAAATCTCAGAAGCTGTGTTCTAATTAGGTTAAAAGCAAAGAGTTTATGTCTTAGTAAGTCTTTAGGTATCAGAATTACAATTAAGTTATTTTATAGAGGTCAGGACAATGGTTTATATGCTGTTCTCTCGGAAGAGGTGGTGGAGATAGCAATCTATTAGTGATGTCTGCTACCCCGTTGATCATCGTGGCTGAATGGGAGATAACCTTTTTAAAGTTTAATATATCATTGTATAAAATGATTGCTAATAGGATAAAGATTGAGTCTTAAAAGAATAACTCCGATGTCTAGAAAAGTCAAGAGTTTGTCATTCACTTAGCATTCGATACACAGTTTCAGAGATGATTATTTAGTTGAAAGAAACATAAGGTAGTCATGTGATTTGAAGTTGTAGATTAAAAATACATTTGAATTTCAGTGGATTGTTGATATAAATCTTAACAAAATTTTCAGTATTATGGCATCAGAAGTCTAGATGTAGGAAGAGCTTATGGAGATTTCATGTAATTCCTGGTTTCTGTCAGGTTGTTTTACAGAATTTTGAAGCCTATCATGTTAGAGGCAAAAATTACTGACAAGTTGAAAAAAATGAATTTGGTTTTGAAATTAATAGATTAATTAGCTGTGATTGCTGTGGGGAAGGAAGATAAACAACTGTGATATTAAACAAAGTTTTTTTTTTAATCATGCTAGGATTCAAAAGTATATATTCTGTCTTACTAAAAATCACCTTTTAATCTTTCACAGAAATGTCTTGGAGCTGCTTTATCTTTCATGTTCCTGGAACTATCTGGGTTTAATGTCTCCATAAAAATTGTTTTGTGTAGTTTTTAAACAAAAAATTGTTTTTAAGTCAATGTACAGATAATTTATAGAACAGTGAAGGGATAATGAGAAATGGCTTTATTAGGACTTATTAAGAATTTAAGCACAGCAAATCCAAGATTTGTACATCCAAAATGGGTAACATTCTCTGAATACAAGTGCTCCTCAATTGTTATTAATGAATCTGGAAATATCCATCTTGTAAATACTGATTCCAGATTTCAAATATATCTCTAATTGCTTATCATTACTTCTATTTTTTTTTCTTTTTTTCTTTTTTAAAGATGTTTTGAGAGAGAGAGAAACAGAGCACATATGTGACCGCGGGAAGGGGCAAAGAGGGAGAGGGAGAGGAGATCCCAAGCAGGCTGCATACCTAGTGCAGAGCCCAATGTGGGGCTCTATCTCATGACCCTGAGATCATGACATGAGCTTAAGAGTCAGACTCTTAACCAGCAGAGCCACCCAGGTGCCCCGACTTCTTGTTCTTCTTGCACTTACATCATCAAAAACCATGCTTGAAGAATTTTTTGAAATCCTGGACAACTCATAGTTTTGTTGAAGAGAAGAAGACCATCATCCCTGCTCCATAATTGCAAAACAATTTTATTCCTAGGTTTGTAAATGTCAATTAGCATGGTCAGTCTCATGAATATTTTTCATTTCCATTTGACGTATTTCCTTTCAGTCCCCTGTCTTCAACATGGCAACTTGCAATCTAGTAACAAACCATATGAAGTAAATTTTGACACATAAGCATCACAACAAATGAATGAATACTGTCACAGGCCCTTTTAGCAAAGTGCTCTGGTCCACATTCTTGTTGCAAAATATGATGTAGCCCTTCCTGTTGAATGACTAATAGGTGAGAATGTCATATTTCTTGTACTTAGAAATATATTGTTCATGTATCAGTTCTTGAATTTGAGAGAAATCCATCTACACTGTCTTCATTTGAAGACTGAGTCTGAGATCTTGTTTACATGGTTAATGTCTTCAGCGTCATTGGAACCTAGAGTGCTGTCATCTGTCTCTGCACTCATCTTCTGATTTGTCTAATTGTGACCTGTCTTTGTCATTTTTATTCTTTTTGCCATTATGGGCAGACAGTAACAATTTCTGAATTCTCAGCTGTGTTCAGTGAAAGCTAAAAGCAGATGACCAAGTTAAAACTTTCTTGAAAGATCATGTCATGCTTTGGGCAGTACAATAAGAAAACTGAAGGATGGGGGTGCCTGGGTGGCTCAGTTGTTAAGTGTCTGCCTTTGGCTCAGGGCGTGATCCCAGCGTTCTGGGATCGAGCCCCACATCAGGCTCCTACGCTGGGAGCCTGCTTCTTCCTCTCCCACTCCCCCTGCTTGTGTTCCCTCTCTCGCTGGCTGTCTCTCTCTGTCAAATAAATAAATAAAATCTTTAAAAAAAAATGAAGGATGATACAATAGTAGCAATGTAGTTCATTATTAAATCATCCTTCTCTAGGTGATCCCACCATTCTTCTGTTTGCTTATTTTATTCTTTTTTTCTTTTAAAGCAAAGTTGGGAATAATTGTTTAGTAATACTGAAATAATCTTAGGGTAATTTGTAAGGATGGAACACAACAGCAAACTGTTTTAAGACACAGGAAAAGTAAGATCACTAAGACCCCGTAACATGTCTTAGGTTTATAAAATGGTCCACTGGACTCATCTGGTAATTGCAAGATAAAATGAATTTTATTCTGTCTTTAAAAAGAATAGGTGGATTTTCTCTTTGTTATTTGGAAGACCTCTAGGAAAGAATCAGTCGTGAAATACAATCCTTACAAATAGAACTGCTTGAAAAAGAAACTCAAAAACTAAAATTGGGTACAATGGACCTTGACGGTTTGATGAGGGCGACTGAAGATGGTAGTCAGTATGATGTTTTATGGAAGCAGAAGAGAAGGATGGATGCCAGGAACCATATAAGTGTAGAAGGGTCTGGATTTGGTCACACCGGCAACCTTGGGCTGCTGGAGTTGAGAGTACCCTTTCAGCTGTAGTCTCTGTGGTAGCGCTGTATTGGATCTACTCTAAGATATCACCCCCCCCCCTTTTAATGTTGAATAGATTTTGGTTGCTGGAAGACTTCCAGAAATATAATGGGACATTTGTGTTAGCCAGTCCAGGTCTCAGGTCGGTAGGTGGCACATTCTCAAAGCCCTTCAAGACTTGTAGCGCAGCTTGGAGCTGTTGTATATCAGTGAATTATTTTTTTGGTGCTTCTTGTGGGCCTTGCTTTAGTTTGCCTTTATTGTCTCTCTGTGGTAAAGTAGTAAATTTCAGAGACTGGTGTTGGTAAGAATTTTGGTTATATGTAAAGTTTCCTTGTCATTAGTTTGTATTCTTCTTTATTTACACTTTGTCACCACAAGATGCCAGATTTTGGGGAAGGACTATTAAAAAAATTATTTGGGGGGGGGGGTTGGTGCCTGGATGGCTCCATTGGTTAAGTATCTGCCTTTGGCTCAGGCCCTGATCCCAGGGTCCTGGGATCAAGCCCCTTGTTGGGCTCCCTGCTCAGTGGGGAGCCTGCTTCTCCCTCTCCCTCTGCTCTCCCTCCCCCTGCTCATGCTCTCTCTCTCTCTCAAATAAATAAATAAAATCTTAAAAAAAATTTTTTTTTGGGGGGGGTGTAAGTAGTCTGTCTGTTCTTAGCCAAAATTTAGAGTATTTTAGAGGAAGCTGAAAAAATGAAAAACAGGGCTGCTGTGAATTTGGTAGAAAATGTCCTGTGACATATGCCTTAATTCATTGGCTCATTCTGCCTATTTCCAAAATCTGATTAGCTAAGCTAGATCGAAGGCTATGTAAGATGTGGTCCTAGACAGGCTTTTTCCTCTTCCTACGTATTATTCACTCCAGCTGAATCAAATCAGTCTTTCCTAAGATATTTCCACATTGTTAGACACATAGCTTGGCATGGGGAAGTGCAAGGAGATTAGTCAGATCAACTTCATTTTGAGATTTACTCAAGATTTTTGACCTTGGGAAAGTCACTTGACTTCTCTGAGCCTCTCATTCTCCATCTACAAATGTTGCTAAGTTGTGATATTTATTTATTTATTTTTAAAGATTTATTTATTTAGGTTAGAGAGAGGGGGGCAGCGGGTGAGGGAGCGGAATCTTTGAGGAGACTCCCCACTGAGCACAGATCCTGATGTGGGGCTAGATCCCAGGACCCTGAGATCATGACCTGAGCTGAAATCAAGAGTTGGCCGCTTAACCAATTGAGCCACTCAGGCATCCCCAAAGTTGTCATATTTAAATACCATGATAAATGTGAAAGCATTTGACCTGGAGGTCGCTTAGTCAATCATCTCTTCCCTTACCCTTGACTGAGCTAATATCGTAATGATCCCTGCCCCTTCTTAAAAGACGCAACACACACACACACACACACGCACGCATACACACACATACAGTAAATTTGAAAGTTGTCTTGCAAATTTGTAATACCCGTTGAGATGATTATTTAAGGTATAGTTCCACCTGTGTTCTTGATCTACCATTTAGAAACCTTGCCCTTCTCATTCGTTATCACCAATCCCACCTACATCGTGGGCTTATTCTTTCAGGCTATAAAAACATTTTTTTTTTTAATGTATAAGCAAAACAAAAGAATATGTCAAGTCAAATGAATAGCAAAAGCAGAATTCAAGCAAACAAAATACCTTCCTCCAAAACCAACTCCTAAAGCTGCATTCAGCTCAGATTTATCTTTGGAAGCCTAAACTCATTGGCTTTCGTGGCATTACCACAGTACATCCCAGCAGAATTATAGCTTAACATGATTAAAGCAAAATCTACTTTAGCATATACCTCTTGTAGTCTTGATCTGAGTTAGAGGCACTATCATTCACCCAGTTGCCCATGATAGTACGTATAATTTTTTGAGGTATCATTTATGTACGGTAGACTATACTCATTTAAAGTATGTAATTTGATCAATTTTGACATCTATCCACCTGCAATATCCCCACCCTAGTCAAAATATGAAATATTGCCATCAGCCTTGAAAGTGTTCTCATGCCACTTTGCAATCAATTCATCCTTCTGCTGTCCTTGGCCCTAGGGAACCAGTGATCTACTTCAGTCACTCTAAATTAGTTTGCATATTCTGTAATTGTGTAAAAATGGATTCATATCTGTATCAGGGTTCACTGAGAAAGAGAACTAATAGGATGGATATATAGATATAGATGCTATATATATATCTATACATATAGATATATATATATAAAGATTTAAGAGATTGGCTCACATGATTGTAAGGGCTCACAAAGTCCAAAATATTCCGGGCAGGCCAGCAAACTGGAAACTAATGGAAGAGTTGCTGTTACAGTCTTGAATGTGACGTCTCTGAGGCAGGCCAGCAGGCTGGAAATTCAGACAGGAGTTGGTATTATAGTCTTGAGTCCAAAATCTGTAAGGCACACTGGAGATTTGGGCAGAGTTTCTATAGTACGGTCTTGAGGCAGGATTCCTTCTTCTCTGGGAAACTTCAGTTTTTGTTCTTACGGCCTTCGGCTCCCCATAATTGGATATCATGTGTTGTAAATTTCTTCTTCAGAAAGGACTCTTTTTTTCTTCTCCTAAAGTAAGGACTCAAACTTTTGTCTGTGTTCAAGCCTTCCTTGTCTTTGAACTTCACATTGAAATATTTTTCTCATTGATGTCCTATGCATGGTGTCTTCCTTTTCCCATTCATTTCTGTAATGCCACAAGTTATTTTTCTAAACCTCAGTCTGTTCATGATACTCCCTGATGAAATAACTCCCTCAATAACTTTCCATTTCCCCCAAATTGCCTAAGTCTGGGTGATGTCTTCTGATGGAATGTCCATGTTATAGAATGTGGCTTGGGGAGAGAGCAAATCAGCTAGTTTTCTGTATAAAGGAATGATCCCAAACTTGGAGGACTTAGGCATGATAACATTCTGTTGTCATTATTTATTAGCCTGAAATCTTTTAAAAACTTTTTTAAATTTAATTCTTTAAGTAGGCGAGCCCAGCTCGAAGCTTGAACTCATGACCCTGAGATCAAGACCTGAGCTGAGATCGACAGTTGGACACTTAAGTGACTGAGCTACCCAGGTGCCCCTAACCTGAACTCTTTTTAATGCATTGCTTTTGATATTCTTCCTAGTTCCTAACACAGACCATTATGACATAGGAAGTTTTTGTACCTGTTTTGTGTGTGTGTGTGTGTGTGGTTTTTTGTTTTGTTTTGTCCTTTAGGAATTAAAAAAAGCAGTAATGGAAATCACTGACTTGAAGAGAAAACGAGGCAGTCAATAATTTTTGGATGCTATATTTTAAAAAAATTTTAGTTTTTGTATGTATGTAGAGGGCCTCATTTAAAAAAAATATTCATTTTAGAGAGAGAGAGAGTGTGTGTGTGTGTATGAGCAGGGGGAGGGAAAGAGGGAGAGGGAGAGACTCTCAAGGAGACCCCCCCCCCCCCACCGCTGAGCCTGGAGCAATGCAGGACTAAGTCCCAGGACCCGGAGATCATGACTTGAGCCTAAATGAAGAGTTGGCCACATTACCGACTGAGCCACCCAGCCGCCCCTGTAGAGGGCCTAATTTAAAGAGAATAATCTGGAAGGCTAAATATAGCCTTCAGTTTAATTAGGAAGTAACTTTTGTTGAATTGGCAGTGGAAGATGTGTTGAAGAGAGTAAGAACATCGCTGATCGTTATTCTGAATTTTCTTTGACATGTTTTATACCATGGCTGTTATATCAGGGCCTTGGTGTTTTGGTTTGAGACAGGTTTCTAAGCAGCAAGATGACATATTTTTAGAAATGTAGAAGCATGTGTTCAAATTGAATTTGTTCTTTGGATGATGTATTTTTTTAATGTAGGTAGCATTAGCGTTCTAACAGGCATCTCATAAAACTATTTTATGACTGCTAATCTAGATCGCACACAAGCTAAGTGTCCGGAAGATAGAGTAATCTAACCTGGAGAGTAACTGAGAGTCGCTCTGTGTTAGTGTATCGATTTTAATGTTTACAGCTTGATGATACGGTATAGATTTTGAGTCATTCCTTAATATGTTTGCTCAAATTATGCTTTGGAAATATTTTAAATTCAACCTTCTGCTTCCTGTGGTCCCATGAGGTTAGCTGTGGGCTTGTACATCTTTATCTCCAGGAATGAGTGTTGTGGTGGGGAGGGGGGGGGTTGATAAACTGAAACGTGCCTTCAGAATTTGTAATGGTTCTGTTGTATTCATTAAGTAATCTGATCCTGTTGTGCTCCTATTAGAAACCTTCTAAGGGTTTCCCATTGCATTTAGAATGAAATGCAAACAAACACCCTTTCAGGCCTACAACTCCTTTCCCTCTTCCCCTTGTTAGCCTGTCTTCAGCTGCTCTGTCCTCTGAGCTTGCAAGTTCATTCCCTCCTCCAGCCTTTGTACTTGCAGTCACCTCTGCCTGTGGTCCTCTTCCTTCAGACCTTCGGATGCCTTTTTCAGTTCTCAGATCAAATGTCATCTCCTCAGAGAGGTCTTTGCCAGTGTTTCCTTCTCCCCAGTCACCCTATTCGATTACACTATTTTTATTGTCTTCATAGTACTCATCACCATCCCTCTCATTGGTCAATAATTCTCCTAAGAGTCTGTGCCTTGCTGTTTAGTTCCATTTGCTGCTGTATCCCCATGCATGGAGCGCACAGTGGGTACTTTGTAAGCATTCAGAGGGATGAATGTGCCTTATAATTATCCTCACTGAAATAAAGTGATTAGTTAAAAACAATATGTGACTAATTCATATGATTGTTTAAATTACTCAATAATTGATTCATCTTTTCATTACATAGTACAGAATTCAATTATGGTTAGAAGCAGATCCTGTCTCTTGGGGCTGGGGCTGGTATGCAGATACTAGATCCTATCTTTTATTCAGTTTGTCATGATTTCTATCAATTCTTTAAAAGAGCTGAATAATTTCCTTTTGTAAAGTTTTAAGTTTATATTCTAGAGGCTTTTTGGAAATTTCTGAAACATCATTAAATCATGTGCCCTGTTTTTTTGTTTTTGTTTTTTAATTAAGTTAAATCGTGGCTGAGGCAGGGTAGTGGATTGAGAAGATTCTGAACTGGAGGTCAGGAGGCCAATTTAGTTCTGCCAATAACCGACTTTCCACGTGAGTCTTTTGGCCCTCAGTTCCCTAATTTATAAAATAATAGGGTTGGATAAAATGATCTTTAGTGTTTGTTCTCTTTTGGGGTGCCTGGTTGACTCTGTCAATAGGGCATGAGACTCTTGATCTCGGGGTCATGAGTTCAAACGCCATATTGGGTGTAGAGCTTACTTAAAAAAAAAAAAAAAGCCTGTCCTCTTTTAACAGTGTATAATTATGTAATTGCAGCCTGAATCAGTTATTTTTTCACTTTGGGGAATTTTTTAAGTTGTATGGATGTGTGATATACATGATAGTTGTCTAGATAGCATTACACTTTTGCAAGAACGGAAAGTCTAATTTGTTTATCAGAACATTAAAACATCTGAAAGATTCAGAAGTGCTCTGGTTTATTTCACTTACTTTTTTTTTTTTTTTTTTTGGCAACAGTGCGGTGAGAAATACCATACATGATTTATTGGAGGTATTGATTTTAAAAGTGACAGTATTTAAATGTATAATGAAGGTTTGTTTCTAGGATCCTAATTTTGGCCTTATCATTGTTTAAAGGATCCCAGTCTTTTTCTTCTTTAATCATTTAAGATTTTTATAATATGGCATAATGTGTCCTACTTCAGCCCATTAGTTTTACTTAAAATTCATATAATTCATCATTGGCATTAGATACATAACAGTTTTAAGAAATACTATAGAATACTGTATGTTCTATTCTATATTCATTAGTTCACTGGTCCTCAAACATTAGCATGGGCATCAACATTGACTCAAGGATTTGTTAAAACAGAGTTTGCTGCTCCATCCCGAGTTTCTGATTCAGTAGGTCTGGGATAGGGACTGAGGACTTGCATTTTTAACAAGTTCCCAGGTGATGCTAATGCTGCTGGTCCAGGACTCACACCTTTGAAAACCTGCTGTAGTTTGTCAAGTCCTTCATTTGCACTCACTGGCGACATCTTGATGCAGAGGAGTCCAGGTTCTCAACAGTCCCAGACCCCTTTCCCTCTTTACCTTGTAGTCCTTCGATTCCCTGCTATTATATGGTATCTCAGATCCTTTCCAGTCCCCTGGTAAGTGTGATACATAGTAAATGCAGCTGGAACCCTAAACAATAGCATGCTGCTGGTAACTTAACCTGTGTTTAAATGGGAAAACATGCATTTAGAGGTGATGGGCAATTTACTCTTGTCAGTTTGACAACACTGGCTTTATAATCAAATACTTTGTCTCAGAGATTAGCTCTACCACTTATTGGCTTTTTAAGTTTGTGAAAATTATGTAACTTTTCTGAATCTGAGTTTCCTAATTTCTAAAACAGGGTTGATAATATCTGCCTTATAGGATTTTCATAAGGACTGAATTAAATTAGATAAGGTGTATAAAATACTTCCTAGGTACTCAATAATTTGGTGGTTTCTTAAAAGGTCACATGTCAGTTTAAATGGTCGTAACTCCCATGTAGTTTTGGATAGTGTTTGTTACTCTTATAGCTGTTCACGTCTTGCCTTAATGTGTGTCGATCACCCAGCCTGCTTGCAGGAGCCTAGCCATGGACAGTAGACGTTTAGCTGTCTACTCTGTTTGCACAGATCCACTTCTCTTACTTGTTTGGAAATGCTGTGTCTTGTTCCTGTCTAACCTGGCTCTATATCCCTGGGCACTTAACTCTGGTTTGTGGTGCCCATATCAGACCCTTCCTGCTCTGTGGACCTGTTGCAGCCTGTTTCTTTGACTGGGATCCTCAGTGTGTTCCAGGGTGATTTTTATGCTCCTCTTTCTGGCTGTATATGAACTACCTATACCAGTGTATTTAGAGGTGTGTAGCTCCACCCCCTACGTGGAATAGGATGATTTTTTTCTTTTTTTTTTTTTTTGGGTCTTGAAAGTAACTGCTCTTTAAAGTCTTTCAATATGTGTGTGATTTTAATTTTTCAGATTGAAGGGACAGACTTGTGCATTTTAAGTGCTGGTTTTGATATGGCATTAAACATTAGACATTCCATTAGACATATAGCCCAATGAAAAAAATTTTGATTTACTATATGTTTTCTTAAAAAGTACCTGTATTCACCAGATTTAGTTAGCTTAGAATATATTGGGGAAATTTTCAACTGTGAATTCTGTCGATTGGGATGGAGATCCCCTAAGACACTGTTTTAGCCTCTAACAATGATTTGTGAGAAAGTGCCAGTTTGTCCCATCACAGATTATGCTTGGTGACAATGTCGGGGGTTCAGTGACTCTTCATTGTTGTTTTACATTCTGTTTTTGGACATGACCATGAATTCTCTGTTTTCCTAAGGCCTGTTGTAATGATGTATTTTCAGCCCCATTTATGATTTCATGCTTTTCAGCAACAGAAGAGATTTGTCTTTGTTACATATTTACACAAACACTTTGCTTCCTACTTCCTTTTCGGTGAACCAACGTTCATCTGGCTCAGTTGGGGTGGGGGTGGGGGTTGAGCAAATATAGGAGTCTGACAGAGCAGTTGTCTCCTGAGCGTGGTTTTGCTTGCGTTTAGGAGCACCTGGCAAGCCTAGTGCATTGGACCAAGTAGAACTCATGGAGAGAGAACAGACGCATCAGAAACAGACTACGATTTATGGAATTATAGATGTATGGAACACGATGTAGTAGTTTTACTTGATTGAATTAGGGTGTTTGAATATTGGTAGAATAATTCAGGATTGGCACACAATATTATCACCTAAAAAGATATGATTTAGTATGAAGCATTGAATAAGACATAATGGATCTCTCTCTGCCATTTATATATTCTTGCTTAAAGCTATTTTACTATAGTGCAGGCATATATACAGATTCAGTTTCAATGAATTCAACTACATGCACTCCATCTTTTGTGTAAGCTATAAAGGTGTATATGTCAAAAAATTGATAAATGAAATTTATAAGGATAATTTCAATGTGACTTTTGTCCTGGTCTTTACTAATTTTATTATCTATCCCCAAGTAAGATGCAGCTGAGAGTAGAAGAAACAGGGATGAGGACTTTCAGTTTTGTTGAGGGTGGAATAGCAAAGGGCAACGTAGTAATTTTTGACAGATTAAGATCAGATGTTTTTGGAGTGAAGTGCTGTTTGTTTTCTGTGCTTCCAGTGGTCTGCTTTTTGGCATCTGCTTGTGCCAGAGTAAAATGAATTTATTTGCTTTTAAAATGTTTTGAACACTTACCATGGTTTGGGTTCATTTCAGCTCTCATAAGCAAATAGCTTTGGTGAAAGTTTATGCTAAAATGTGATGAATTAGAATATTTGTTTTCAGAGCCTAAAAGGAAAAAAAAAAAAAAAAAAGATAAGGTGAGTCACTTGTAGTTCCTAGATTGTGATACTACTCCCCGCAAGCCTTTAGGTAAATGCTGTGTTGTAATGGTTCCTGCCACAAGAAGCTGGTGTGTTGCACTCAGGAAATGAATATCTTTTCTGATCCATGAATACTGCCATTATCAAGGGGACACTTGAAGCCATGGAGAAAGCTTTACTTTTGCTCTTTCTTCTTGACGTATTTTTTTTATCCCCTTAGAGCAGCTACAAGTTTATGTTTTAGAATATGGCCTAGTAACTTGTGTCCTAACCTAATGAAATCGTCTTCTATACAGAGTAAAATGAGTGACTATAGGCATGACAGTGCCTATGACGGAAAGAGAAAGGGAATATTTACACTTGTCTTTTAGGAAACCCATGCTTCTCAAATTAGGTTAGATCTGTCATTCTGGGGCCTGAGAATGAGTGGAAGGCCTGCCACAGTGAGGAGGGGCCTCCCGCTGCCAGCCAGCCCCCAGCCAGGGTCTTAGCAGCTGCTGCACCAGCAACTTTACAGCCAGGCTCATGGTCTTCAAGGTTTTTAATCTTTAAAATGTGACACAGTGGAAAGAGTCTTGAAGGTATTCTCATTCTCTGACTGCTCTTTCCTCATCCTAGACTCCGTGTATAGAAGCAGATAGTACGATGTCTCTAACGCAGTGCTTCTCATCTGGGTAGTTTTGTTTCCTAGGGGACATTTGGCAACATCTGGAGGCATTTTGGGCTATCACACTAGGGAGATGGCTTCTGGGATCTGTCCTCATTAGACAGCTAAACATCCTACAATGTTCAGTAGATAGCCTCTCAAGAAAGAATTCTCTACCCCGAAATGTCAGTCGTGCCCTGGTTGAGAAACCTACTGCTAAAGCATCATCTCAAAGAGAGAAACAAAAGTTTCTAGTGTAATATTCTATCCTGCAGGGTAGTTGTAAGAAAGAAAGCAGGAACAGAATTCTAATTTAGTTCCCGCCTCAGAATGAGGTAATAGAATTTGGTGTACTGTGGGTCAGGACACGGGTTTTGTGGCCTCTGCACATGCTCATCTTTACAAGGGGGAGAAGCTTGTGGGCTCTGTCGGTTCTAGTGCAGATCATTTACGTGAGTGGTGCAGGTTGCTGAAGCCACGCATTCATCCATGTGCTGGAGAAATGAGGGAATTATCACCAAAAAACAACAACAAAAAAAACCCCGAAAAAACCAAACTTCATTTAATTTGCAAAGCGGTATATAGCCTGCTTCAGTATCTGGTACATCATTGGATCTATGCTTTTCTGTCATTCCGTTCAGTCTTAATTTGACTTTTTCAGAGTGAATGGAAAAGAACACAAATCTACTTTCACTGACGCTTAAATCAACAGAAGATTATAGGGATCTTTTTTTGGATTTTAGTAATTGTGGCTTCTTTTTTGACGTAGTTGCCATAATCAAGAAATTGAAGCATGGTCTGCTCAGGGCAAAATGAGTCATGAAGTCAGAAAATATATAGATATTTGTGGAAAAAGATTAATATGACATAAGTGCTAGAGGAGCAGAGAATAATTTGAAAACTCATTATTTATAACTCGAGGCAAATAAATCATAGTTCCAAAATTATGTTGTTATAAAACATGGAAAACCAGATAATTGGTATGTTTTTCTGTTTGATTCTCAGTTTTAAGGGACTCTAATTGATGTATTGTTTATATTGTTCACTAAATACAGTGTTTGGATGATAGGGAGGGAGCAGAGAATGCATGAGATAGCAGCTCAAAGATGTGCCGTGCTTCTCCCCCAAAACAATTACAGTGCAGTGGCTGCCAATGGTGATGTCAGTCAGTAGATAAAGAGCCATTTAAGACTTTATAATCGTCATTAGAAGAACAGAGAGAATTTGTGCAAAATCTGAAGCAGTGTTAAGATTCCTACTGTGTTCTTCTGTTTTGTTGCCTTTAAATGATAATGTTCTCAACATTTAATTACTTATATAATTTACAAATTATATTTAGTATCATCCAGGAAAAGAGAGAGTACTGTTTTTAGGGGGCGAAGCAGTTGCTCCATTTTGCCAGAACAAAAGCAGAAATGCAAAGCAGTATTTTGGGACTGCGATAGAGGAAAATAATACTGGTTTCCAACTTAGTAATGTGGCTACTAGAGGCGGTGTTGGGCAGAACTGACCTACCTAGACTGTAAATTGTAATACTGTTTATTCCCTTGGGGAGAGGAAAATGCCATTAATATAGACGTAAATGATATAAGGGGGGAGTGACCTTCTTTACAGTCAGGAAGAGCCTCACTTTAATTTTCCAAATGCCAAAGGCCTTCAGCTGCTATGCCAAGATTTTGGCATGTCTTTTCCTTGGATTCTTAACCTTCTTGCTGGATTTGGAGTCTAGGGCAGAAAGGAGTATGCTGTGCTGTCTAAAATGCACTTACACTCTATTTATATATATATATATATATATTTATTTATTTATTTATTTATTTGTTTGTTTTTAATTAATTTAATTTATTTGTCAGAGGGAGAGCACAAGCAGGGGGAGCAGCAGACAGAGGGAGAAGCAGGCTCCCCGCTGAGCAGGGAGCCCTATGTGGGGCTGGATCCCAGGACCCTGGGATCATGACCTGACCCGAAGGCAGACGCTTAACCCACGGAGCCACCCAAGTGTCTCTAACACTTACACTTAGAGATGAGGAAACCGAGCCATCATCTGGTATGGCAGAAGCAAGGCAGTGCAGGGGAAGAGTGGTAAGCAATAAATCTGGAGAATTAGGTAAGTTAGTCATTGGGTTGAATATTCTCTCAAGATTTTCAGTTCATTGCTTAGTGCCAGACCCTTAATAAGTGCTTAATCAGTAACTGTAATAATTTGGTAATCATAGGTAGATACTGATAGGGAGATTACTATATTCTAAGTATGTCTTTTATCACCTTCTGTTCTCTTTCTGCTCCCGTTTTAGATCAGACCATCAGTTTGAGAGAGAGAGACAAAGACTGAGAAATGAGAGAAAGAGAAAACAAATGAATTCCAGTACGACAGAAAGAAAACTAAAGCGCATTGGGCTAGCCTTTGTATACTTCATTTCACTTCATCCTCACAATCACCTTGTGATTTAAATAGTAGTATTCACATTTTATGGATGAGAAAATGGAGATTTGGAGATGTTACTCAATTGATTAGTAAATGATAGAGCTGGGATTTGATCCCAAGTCTGGAGGATTCCAGTGCAAGCATCTCTTTTTCACAGTATTCCATATCTCTGTAATTGGACAGGTTTAGTTATGGAGAAATGCCCCCCCCCCAAAAAGTGTTGTTAAATTAGAAATTTGTTTCAATAAAAACTTCAATTTTCTTTGAAGGAACAGATGAAAAAAAAAGGGAGGGTAAGTTAGGGCCCGATGTAGAGATAAGTGAGAGAGAAGTTAGCATTTGGGGTAAGTACAGTGAGTGCCTGGTGGTGGTAGGCGACTATAAGAGGGAAATTAAATTTAAGACTTAGCTCATGAGTGGTGAAAGCAGGGCCACTGCATACAGATGTGCCAGCTGTGTACTCCATAACTCCGTGGGGTGCCATTCCCAATGCCATCTGTGGTGGGGCTTCCTGGAGTTGTGCAGCGTTTGGCTGGGTGCAGTGGCTTGCATGGTGAGCCTCTAGGTGTGTGCTGTGAGGGGAAGAGCAAGCACCTGCTGAAGGCGCAGATGTCTGTCTCTTTCTGGAAAAAGAAATACCTGGAAGCTTGAAAGTCAGAGTTACTGAACAAAACAACTTGATGAAAAATGAGCAAAGGACTTGAATAGACATTTCGCCGAAGAAGATATACAAATGGCCAATAAAACACATGAAAAAAAATGCTCAACATCACTAATCATTAAGGAAGCACAAATCAAAACACAATGAGATACCACTTCACACTCATTAGGATGGCTACTATAAAAAAAAGTGTTGACAGGGATGTGGAAAGATTGGAACCCATGTGTGCTGTTGATGGGAATGTAAAATGGTACAGTTGCTATGGAAAACAATATGGCAGTTACTCAAAAAATTAAAAATAAAATTACCATATGATCCAGCAATTCCACTTCTGAGTATATACCCCAAAGAATTGAAAGCAGGATCTCAGAGATATTTGTACACCCATGTTCGTAGCAGCATTATTCACGATAGCCAAAAGGTGGAAGCAACTCAGATGTCTATTGATGGATAAATGGATAAACAAGGTATAGAATAAACATATAGTGGAATATTATTCAGCCTGAAAAAAGAGGGAAATTTTGACATATGCTATGACATGGTTGAACCTTGGGAACATTGTGGGGTTTTTTTCCCACGTTTTTTTTTTTTTTAAATTCCACTTAGCATACAGTCTAGTATTAGTTTCGGGTATAGAATTTAGTGATTCATCACTTACATATAACACCCAGTGCTCAACACAGCAAGTGCCCTCTCAATACCCATCATCCATTTAGTCCATCCCCTGCCCACCTCCCCTCCAGCAACCCTCAGTTTGTTCTCTATAGTTAAGAGTAAATTTCCTGATTTGCCTCTCTCTCTCTTTCCCACCTATGTTCATCTTTTTTGTTTCTTAAATTCTACACGTGAATGAAATCATATGATATTTGTCTTTCTCTGACTTATTCTGCTTAGCATAATACATTGTAGTTCCATCCACGTCATTGCAAATGGCAGGATTTCATTCTTTTTTGATGGCTGAGTAATATTCCATTGCACATATGTACCACATCTTCTTTATCCATTTATCTATCGATGAACCTTTGGGCTCTTTCCATACGTTGGCTATTGTTGATAATGCTGCTTTAAACATCAGGGTGCATGTATCCCTTTGAATCCGTATTTTTGTAACCTTTGGGTAAATACCAAGTAATGCAATTGCTGGTTTATAGGGTAGTTTTATTATTAACTTTTGAACCTTGAGTACACTGTTGTTAGTAAAATAAGCCAGTTACAAAAGGACAAATGCTTTATGATTCCAGTTATATGAAGTACTTAAAGTCGTCAAATTCATAGAGACAGCAGGTAGAGTGGTGATTCCCAGGGGTCGGGGGTGGGAGGAGGGAAGAATGGGGAGTTGGTGTTTAATGGGTACAGAGCCTTAGTTTGGGATGCAGAGGTTCTGCAGATGGATGGTAGTAGTAGTTGTACAGCAGTGCGAATGTACTCCATGCCACAAACCTGAACCCTTAAAGATAGTTAAGATGGTAAATTTTACCACAATTTAGAACAAAGAGTAACTGTTCCCATAAGCTTTACTATTGTCTTCTCTGTGTGACAAACTTTTCATTTAAACATACAATTCTCTTCATCAGTATTAAGGGGAAAACAGTCTGTAATTTAAGAATGCTATTTACAAGCAGGGGAATAAAATGTTGACTTTTCCCACAACCACACTTAGAGGATGTCTGTGGCCCTCAGAAGTAGCTGCGTCTGTTAGAATTACTTTAGAAAATGGTGCTGGTGGCCTCTTCATTCACAGTCTCTTCTGACTCCTCCCTGTTCAGTGGCCTCCGCAAGTTGCAGAATTTCCAGTTGTGTCGAGCAGATAGTGACATTTTTGCCTTTGTGCCTGTGGATGTTTTGTGTTCAGTTTATTTAGTATAAAGCCTCGTATGTAATAAGATTGGAACTAGTGTCTGGTCAGTTAATTGAAAAAGTCAGTTAAAGCAGAACATAAAATGTTTTTAAAGATTTATTTATTTATTTTGGTGGGGGTAAGGGCAGAGGGAGGGAGGGAGGGAGGGAGAGTGTGTCCCAGGCAGACTCCCTGCTCAGTGCGGAGCCCGACACAGGGCTTGATCCCATGACCCTGAGATCACGACCTGAGCTGAAGGCAAGAGTTAGACCCTTAACCGACGGAGTAACCCAGGTGCCCCAGAACATAAAATGTTTTAAGGTGATTTTTTATACTTTCCTCATGTTAGACTTTGTATAGAGGCAGGGGATATATAGGATACCTCTAAAGCATCCTTTTGAAGGACTCTGAGAAAAACAAAGAACATTTCCTAGTGTAATATTCCCAGGCTAACAGGTAGTTCCAGGAATTAAATCAGGAACAGAACTAGTATTTGAGTTCTTGTCTCAGCACCAGGTGACTAGATTTTTATCAGGTCCCACCTCCCGTTACTTTTTCCAGTTTCTCCACAAACCTATTTTGCTGTTTTATCAGTTCACTTTATTGAATTTCTCCAAAGCATTCAACTTAGTTTTCATGTAAGTAACTTTTCCCTTTCCATTCCTGTTTCCCTAATGTTATAAATGTTAACATAATTACAAGTATAATCAGTGCTACAGGCTCGGTTCGAAGCCACCGCTCAGCAGGTAGGGGTAGAAAAGTTCTGGGATACTGTGGGGACCTCTTAGTGCCATGGGCTCCACTGGTGTGTTCTGTTGAAGGAATGGAGACGTGTGGTTAATCTGGGGGGTAGGTTAAGCGGAGATTGGTTAAGAGCATTTTCTCTGTTCAGAGTCTTTCTTAAGTCTCCTGTCTTTGGGACAATATTTCTACTTGTATCAGACACAGCACTCATTAGGTACCCTCCTGTCATAAACATTTCAAGTCTATTTTATGTTTATTTGATATCTTTCAATAACCTGCCCATGAAGAACTTATGCCACTAGCATTTTCTCTGTTTAGGGCTGTGGTCTCCTGAGCTCAGCCTAGAGGGCGTTTTATGTTCCTTTTCTTTAAATTCCTTCCTTTGAATTGGTTGTTACGGAGAACCCTGGGCGGTATCTCTGGGAGATGGATCATCTTTCATTGCCCTGGTGTTGTGTAATTTGGCACACTTTTATTTTTCTGTATGAGCCGGATGCTGGGAGTGCAGGAAGCCAAGGTGGGAAACAAGGACTGGAACAGTGGGAAGAGGGAGGGAATGACTTGTCAGAGAGGGCAAAAACGAGGCAGGACCCATAGTGGGTGTGTGATCCTACCATAATTAACATGGCGAGCCTCACATGAAATCAGTCCCTTCCCTTCTCACTTTATGTTGGAATCATGCTTTCTGGCAAATGGTAAAAGCTTTCCCCCTTTGTATGCTATTTGTTACAGAGCATCGTTTTATGTGATTCGAGTGAGACTTCAAAAGTAGATGGGTAGTGAGAGGTAGGGTTTCTTGTTTGTTTTTGTTTTTTAACCTAGGGGCTGTTCTTGTTCAGTCTACTGTGGTGTGTCACCATAAATTGTAATTAAAGCTTGTTACATCTTATGTGTTTAAAAACACCAATCTTGAGTTTAAAATAACCATACCAAGCCGTTGATAAGGCACAGCTTCTGTTTTTGATCCTGGATGGATAAACCTAAAACAGACAGATTTATGTGAAAAGATATTCTGGATTCCAGAGAAAAGATGGTTTACTCAGGATGGCTTTTTTCTTTTTTTTTGCTTAGCAAACTGCTCTCAATTTTCAAAATATGGTTAATCCCAATCATCTTTATATGGAATATAGGCAAGTAGAAACTTCCAGAATATCGGGGCCACTCTCACCCTCTCTTTCCTTTTGGTTTTTACTTTTGCAGTTATTAGTGATTATATGCATTCATGAAGTACAAACATATGAATTTTGGCCTTCAGAAAAATCACAGTGCATTAAAGGATGATTTTTTTGGAGTATCTGAAATTTTACATGCTTCTGTTTGCATGTTTGTGTGCAGAAACGTCTTATATCTTATATTCCTTTTTTTCTATTTGTATTTTTATGTTTATTTCTGTATTATGCAGAGGGAACCAGTTCTTCCAGACCCTTCCTTCTGGGTGTTAGCAAATAAGGTGGGGGGTAAAAAAGCAGCTTTAACCAGCAATTGAGGTGGCTGGCTTTATTTCCCATCACTGGAGATGTTGATGTTGTGGCACAGAAGCCCATAAAGCTAAATTAAACAAAGCCACATCAAGGCTGTGTCAAGGCAATAAACCAGACTGGGAGGGCTGTTCTGATACCATGTCGGATGAACACACATGGGCATGTGGGAGAGGAAGATTAACTAAAAATACTTCAGGAGTCTGAACTAGGCTGTGTAATTTCTTTCGTTAAGCATTAGTGAATATATGTAAGACTTTTTGTTTGTGAACATTTCCATATTAGTAGGTGGTATTGCTGATCCGAGAGAATCATAGCTTGAAAAACCTGAGTTGGCTGTGTGTGTGTGTGTGTGTTTGTAGCTATATATTGATCAAATATTACGTTTAGCTGTTTTTTGAGTGAAAGCAAAACAGTGCCTTTGTTTTTGAAGAACATACATCACAGAGTTCATAAAATACTGAATTTTTACCAGAATTTCTAGGCTGTTTTACAAAAGGTTTTATGCAGAGGTAAGATATGGATCCTGCTCCCTGCCATGAAGGGTAGAAGTGTGGCTGGAAAGCCCAGTACGAGGAGGGGCCCACATCCTCCCCTCGTTGTCGGTGTCTCCTAACCCAGTGTCAGATCTTCTGCACCTCTGATGTCTAGTCTCTCGGTACCATGGTCTTGCTGCCTGGCTTCTGTTTTTTTCATGCCTCAAATCCCTGATGCCCATTTGGAACATAGCGTTTTTTCTTCTGTGGCTGCAGGAATTCTGACTGACGAAGGTAAGTAGTTCCAGGCTGCACTTGAGGTCGATTACATTTATATCTAATGCACATGCACATACGTGTATGTAAATACAAGGAAACTAAACATACAAACCTTTAATACTTCTCATAGAAACAATTTACATTCTCTGGCTTTTTCTCTTCTTTAACACCCTCTATATGTCATTCATTGTGGTTGTAGTCCTGTGTGTAAGTCCATTTATCTTCCAGCTAATTCTTTAGTAAATTCTGTGTGAGGCTAGTGATTTTATGAGCTATAAGATGATAAAACAGTAGCTAGGAATAACAGGAAACAGATTGCATAATACAGAGTCACTGCCTTCATAGCTTTTTCCAAAGAATTTGGAAAAGCAAGACTTTATAAGTAAGTTAAATATAGGTACACCTCACCTGTTTGGTTATCAGGCAGTGTTATCAGTTGTAAACATAACCATAAGCCAGGTAGCCTGGAAAAAAGGCCTCCACGCATCCCAAATAGACACTGCAGAATTTAAGTAAAAGCACTTGGCATAGTTCGGAAGTAGCAGTCATAAAAGTGGGAGCCAGCCAGCCTGGGACCTCAGTAGTCCCTGAGGACATTTTTATGAATATCATTATTATACCTTACATATCCTTTAATAATGATGACTCAAGACCATCAAGAAAAAGTATTCACTGTTTATTTGACTTTTGACAAGGCAGGACAAGTTATGGTATATTCAAAAGTATTGAGATAAACTTATAGCCAAAAGAATAAATTCTTAGATATCTGTAAAGCTCCGTAATCTAGAATAGCACATGATCTCCAGGTTTAGGACAGCCAAGATATTATTGTTACCAACTACCAGTATTTAAAATGTTCCAGAAAAAGTCCCAGGCTTTAAGTGAGATAGGAGAAGTTACCCACAGTAATTCCTGGCAGTGGTTTACATGCTGGTGGTGCGTGGTGGGGAGAAACTGGGGCCAGGAAAAGTAGTTAGGTGGCTGTTGTCATAGTTGAGGGGCAAGTGGGAAGTTAAAGGTCAAGAACCATAACCTGGGGGGCGCCTTGAGGGCTCAGTTAAGCATCTGACTCTCGGTTTCGGCTCAGGTCATGATATCAGTATCGTTGGATCAAGTCTCGTGTCAGGCTCATGCTCAGCCCAGAGTCTGCTTGTCCCTCTCCCTCTGCTCCGCCCCCTGCTTGCTCTCTCTTTCTCTCTCTCTCTCATAAATAAATAAAAATAAAATCTTAAAAAAATAGAACCATAACCTGGATATAGGTATGAATAACTGAGAGGAAGGGCTGGAGTGCAAGAAATACTGTGAGTCCTGCGGGGCGAAGTGATTAACCGGATATGGACAGCAATAGGGAGGGAGGCTTTAAAAGTGACCCCAGGTTTTGCAACCCTTGAGTCTGGGAGAATGTTCTTTACTACTGCAGAAATGGGACAGGTAGCCGATTTTGCAGTGAGGGAGACTGACTTTGTTTTCCTGGTGCTGAGTTGAGGAGCTGGCCAGAGACCTGGCAGGCCTTTGGACTGGAGAGCCTGGAGCTCTAAGAGCCTCTTTTTAGCTGTTCCCAAGACAAGCGGAGACAGGCATGCTTTTATTGTTGCCCTGGTAAGTGCTTAAAAATTATTGGTTGGTTTGTAGTTCTTTTGAGTTTTGTGGAATGATTGGATTTGCTTGAAAACAAACTTTGTTCAGATACATAGTTTTTACTTTCAAGTAAAAAGTCAGTAATTAGACCTGCTTATGCACTTGGAGAGTGGGAACAGAAGCTGAGGCAGGCTTGCTACAAAGCCTGACATTACTGTAAAGTCATGAGTTTTCTCTTAAAATGTTATGTAAAATCTCCATTCTACACTATGATGTTTATTTTAATATAATTTTTTAAATATAAAAGTATTAATAATTGCTATCAATCCAAAATGAAGAGTTTCCTGCTCTGTTTCTTTTATAGTTTTCCTTGACTCTTCTTCCAGAGTTGTTTTTGTTATTTTTTAAGTAAGCTCTGCACGTAACATAGGGCTTGAACTTACAACCCTGAGATCAAGAGTCACGTGCTCTACGAACTGAGCCAGCCAGGCGCCCCTTTACTTGACTCTTCTTGGTTCTACATACATAGGTATGCTTTGCTCCTGACTGAGTTTTAAAGGGAAGTTCAGTTTCTTGCCAGAATATGACAGTTCTTTCAGTTCTTGCTGTCTTATTTCCATGATCTTCACGGGAATATTCTAAATTAGCAGGGCATTATGAAATTCTGTTAGGAAAGCAAAATAGTATAGCTCCTATCATTGAAACTTTTGGCTGGATTTACAATAGGATAATAGGGAATGCCTGAAGGGGCTAGTTAAGACTTTTTGTCTTTTTAGAATATGATGCTTATTATTAAAATGGCTGAGTAATATTTGCAGATATTGTCATTTAAGGGTTAAGAGTCCAAGTGGTTAAGTAGGTGACCTTAAGTCAAATCTTAGGTGACTTGGATCAATATCTTTTAAAAAATTAACCACCCTGCATGTTAATGAACATATGACTTTTTCTGGATTGAAACATTTTCTCTTTTTTTTAAACAAAGAAATCATAAAAATAACTTTTTTTTTCCAGTCTGAATATAATCATCTTGGATTCCTATAGCCAGAGAGACTTTATTACAAACTTAGCACATGTTTTTCTAATCAGAGTGATTAAATGAAACCTGTCTTACCATGCTGCAACCTTACTTCAAATGAGTGCTACAGAAATAGGAAACTAAACTCAAGGGGCATAGTCTTGGAGAGTTTCCCATCTTTCAAAGAGCTGGAGCCTGAAGGCAGTTTAGAAAAGAAGTATTTTCTCAGGCATAATTTATTGAATATTTAATGATTATTTTTCAGTGTCAGAGTAGAACTGTATTTATTATCCCATTTGTGCTCCACAGACACTGATGTGAAACAGTTTACCTTATTGCTAATGTTCTTTGAGTATAAATGACTTTTCATAATTTTTTCAAGTGGCATCATCACTTTTTTACTTGGGAAAATAAATTCTGATTTTGCCACCCTTTTCTGATGGATTGCGTTTGTTCTCTTCTCACTTCCTTCCAACCTACCTCTTGTCTTTTTATGAACGTGTTCTAGTGACTTCTCTAAGTACTGGTTTCCCCATACTTAATGCAAAGGAGCAACCCATTGATAAACAAGTTAAAAAAGAAAGTCTTCCCTTTACTATCAAGCTCTGTGTTTGAATTGTTTTTTGAAAACTCAACTGCCCTAATAAGTGTTTTTAAATTTCCTTTTTTTCCCTAATCTCTCTTTTCACAGTGTGGGTTTTCCCCTATATTTATGTTTTGTGCCACACAAAGAAATGCTCTTGCAATTAAAAATAAAATTTATTTGTGGAATAGAAATGAGAGCATAGTTGGGTTAGAAAGTCTGTGTAAGTTTTATCCAGTGAATGTAGATTGCAGGGGGATACTTGCCATGACCTGCCAGTCACCTAGTTATTTGCATAGAAAAATTGGTTCTGAAAAATTATTTAATAACAGAGGGATTTTATGTACTAAGAAATATGGCTTTCAGGGGCGCCTGGGTGGCGCAGCGGTTAAGCGTCTGCCTTCGGCTCAGGGCGTGATCCCGGTGCTCTGGGATCGAGCCCCACATCAGGCTCCTCCACTAGGAGCCTGCTTCTTCCTTTCCCACTCCCCCTGCTTGTGTTCTCTCTCTGGCTGGCCGGCTGTCTCTATCAAATAAATAAATAAAATCTTAAAAAAAAAAAAGAAATATGGCTTTCAGATATCTTGAAGAGACTTTAACAGCAATGAGTACATACAAGGAAGTAGATGCATTTGAAGGTTTTTCCTCTGTAACGTGGAGTACTGACATCTGCTTGCTCTACAATGTTGGTAACAAATCACCTTCATTCAGTAAGTACGGTGGATGAGGAGATGAGTGAGACAAGCCCCAGGGAGCATTACCATGCAGATGTCTCTGCTGAGCTTTGTAAGGTGAGAAGGGAAGTTAACCTGGTGAAGAAGTTAAGGAAGAATATTCCAAGCAGAGAGAGACATCAGTGACACATGCAAGCATACAGGTGTGTTTGGGGTACTGCAGGTGGGTCTAGTGTGACTAGAGGGATGGAAAGCTAACCTAGAACTTGCAGAAAGATGGGGCTGCAAAGGTCAGCAGGGATAGGGTCCTGAAGAACTTTCTTTGCTCTGTTGTTGCTGGTTTAGGTGAGGCACTACTATCCAGTGAGCGAGAGCGTGGCTCTAGGTTGGATCCTGGCTTTTCCTTTTCCTAACCTGCTCTGTGACGTGGGGACAGCTCTCTTGGTCTCTGGTGCCTCATCAGCAAGTTGGAGCTAATAATTGTGTGCCTACCTCATAGAAGTGTCGTGATGATTAGATTAGGTCAACACTTGAGAGTATGTGCTCAATACATGCTACTTCCAGATGTTGTTAATGTGATTATTGTTACTGTCCTCTAAAGGCTGTGGGGCAATCATTAAAGGATATTAGACAACAGAGTAATTGATGACATTAGAGTGAGGGATAAAGTAAACTGGATTAAGTACGAATGGATTGCAGTTGTCATCTCGGAAAGACAAAATGAGGGCCTGAACTGAAGCAGTTGCAGGAGGAGTGGAGGGAGGGAAGGATGGATTAAAGAGATTAAGAATGGAAATTTGGCTAATGATAAATTTGATATTGAGAAAAAAAACCAGTGTGTCCAGATTAACTAGCAGGCTTAAGGTTTGAGTAACAAATGGGGAAGCCAAAGAAAAAATACATGAGGAAGAACGGCTTTTAGGAGATGAAATGCTGGGTTTAATTTGGATTTGGATTTCATGTGCTTGTAGGTCTTTCTAGTAGAGAGGTTCAGCAGCCAGTTTGGTACTAGTATATAGTTAGGAGAGGGATTGGGCTGACCTTGTGATGTGGGAGTTAAGAATGATGTCACGGAAGTGAATAGAAGTGAGGAACCTCAAAGTCAGAGCTGGAAACCACTCACATTTATAGAAACCGCCCATATTTAATGAACCCGATGATGGGAGCATCTGTAAGAAAAATTCCATAAAGAAAATTGAGAAGAATCTGGAGAAGTAGAAAACTGGAGAAGAGGAATGTTAATAGAAGTTGGGATGGGCTGGGGAGAGTGGTTCAAGAGTGAGGTTGTTGTGGACAGCGTGGGCCAGTACGTGGGTGGTGGAGGGTGGAGATAGGTACCCTTTGAAGAAACTTGGCTCTGGAAAGAAGGAGAGACTCTTATTTATCAATATGAGTTCCCTGCCCCATGACCTCGCTGATCTGTGGCTGAAGCTCTGTAACAGTCCTTCTCCCCACCAAAGTCTCCCTGGAGTTTCAGCTCCATGTGGTACTTTGGGACTAAACCTGTCCCAGATCAAGCCAACATGGCTACTGGGTCCCAGCCATGTCCTTTTACCTCTTTCTGGTAATTAAGCTGTAGCCTTGTTTTTTGAGCTCTTTTTTCTCCCCTTCAGACTTTCAACTAACTCACTATTTCCTCCCTCCCTCCCTCCCTTCCTTCTTTCTTTCCCTCCTCCCCTCTCCTCTCCCTTCCCCTCTCATGTTAAAGTCCCTTCTCTGGTTTCCAGCCTAATACTTCAGTTGCTTAGAGACTGAGGTTCTACCTTTTCCGCTCAGTTCTTCCTGTTAGGATATATCTTCAAAGCTGAATCTTTATCACCTACTGCTGATTCATTCTCATGTCAGCTTGCCTACCTGCAGGAACCATCTTGTTCCAACTGCCAGATTCACCTGGTGATATGGAGCTTGATCTACGTATTCTTTAGTCTTGGCCATTCCTTTATTCCTAGTACTGGCTGGTCCTTTGTCCAGACAGTCTGCTATAGCTTGCTACTCTCCTATAACACAACTGTAATCTGGACTTACTGAACACGGAGCTTTACGTACATTATAACATTAGTTAAACAGTGATTGCATTCCCACCTTTAGGACCCAGGATTTCTCTTCTGTTCCTCCATTTCAACCTTTTCTAACTCTATACATTTTGCATTAAAAAATTTTTTTCCTGGGGTGCCTAGGTGGCTCAGTCAGTTAAGTGTCTGACTCTTGATTTCTGCTGGGGTCATGATGTCAGGATCATAGGATCAAGTTCTACATGAGGGATTCTCACTCATCCTCTCCCTCTGCCATGCACTCCCCCCCCCCCCCCCCGCCACCGCCCCGGCTCACACTCTCTTTCTCTCTCTGAAAAAAAATTTTTTTTTTCCTAATCCATTTATTTTATCACCGATCCATTTGTTAATTGATGATAGATCAGGAAGAAAAAAAAATTAAAGAGGACAGTCTTTAAGAAAGATGTATGGTGCTAGAGTAGCTAGATAATTAATAGAGTTGTGAGTGCTTGCTATGTATCAGGCACTATGCCAGCTACCACACATATTTCTATAGTATCTATATATGGCAGTTTTACCTGTTTTACAGTTGAATAAACTAAGGTTTGCTTAGTAACGTACCCAAGTTCACTCAGGAAGAGATAAGCCCAGCATTCAAACACAGCTCTAGCTCCAGAGCCTGTACTCTTAACTATCACAGCATGTTGGCAGTTCCCTGATCTACCTGCTCCGGTTTGGATTAGCTGAATGTTTCTCGAACTGGGGACCATTGGCCTACTGTTTGGATGTTTCTCCAACTGAGGGGTCTGTTGGCCTACCGTTGGGTCTTAGTTTCCATTGTGTCCAATCCTGCATCAAACCTAAATTTTACAAATTTGATTTCCTGACGTGGGCGAGTCTCTGTTGTTACTATCCACATGCACAGTGATCTTCGCCCTAACTAATTTGCTTTCCTGAAGGGTAGGTTTTGTTAAAGAAATGTGAAGCCAGCATTTTTATCCTAGGGATAAGTGCTCTCTGTAAGAGTGATCAGCCTTTTAAAACTTAAGAAGAAATGTTATAAATACACAAGCACACAATTAACAATTTAAAGTACTAAGTTTTTACACGAATCACTTAGATTTTATTTGTAGTTTTATTATTGATAAAAAAGAATGAAATACTCAAAACTGGCCCTTTTACTTAAATATTCAAAGGGGACTCTGTAGGCCTAGGCTTGCAGTGCAGGGGAGGATTTAGTTTGTAACGAGTATCAGTAGTTTTACTAACATAACGGTGTTAAGGATTAAGTGGATGGAGTAGAAAACGAAATGCTTCTCTTGAGAACAGAGTAGAGAAAGTGGAAATCATTGACCTTATACGTTGCAGCCCCCGAACCTTTTCATTATCCACGGATTCCAGCCAATTTCAGAATCTGCCTTTATATTACTTTCAGGCAGAGGTAGGCAACCTTTTTCTGTCTAGGACTGAAGAGGAAGTATTTTAGGCTTTGCAGGTCACATAGATCTATTGCATATTCTTATTTTTGTTTTGTTTTTAAAACCCTTTAAAATTCCACTTTAAAAATTTAAGAACCATTCTTTGCTCACCGACTATAGAAAAAAAAGCCACAGGATGGACTTGGCCCTTGGGCAGTAGTTTGCTGACCTCTGCTTTAAAGGAACCTTTTTTAGTTAGCCCCATGATCACCTGAAATAAATGTAAGTTCATCTTCCATCCCATCCTCTAGAAAGTATAGAATTCCTTTCTACTGCCATTGTCCTGTTGCTCCTCCTCACTCAGACTGTTATTATGACCTGTGGACCTCTTCCTTTGCAAGTTCCCCTCTAAAACCTTACCACCCCATTGCCTGGAGTATTTCCGTTAATTGCCTGTGCAGGTTTCTCTACTTCCGGTCTGTAACTGGTCTCAAATGTCCTATCCATAGAAGATAAAATAATATTCTGGAGATACAGTTACACTGTGTCATCTTTTACTGGAGGTACGTTAATTTGTTGTACAAACTGAAACTTGTCATTCTTTGAAAGGTTGCCGAGCTTCTCATACATGGAACGTTTTTCTTGTTTCCTGGGTGAACCCGCAGTTTATAAACCAGGTTATCTCTTGCGATAACTTTCTGGACAAACCTAAAACTGTTGATCATAATGGGTTTTGTTGAAGTACATTGGTAAAAGTCAGTTCCAAGTTTGTAAGACTTAGAGGTAGTATTCAGAGGCTCTAATACCAATGTAAGCATGAAGTGTCAGTCCCTGCACTTTACAGGTATACTGGCTTCCTTGCCCTTTAACGAACTAATGAGGAAGGTACTGTTGTTTTTACCATTTTACAGGGAGGACGCTAAGGCACAGGTCAACAGAGGAAGTGTGGGACAGAGTTAGGACTCAAACCTAGGCTGTCTGCCACCAGAATTTACATCTTTGAACCACTGTGCTATATTGTTTCCACAATGAATGAATAGTTAAAAGAAAGACTTTGAACCTAGTAGAGGAAAGGAAGGAATCGTTCAAACATAGCTTTAACCTTCAGCCCTTTCCCTGCCAAGGTCCCAGGTCTCTTTGTATTTTGTTGTTTTGCCAGATAGTTTATGAACTTGGCTGAACTTTATAGATGGAAGTATTTGAACGTTTGAAATAGGGAAGAGTTGAAGGTTATCAGAACAGAAAAAGTACAGCTCTTTTCCCGGAGCGCAATCAGGTGCCTTTACATAGAATGTGCTAGGGACTCTATCCATAGGCAAAGAGAAGAGAAAGCGTGAACATGATTATTCATTGTGAAAATTTGTTAAAAACATCAACAAAGCCCAGTTTTGGTCAGCCATCTGCTGGAAGATAGAAATGAACTTGTTAAGAATTTGCAGTTGTCTCAGAAAACTGTTGATGACTGTTTTGTTTTTGGATTGCATATTGTCATCTGGATTGTTAATTGCTCAGGAAGAGAAATGCTATTTTCTGTTTCTTTTGCAATTCAAGCTTAAATTGTCCTTTCTTAGAATTCTGTACATAGGCGAGCAATCTATGAATGTTGACCAAGTGAGATACAGATAATTTGATCTTATCGAACTACAGTTAACTTTGATCTTTACTCACTTGTTTCAGTTAAAAATCCTCAGATACTTAAGGTAAAGAAAACTGGTAAATAAAATCCTTACTTTCCAGTTTGTTTGTTTAAGCAAATTCTTTTGTAATGAAAACACTTTTATCATGGTAAAATGGATGTTAAATATTACCCAGCCATTCACTATATAACTTTCTGTTGAGGCCACTATGTGGAAGCACTGAATGACTCTCTGCGCTAGGTACTCAGAAGCCAGCCAGGAATAAAACAAAGATCTGTGTCCCGTGAAGTTTATACTCAAGTGGAGAGAAAAGATAAGCATAATACAGAAAGAAGTAAATTACATAATATGTTCAGTGATAGGTGCTATGGAAAAA
Organism: Ursus americanus; assembly: GCF_024610735.1. Taxonomy (NCBI): domain Eukaryota; kingdom Metazoa; phylum Chordata; class Mammalia; order Carnivora; family Ursidae; genus Ursus; species Ursus americanus. The sequence goes on along the minus strand of NC_142145.1, from coordinate 13,232,455 downwards.
AGAAAAAGTGGGGCAGGGAAAGGAGGTGCCAGCACACTGGGAAGAGGCAGTCTCTGGCATTATAAACAGGGTGGTCAGGGCTGGCCCTTACCGCAGTTTGAGGAGACTTGAAGGAAATGAGGGAAGAGCCAAGTGGCTGATTAACTGTAATGCTTGTCACCTCCTCTTGTCTTATTACCACTCTTCAACTTGTGGTAGATAGACCGTGATTAATTTGAGTCCCTATTTTATTCCACCGGTTATAATCTGTGATGGTTTATTTAGCATACATTGTGGGATTTTGACATATCTTATTGTACCTTTGCCACCATACTCAGAGCAAATGAATGAATGCTTTAGACTTTGTGTTGCGTAAATGTAATTTATTTGGGTCAGCTCTATATTTTGTGGTTTGATTATTTTTAGCTAGTGCAGTCTACATGTTTTAAAACTTGCTCTAACAATATTAATATTAGATAACAGTGTACAGTGGTGGTCTCAACTTTTTTTTTTTTTTTTTTTTTTTTTTTGCTTCTAAGGCTGATCACGCATCGTGCAAACAGACTCTCACCCTTTATCTTTCACTATATGCAGTTAAAATCACTCCCGTGGGCGAGGCAAAGTGAGGGTGGTTGAGGAATGAGGCATTCCTCCAGGGGGTCATATAAAAAGAAGGGAATGACTTTCTCAGTTTTGATACTTGGCTTGGTTCTAATTATTTGTTTTATTGTGTTGAGAGTTTGTCTTAACTGCTTGTGATCCTAATAATAACTTATTGAGCTAGGGCCTTTTTTTCTAGAGTGCCTTGGAGGTATTGGGTGCTGAGTGGGCTTCTCGGGCTTCTCAAGCTAGCTGCATTCTTGGCCTGACTTAGTGAGTTTTTGTAAACACTCATAACCTCAGTCCTTAGGAGTAAGGATCTCTTGTTACTGCTGGTGGTAGATGTTCCAACAGAGAGAAATTCAGCTGAAGTTTATTTTATGAAGTCTTTTTTATTGTCTACTTTCACTTAACTGGAAATTTCCCTTCTTGGTATTTGTGCACATTAAGTTGAGAGTTGAATTAAAACTAATTTCCAATATAATTATCCAGAGCAATTAATTCTTAACTGTGGGTTTGCCAAGGTGACATGTTGTTTTTACATGGTAGGTGTGGTTTGGAGCTAAAGAGAAGCATCAAGCACAAACTGTTTTTATATAATGTACAATTTCGCTACCAAAATTAATTGGTGCTGCAAGTGAGACAACATGTCAAAAAGTAATTATAAAGGACTGAGATAATTCAATATTTAGGATCAGCTATTGGGGTGAATATGCCAGTGTTTATCTTAAACATGGGATACCAGGTCTCTGGAGCTGGCTGACCTGTGCAGTCTGTTGTACAACTGCTGAATGAGCCTAGAGGATTGTGTTTTAGTTCTCATTTTTCTAAAACAGTTAGTAAAAGAAAGTATTACAGTTTGTGCCATTGATGATCATATATTTACTAAACTGAAGAGCTTAGTAAATTTTGAAATATTTATGTAAGTTTTATACCCAGATTTAAAAAATTGTCAGCACTGTACCTTGTAAAATTATTTAAAAATTATGTTATTCCTGGTTTTGCTAATAGCTGACTGTAGGGGGGGAGTACTTCTCTGCAAGTGTGCTCAGATTTCTCTAGTTATGATAGCTCGATGTCTAATAAAAAGCTCACTTTATCGAATGCTTTCTGTGGTGACTGACATTGTTGTAAATGCTTTACATTTGTCTTACCCTCACAACCATCTGGTTTGATATCATCTTCATTTTATGTCTACGGAAGTTCTCAAAGAGGTTAAGGGCATTCGTTAATTCAGTAACAGTGTTTTGAGTTTATACTGTGTGCTAGGCATTGTTCTAGGTGCTATGGATACAGCACTGGCAAAAACATTAAAACAAAGCCGAACAACAACAAAAATCTACCGCTAGGGGGTTGTTAGGGAACTTGTCCAAAGTTTGCACAGCTCCTGAAGGACAGAGCTGGGGTTTGGACTTCGCCGGCTTGACCTCACAGCCCACGCACTTCAACACTGAGCTGTGAGGACATCCCATTTGTTTTTATGTCCACAGTTTCCCTCTTCTCTTACCGAGTCTTAGGAATTTACCTTCTGTCTCTTCACCGTCTCAACACATTTCCTCACCTATTTCTTGTCTTTCCCATATTCTATGGTTTATATTTACCTTTCCTGTCGTATTCACATTCGTGTATACTGAAGCTGTCATTCCTAGTCTCTAGGAACACTGTTACCTTTGTGATGTTTTGCTGTATATCCACACCATTTATATTTTTACTTCCTCTCTTTCCCTTCTCCCCATCTTCTTTTACTTCATTTCCTTTTTACCTTCTGTTCCCCTCATTTCCCTGACTATCTTCCTTCCTGGGCCAATGGGTATTGAGCATCCAGAGGGAAAGAAAGATTGAGGGAAGGAGCACAGGGGACGTGAGCCACTCCTTCCAGTTGTCGATGGGAAGAAAGGCCAGAGAAAAGAAGGGTAAACTCAGCACTGATCAGGGAAGGGACAGACTATGTGCCCAGAGAGAGGGGGAGAGTAGCCGGTCTTTTGGAACTGAGGAGCTGAATCCGAATAGCAGGACAGCAGCAGAGCCAACCCAGGAGGCAAATGAGAATAGACCCCAAGTCTTCCTAGAGGGAGGACACTGGGGAAGGGAGCAGATTAACTTCCATGGAGGGGAAAGAGCACAGTGGAGCCCGAACAAGTGGGGATTAACCCTCCCCCAAATAGTAAATGACTTTATGAATATTGATGATTGAAACTGTTTTAAGTGTTGCAGTTACAGTGTTACTGTGGAACATCATACAGCTATGTGGAATAGGTAGAGAGAGGTAGCAAGACACGCACCAGAAAATGCAGCTGAATTAAAGTAACCTTATTTCTAATCCCCTAATTAGGGCTAAATATCTTAGCTAAAATAAGCACTTAAATACTGGTTGAATTAAAAGTAATTTGGTCTCATTCTGTAACTTTTTTTTTTAATGTACACATGCATGTTTTCATCCATCTTTCTACTGTGCCAGGTGTTGCGAATGTATAGATGAATGAGACTGTGCCCTCTGTAATCACTTGAAACTTAGTTGGGCAGACAAATGACAACTTTTAAAGTTGTCTAAGGAGTATAAACTAAATAGAAACCTACTAATTATGCCTTTTGGATGGAGTTCAGATCGATAAAGTTCAGATGAAAAATTGAATTGGCATAGGAGTTCAGGAAAGTCATTTCAGTCAGGGAGAATAGCAGGAATGAAGACAGGGCAGGGTAGAAAGGATTAATGTGGAGAGAAGCCCAGTGAGGGTTGGGTATATGGTGAGTGGCAGAAGATGAATTTGCAGAGTAGACTGGAAAATCAAGAATGCATACTGCCTATGCCTTAATCACTTCTATTTTTGTTTTTATTTATTTTATGCCTTAAATGTCTCTCTTAATGAAGTCAGATTTAAAAATAATCTCAAAATGTTTAGTGCCAGAAGAGTGTGCTGTCTGGATATATTAAGGGTTCATATTGGTGTTTAACACTTGGTATACACTAGACATTTTAACTTAAATATTTGCTTATCATTAGCTCTCTAAATCAAATTGCTTTTATAAGAAATTAAGGCTTTTATTGTAATACAACATACATTCAGAAAGCTGCACAAGTCTTAATTACCAAGTGACTACCTCTGAGCTCAAGAAATAGAATATTATCAGCATCCCAAATCCCCTTGTGCCACCTAGTTACTGGTTGTTACCTCCTCTAAATAACTACTCTCCTGATTGCTTATTTTATTTTATTTTATTTTATTTTATTTTATTTTATTTTATTTTATTTTATTTTATTTGTTTTAGATGGGGGGAGGGACAGAGGCAGAGGGAGAGAATCTCAAGCAGACTCCACACTGACTGTGGAGCCCGATGTGGGGCTTGATCCCACAAATTTGAAATCATGACCTGAACTGAAATCAAGCATAGAACACTCAACTGACTGAGCCACCCAAGCACCCCACCACTCTCCTGATTTCTAACACTATCAATTTTTCCTGTTTGAACTGTATATAAATAAAACTGTATCATATGTACTCTTGTGTGCTTAGCTTCTGCTTAAAGTTGTTTGTAAAATTCATCCATGCTTTTGCATGTAATGATAATTCATTTTCATTGCTGGGGGGTATCACAATGTATAATTGTACCACAGTTTATTCATTCTGCTGTTTATGGACAGTTGTATTGTTTCCGTTTTTCTTTTTCTAATTACAATTAAGGTGGTCGTGAAAAATCTTGTACATCTTTTAATGTACTTACATATGTATTTTTTTGGGGTAAATCTGTAGGAATGGAATGGATGAGTCCTAGAATATTCATGTTTTAACTTTAGTGGATTATGCTAACAGTTTCAAAGAGGTTTGGACTAGTTTATATTTCTATCAGCAACGTATAAGAGTTTGTACACATCTTTGCTAATACTTGGTATTGTTGGTCTTAAATTGAGCCTTTCTGGTTGATGTATAGTGTGATCTCATTGTGATCCTTATTTGCATTTCCCAGTAACTAAGGTTGAGCACCTTGTGGCATATATTCATTGACTCTGTATATGTGTGTGAGAGAGAGAAAGGTGGGGGGAGGCCCAGTTTTTTACTGGGTTGTCTCTTTAAAACAGTTTTTTTTTTTTTAAGTAATTTGTAGAGGTTCTTTTATATATTCTGAATATGAGTCCTTACTTAGCTAGTTATATAAGTTGCAGATACCTTTTTTCCATTCTGTGGCTTGCTTTTTTCACTCTCTTAATGGTGTCTTTTGATGGCAGACATTCTTAGTTTTAATGTATTCCAACATGTCCACTTTCTCCTTATGATTCCTTTTTGTGTCCTATTTAAGAAATCTTTGCCTTTGTTAAGGTAATACAGATATTCTCCTATGATAATATCTACTTACGGTGTGAGGTACAGATCAAGATTCTTTTTTCTTTTTCTTCATCCATATGGATAGCCAAAATTGATTTTTGGAAATAAAGTATTTCAAAATGTTTTATCTAATCCAATCTCCTCTGCAAATAGTTTTAAATGAGTTAAAATGTTCTTTTAATACAAATAATTGTTGTTCTGTTTGTCCTGTTTCTGTTATACTATCCTAAATTGCAAACAAACTGGTTTTTCTACCTGCCCATCTGCTTTTCTTCATCTGTCTGTAGAGAAAACAAAACAAGAACTCAAGTTCAGGAGTTTAATATGCAGTCTTTACCCTTAGAAGTCATGTCTTTTTGTTGAACACAAGAAATATCTTACATCTTTGAAGTCATCATTGGGTGTGTTTATGCATATAGAAAAATGGAGGATTGGTAGATAAAATTTACGTAAGTCAGTCAGGAAAATCAGTGATTTCTATTTCTTCTTTCTAGACTGATTTCTTACAGTAATTCCAAAATGAATTTTTTGATAGACTCAGAAGGAAAGGAAATCTTGTATGTTATTCCTTCCTGTTATTTAATATTTATACTTTTTTTCCTTTCTCCTGATTTCCCCATTTTTAGGCATAAGGCATAAAATGGTCATAGCAGTAGGACTGGTGAGCAAGTATATTATACTTTGAGAATAGCTTGTATTTGGTTAGTTGATTCTTTGTTGTTGGTATTTGTATTGGCCCTGAGATTTTGAGAAGACCCCTTTCTTCTGAAAGATTAATACTTCTGAGGCAAACATTTTGTAGGGAAATAAAAAGATGATAAATAAGAATTTTGTGGTGTGTTATGTATACACTAATTCTCTCTGTAGTTGGACTATCTGAATGTTGTCTGCATTGTTGAAATTATATCTTTGAGGATGTTTAACATCTGTTTTCAAATCCATAATTTCCTATTTATCTAAACAGAACTTTGCCCTCAGATCTTAGTGTGATATTATATTCTTTAATTCTAAAGCTCTTAAGTATAGTTTTATTTTCCCTATAAATTTGTTTGGGATTATATGAACTGAAGTGTTGTCTAAAGGGGATAAGATAAAGAGAGTCAGAAGCTATTTGGGGAAATGCCAAGAAATAAAAACTCAAGGTGAATGCTCAGTTCATCAGGAATTAACTTAAATCAGTATATTATTTATGCAAATGTAGCTTTAGTTTCAAATCCTTTTCGTGAAAAAAGTTGCCCTTGTTCCTTTTCCTAATGAAATCTTCTGGTTTATTATAACATGAATATATTAATCAGATTTTCTGTTTTCAAGTTAATAATCTTTAGGGATTATTGTATGCAACCACAAAATAATTTTCTTTTTTTATCATATGGAAAGGAAACTCTCACATCTTTGGCCAACAAATATATGCCAATATAACATTATTGGCAAAATATGAGGTAGTGATGAGTCCTTATTCGTCATAATCCACCTTAGTTTGTCTAGGAAGTTATATTTTCCATCAGTTGTATTTATTCTAAAACTCAAGAACATCAAATTAAGGGACTAGGCTAAAATTTTAAGTAAATTTCAATTGTATGTACTGAGCAGTTCTTCGAAGGTTTATGATTTATGGGGGTAGAAGCATAAATAAGAAGATACCATTGTTGTACTCACATAGTTTGCAAACAAAACTAGAACTAAGATGTTTGTATATGGTGGATTATTCTGAGGTAAGAATTTAGAAATAATTGATTCAGTGATGTATTCCAGAGTTCTTCTGCTGCGTGAGAGTAATGGAGTGGGTGAGTCCAGTGTGGCCAAGAGAGTCCAGTTGTGTGATTACACACTAGCATGGCTCCGGCATGTACTCTCTGAGAGGTGAGCAGCATTTTGCCGTATGTCGGGATTGGAGGTATTTTCCCTTCCAGTTTAATCTAAAAACTGAACACCTGAAGTAAAACTGAAGATGCAAATAAGCAGGGGCTGATAAGAGCTGAAGTAATGAGAAACATTTATTCTTTTAAACTTGGGGTAAAAAAGCTAGTCAAATGGCTAAGAAGTTAATGCTGCTCTAACAGGTTTGTCACCATTAAAAATGATAAATGTGGAAATTGAAAGGGTTTTTTTTGGATTTGGCATAGAAAATGGCTGGATTTTGTCATATTTGTAGTCTCGTAGAGAGGTTTATACTTGATTGTCTTTGATCATTGTAGTATATAATTTTGTATCCATAGCTAGTAATTAGTCTTTCTTTGCTCCTAAAAATACAAAATTTTGTATTTGACATTTTGTGTTAGAGACAAGTTTTGTATAGTCCATCAGCTAAATGTTCTTCTTCTTTCTTTTATATCCAGATTATTGTTAGAAAATACCATATGTAAGTTGATTTTTTTCTCATCATTGGAAGTAGTTTCTTATTAACTTATCTCCAGTTATTTCAGTTAATTTGTTTAGACTTTTATTGACCATCTGCTGTGTGTTTGTCACTGGGCTAGGCCCTACAAGAATATAAAGGTGAATGACATGATTCTTGCTCCTGAACTAACAGAAGATAGAAAAGTTAATAATTTTAACACTGTATGAAGTAATGCTTTAAGTATGAAGTATATGTAGTGTTATGGGATGACAGATGATAGAGGAATTAATCTGATAGGCAAAGAAAAGCACAAATGTGATATACTTAAGCAGGGTCTTGAAAGATGAATAAGAATTGATTTTCTGATTTAAATACAGACTTTAAGAGAATGTGTGTTTTATTAGAATTATATAGGCTGAATTCCATCACAACAAATATAACCAATCTGAAAAATTCCTCTCCCCTCAAGTTCCTGTCTGCAGTCTTCTTAGATTAAAAACTATTCTGTTAAACAAAAAAGTTGGAATAATTCTTAGTAAGGTTTCCATAAAAAGGATTTGACCAGGCTTGAGAGAGCTTTGAAAGTAGTTAAAGTAGTGATCCATACTTTTGGTGTAGTTTTAAGAAATCCATGCTTTTTCTGAAAATAAATTAATTCATTTTCAGATTTTTGTTTACTTTGTATGTGTGTTCCCTTGCTTTTCTATTGACTTGGGACTTTTTTGTCTATTTAATAGCTGTCAGGTTTTATCTAGCTGATGAAACATAATGTGTAGATTTATTCTACTACCTGATGTAATTTTTAGTTTTTACTCATTGGTAATTAATGAATTAATTTTGTTAGTATTAAGAGCCAAGCTAAGAATAAATGCCATTTGAAACTGCTTGTAATTGTTAATACAGAAAGCTCCAAATTACAAATGTGAAGACCCAGAATTAATATGGAAGTTTTTAGGTGGTTAGTTTGAGAAGTTAGTGATTTAGACTAGAGGGAGGAAGACTGAACAGAAATAACCAGAGATAATACTTGGGGGTTCAAATGCCTCGAGACAAGGAGGCCTGTATGACTGGGGGGACATGGCCAGGGCAAGTGGGAGGGGATAGTAGGTCAGAGAGTTAGTAGAGGACCAGGTCGATAGAACTTGCAGACCTAGGTTTTTACTTTGAGTTTGTAAGTCATTGAAGGCTTTTGAGCAAAGGAATATCATTCCGGATGCTGTGTTGAGTGTAGACTAGTGTGAGGCAAGGACAGAAGCAGGAAGACCAGCTAGCAAGCTATGGCAGAAATCCTTGAAAGAGATGAGGGTAATACATCTAGTGTAGATGGAAGTAAGGTTGATACATGGTTGAGTTCTGGATATATTTTAAAGATAGGGCAGAGGTGGAGCTCAGATTGGATCTGGGATGTTTCAAAAGAGGAGTCCAGGAGTATACCATGGGTTTTTATTCAAGATACTCGATGGAATTGCCTTTTCTGGAGATGGTTAGTCTTGGAAAAGTAGGAGGGGACATTCAGGTGGAAATAGGGAGTAGACAGCTGGACAAAGGAGACTGGAGTTAAAAGCAAGAAGACTGGGCTGGATGGGGCGCCTGGGTGGCCCAGTGGTTAAGCGTCTGCCTTCGGCTCAGGGCGTGATCCCGGCATTATGGGATCGAGCCCCACATCAGGCTCCTCCGCTATGAGCCTGCTTCTTCCTCTCCCACTCCCCCTGCTTGTGTTCCCTCTCTCGCTGGCTGTCTCTGTCTCTGTCAAATAAATAAATAAAATCTTTAAAAAAAAAAAAAAGACTGGGCTGGAGATATAAATTTGGGAAGTTAAAAGTCTGATGTGATGAGCCCATTCTTTGGATTCCATCCATGTATGTAATCATATAATTATCCTACTAATTATATGCAAACTTGTTAATAGTTCTCTAATGCCAATTACTTGTCTTAAATAATCACCTTTGTTTGGAATCAGTACCTCATGTGATGCCCCAGTACACTGTACTTTTTCTGCCATGGTTTCTATCAAAGTATACTGTACTGGCCTGGTTCTCTTTAACTAGACTATAAGGTTTTTGAGGTTTGGAACCTGTTGTCTTGTATACCCACTGCTACACATAGAGATGTTCATGTAGCTCATATAAAACTCCATTTACTATGAATTGAAATTTAGTAGGACTGGAATATAAATGTTACTAAATTTGAATTTTTAGGACTATATATCTTTTTTTAAAAAAGAGGAGAAGGAGAAGGAGGCTACCAGTGGAGGAGCCTGATGTGGGGCTCAATCCCAGGACTCTGGGATCACGCCCCGAGTTGAAGGCAGACGCTTAACAACTGAACCACCCAGGCGCCCCATAGGAATATGTATCTTATGTGAAAACTAGAAACCACTGCCTTGCTGTTTTTATACAAAACTTTGTTGCAGCACACAAAAAATAACTAAATTTTCCTCACTTTCCTTTGTCCCTGAGCAGATTACCTTTAGGGAGACAAGGCCTAGGTGATATCAGTGTAAATTAAGTCATAACCATGTAACTTTTGAAAGGGCTCCAAATCGTTAATTTGAGAGAAGCTCAAAATAGCTCTACTATGACTATCTTTTTCTGTCTGGAGTTGAGTATTTATGAAGACATACACAGAGTAAGCATTGGAAAGGTTATAAAAATGAAAATGTCATATTTTTCCTTCTAACATTAACTTTGACTCCTAACCACGATCCTTAATTATAATGCCACAGTTGGGTGAGTAGGAAGGAACATTCTTCTGGTCTTTAAAAGTTTGCTTGATTTTAGCAGATTGTACACAGGAACGATTAATACATTAAAAAGACACAGCTCACACAGTCCTCTGACCTCTTACAGAAGAAAATAGCACCAATAAAAGGTATAACAACACTGAAGGCACCATCACTATTATTAACAAAAATAGGGCCCATGAAGGAGCTACTCTTACACAGCTGGGAAATAAAAATATCTGAGGAATGGTTAATATGTAAATCATAGAAAACTAGGACCTTGTGCCAAGAAGGACCCTTAGTAATCAGATAATCCAGTTTGTGTGTGTTCCTGTGTGTACCTGCGTGTGTGTGTGTTTTCCCCTCAGAACTTTTCTTTAAAAGAACTACTTTAATTGCTAAGTGATAACTGCTTTATTAGAAGTTGGGTTGGGGGAAAGATAGGACTTAAGACCACTAAGGACAGAGTTTCTTAACCAGTGATCTAATCTGATTTCCCCATTTTTTGTCCCCATTTGAGAGGTCAAGGCCTGGAAAGTAAAATGACTTATCTGAAGTCATAGAGCTAGTAAGCGGCAAAGCCAGGTCTAGAGTTCAGGTTTCCTAACTTTCAGTCCAATCCTGCCTTAATTCTCATTTTACACTTCAGTGTTAATATTTTCTTTAAAGTAGTATTAATGTATTTATCATTAGACTTTATTTAAAACCGTGGAAACTCTATTCTATATGCTAAAGTAGGAGGGTTTTTTTCCTTTTTAAATCCATGAGAGACACCAAAAAGCAATACCCACAGCATGAACGAAAACACACAATTTCGGTTTTGGTTGAGTTTCACTTGTATATTTGACAGTGGAGTCAGAGGCTGTATATTTTTTTGTAGGTGAAAGATCGGACAGAACGAGTGCAACTATAGCAGCAGTTGTTCAGGCAATAGCACAAACCCTAGGATGTGCTGGTTGGATGAAGTGTCCAGGTTATTGGGCCTCTTGGCCTGTTCTCATGCCATTGGGCCAGGTTCTGGTGAAAGCATGACCTTGGCTTGCTCTTTTAAAAGAGCTGCTTGCTGTGCTGTCTTTGCAGATTTATCTTGCAAAGGCATATGGTACCAGATGGTATTGATGGGAACTCAAGGAACTTCTACATTTTACAGAAACCAACTAGAATCCCCTTTTTTGCCTTTTCTGAACTGTAGTGGTAAAGTTGACAGAAATCTCCACCATTTTCACTACAGTTTTTGAGAGCTTTCTTTCTTTTTTTATTAAATGAGATAACTTATGTGAACTAATAACTAATGTTAGCTTTATTTCCTCTTCCTACTTCTTCTCATATACTGTGACAATTACAGAAGCTTGAAAGATGAATGAGACATGGCTGCTGACTTCAGAGAGTCTACAGTCCTAGAAATTGAGGGTGGAGGGGGAGTGTGGAGAAGGTTAGGGTAAAGATATGAATATAGTGACGTGGGATACTCGTGCCTCTGGAAAATGGGGATTGCGGAGGGCTTTGCATAGGAGCCATCATTTGAATTGCAGGTTGAAAGATAGGTAGGATCTTACCTGGCAGAGATGAGAGTACCACTGGAGAAGTGCATCATAACATATGGTTCCCTCTCCCTCTCACCTTCCCTCATTTCTTACTCTGTCCTCTCTGTTTTCTGCCTCCCTCCTCTCTAACTAAGGTATATTCACTTGCCTGACACATTCGTGTGTTTCCATGCCTCAGATGGTTAGGTGGTAATGGCTCCCAAGCATGTTCACGTCCTAATCCCCAGAATTTGTGAATGTTACCTTATTTGGAAAAAAGGTCTTTGCTGATGTGATTAAGCTAAGGATCTTGAGATGGGATGATTATCCTGGATTATCCACGTCCTAATCCCTGGAATTTGTGAATGTTACCTTATTTGGAAAAAAGGTCTTTGTTGATGTGATTAAGCTACGGATCTTGAGATGGGATGATTATCCTGGATTATCCTGGATTATCCAGGGCCCTAAATCCAGTCATAAGTGTTTTTTATAAGGGACAGTGGAGGGAGATTTGAGTCACACATCGAGAAGACAGTGAAATTGCAGGCTGGTGTGTTGTGGCTACAAGCCAAGGAATGCTGACAGCTCCAGAAGCTGGAAGTGGCGAGGAACAAATTCTCCCCCAGAACTTCTGCAGGGAGTGCAGCCCTGCTGACACCTGTTTTCTGGGGCTACTGTCACAAATTACCATAGGCCGGGTGATTTACAATGACAAATTTATTTCACAGTCCTGGAAGCTAGAAGTGCTCCCTCTTAAGGCTCTAGGGGAGGACTCTTCCTTGTCTTTCCTAGCTTCTGGTGGTTGCTGGCAATCCTTGGTGTTCTTTGGCTTTGCAACTGCATCACTCCAGTCTCTACCTCCATTGTCACACGCCCATTCTCTCTTCTGTGACGGTGTCCAGATTTTCCTCTTATAAGGACACTAGTCACTGGATTAGAGCTACCCTAATCCAATATGACCTTATCTTAACTTGATTGCATCTGCAAAGACCCTACTTCCATATCAAGTTGCATTCACAGGTACTGGGGATTAGGACTTGAACACATCTTTTTGGGAAATGCAATTCAACCTACAACAGGGTTTGTGGATGGGTGCCACAGTGACTTAGAGAATGGAAACAAAAGAACTAATTGAGAAGTTGTTGTTCAGTCAGCAAAGGATGACAGCTATCGGATTTGGGATATGTTTGGGGGATAGAGCTGATAAGAATTGAAGATAATGAGGGAGAGGGGGAAATTGAGAATGATTTTTCTACTTCTATGTGGATATGGTTGCTAGTCCAAGATAGAATGATTTATAGTGATGAACTTGAATATATTTAAATGATTAAAAATTTTATTGGCATTTCTTAGCACATCTTACAACTAATTGAATGTTAGGTGTACTATTTTTGATGATAGTTTTTGCTCTGGATGTTGGTTAAATGAGTGTGTATGCTCAATAAGTTTGTTCTGTTCAGAGTTTTATAACTAATGTGCACATTGTTTGTACATGTGTTGGCATTTTAGTTCACCATCCAGTTGGTTTATTTAACTGATGGATGCTAGCGTCACTTGGAGTTGTTAGTAGGTACCAAAAGTATGTAAAATTGTTGAAAAAATATGTAAGACTTTGATAGTCTGCAGGGTTAATCTTCATGGTTTTTAAGTCTTCTTCTAGTGCTAAGAGCTTCTCTTGAAGACAGTTAAATAAACAACGAGGTTTGTTTAACTTCGAAAGAAGTTTGTTTGACGTAGAGGGAAGTGAAGTGCTAGCCCTGGCACGGTCTACTGATGTTCCAATTAGTGGTCTTCAGCCAAGCTATTGCCCTACTGCAGACAAAAATCGTGGAATGCTTCATGTATCTTTAGTAGTTTGAATTTCCAGATCCAGTGCTTAGAGACATGATACTTTTGTCTGCTGGGGCATTTGCCTTTAACATTTAAAGGTCAAAATGCCATATTGTACCTAGCAATCGTTTTAGAGCTCAGCTAACACAATTACTTGATCTTAGGTGACACTTTGTGATTAAGTAAATTTTATTGTAATAAACTTAATAATATACTCACTGCACTGTATATAGAGAATACAATATGGCAGTACTGAACAAAGGTAGTATTATAAATACTTAATTTTCAAATTTTGAAAAAAAAAACTGTAAAACCAAAGAAAATTAGACTTGATTTGATCAGAGATCAGTAGTGTAGTAGGTGTCCTCCCAAAATTCATGTCCGCACAGAGCCTCAGAATGTGACTTTAGTGCCTTGCAAATATAATAAGTTAGGATGAGGTCATACTAGATTACAGTTGGCCCTAAATCCAATGACTGGTGTCCTTATAAGAAGAGAAGAGGATACACAGAGCTACGCACAAAGAAGGAAGTAGAAAGTTGGAGGCAAAGATTGAGATTGTGTTGCCACGAGGCAGAGAATGTCAAAGGATTACCTGTAACCACCAGAACTGAGGGGAGAAGCTTGGGACAGCTTCTCCTTTAGAGCCTTCAGAAGGAGCCAACTCCATGGACACCTTGATTTCAGACTTCTAGACTCCCCAACTGTGTCTACCCAGTTTGTGGTAGTTTGTTGTTGCAGACTTAGGCATATATGTCCATAACTAATACAAGTAGTTGAGGATTCCAAGAGTAATTTTCAGTGAAAGATGGATTGTTGCTACTTTCAGAGCCACCGTACCTGCTATTCAAGCTGCTGCTCAGAGTCCCTTTTCTGGAGAATTGGCTGCCGTTATGGATGGCACCTCTGCCCCTCCCTCGTGGCAGGTAGCACAACCGATCATAGCCCCCCCCCCCCCGGATGTCATAAGAGGGATGAGAGACTTGGCATCCTGCTTATGCATACTGGTGTTCCCAGTTTTAGAAGTTTGCTCATGTGTTTGATAGCAATTTATTTCAGCTCTAGTTGGGGTGAAATTTTGACTTGAGTATAACAGTGCTAGAGAAGTTTTAGCTGCTGAAACAACCAATCATACCAATCTTATACTTTAACCTAATACAGGTTTCTTTTGTTCTCATGATCAAGTCCATTGCTGATGTTTCTGGTCAGGCAGCTCCATTCCAAGTGACTCAGGAGCCTAGGCTCCTTCCATCTCGTGGCTCACCATCTCCTTGAGCCTCCTGAGCATTCTTCTGGACAATCTTCATCCAGCTGGTCAATGCGTGAGGAGCCCGTGGAAGAGGGTGTATGGCATAGGCAGATCTAGAAGTGGCTTATGTATTTCTGCCCACATTTCCTTGGCCAGAACTAGTTGCAAGACTCCAGCAGAATTCCAAGAGAGGATGACAAATGCAGTTACTATGTGCATCCAGGAAGATGAAAGGGGATTATTAAACACCCAGCCGGGCTCTACCAAAATAGCATATGTAAATGTGCCACTACTGTATACAAAATCATGTTTTGGTGCATTTATATTTTAAAAATCATTTTAATATATTTTGTAGCCATGAAGCTTTTATTTTATTATTTTGGTTGTGGGATTTAGATTTTCCAGTGTGTGTTCTAAGTCATTCCAAACTCCCCTGTATTGTTTTGAATAATGACATTTTATAATTTGTTGCTCTATTAAAATTAAAACTTCTCTTTGGTAATTTAGATTTGAAAAGTATGACCTGGATGTCTGTTCCATTATAATATAACATATTGCTTCCATAAATTACAATGAAAATGAAGAACTGGCTTTAAAATTTTTTTTAAGTTAATTTTTTTGTTGGTAATCTCTACACCCAACGTGGGGCTCAAAGTCACAACCCGGCAAGAGTCATATGCTCTTCTGACTGAACTAGCCACGTGCCCCTTAAATTTCTGATAATAAGGTTCCAAAGTATCTGGAAATTCATGTTCCTTAAAAGTTTTTGTTCTTCTAGTCACTTTATTATAGTCTGAAGAATGAGCTAGCAAATACTCCTTTCCTATTTTCAGCAAGTTTTGGAGATGGATTTTGCGCTCTAGTTTACAGGGACACTAAAAACAATAAGTGGACATTATTGTTGTGGAAAAATGACTTGTGTAGCCTCTCATTTATCCTCCTTTCTGATTCTTCCTGGCCTGATTCTTACTCATCTTTGAGTCTATATACTTGTATCTATTTATTCTCATACTTCTCATATACTTTATGATGAAAATAAGGACAGACTATTTTGTCAAACTACATACATACTATAATTCAGTTGAATGACTTTAATTTGCCCATTGATAACACCCCCTCTTCCTTTACTTTAAAAACAAAATTCTCTTAATGTTTCTAGAAAAGAAGTTTGAAATATTTGGCTGATAATTCTAGGCAAATGTTTTTCTTTGTAATATAAACCAAAAACTGTTAGAAGCTAGAAAGTTTGTTTTGAGCCACCTGTTTTTTCTTCTATCCTTTCTTTCCAAACATGTAGCTATAGATTGCATAATTTTTGTAATTTGAGCTGTATATGTTGAGAAGTGGTTGTTTCCTTTGGCCAGAACGTAGGAGTCTATTCACTGATGCAACGGGTACTCATTGAGCACTTAGTCTGTTGCAGATACCGTGCTAGTTTTTGGACCTGCACATAGGAAAGAGTCACAGCTAGTAGACTGTATATTTGGCCTGCTCT
This sequence comes from Ursus americanus, assembly GCF_024610735.1. Lineage (NCBI taxonomy): Eukaryota > Metazoa > Chordata > Mammalia > Carnivora > Ursidae > Ursus > Ursus americanus. The sequence goes on along the minus strand of NC_142145.1, from coordinate 13,216,400 downwards.
GGAATTTACAAGCCACGGGATGAGGTTAGTCGGAGGAACTCGAAGGCCCAGGAACACTGAAGTTCTGGGGTTCTAGAACCCTCTAAAGATCAAAAGTCTTACTTGTGAATAAATGATTTGGTCACCAAGGAATTAAATCAGTACCCTAGATCTGAAAGATGTATTAAATAGGCTTTTATGATAACAAGGACTGTAAAATCGATGACAGTCAATTACAACTATTTTTTCACTGTGGTTGTTTGGAAATGTTTTTATCCATTGTTCCGTGTTTTGCGGCTCCTTATAGTTATAACCAGTTGGTGACGTATGGCAGAGTAAGGGCCGGGGTGGGGGCGGTGGAGTGGTGGATAAAATCAGAATGCTGTTTGTGTACAAGTGTAAAAGTTTTCACCAGAAAAATTATAGGCCTTTTTTTCTCTTTCTTTTGCTTTTTAGTCTATTTTCTTTTAATTATTCTTTAAAAAGTAGAGACTTCCGATGTCTTATTCAAACACATCTACTAGTATCAGCAATCTGAAATCTATTTCCAAATAGTGGATGTGGGTTCATTTTTATTAATAACATGGCTTAGTGTGCTGTTTGGGGTTTTTTTTTCACATGTTCTTAGGATGTCTGCAAAGATCACTCATTCCTTTGGGGAAAAATATTCAGTAGTGGAAGCATGCTTATCCTTGCTCATTTTGCTTATTTTGCTTATTTATAGCCAATTTAGAGTTGCTGCCTAGAAAGAACTGGTTATATTAAAGAGAGCTCAGGAGTCGCAAAAAAATCATGCAGTTGGATTTAGCAGTTCATACAATGAAAATTTGGAAATAATCCTCAATAATGAAATGAGTAAACAAATGGTTATTTATGGAATATCTTGCAAGTCTTTAAGATATAAAGACTGACAACGTTGAAAAGCCTGTATGATACAATTTGAAGAGGCTAAAGCAGGATATAAGATGGTGTGTATGTTATGATTACAAGTATGTAAATGATTTGCAAATAAAAAATTGAAAAAATTCAAAATGTTTATAATGCTACCAAGAAAGTAGTGTTAGTTTTTTTTTTTTTTTTTTTTTTTACTATTCTGCTAACTTTTAATGATTGGGCAATATTTAAAATAGTAGTAGAAAATAATTTAAGTGAGAACTTTGTACATTTTGTGTTTTATTCTGAGAAGGTTTAAAATGAAGCTCCTCAAGTTTCCCATAGTTACCTATAGGTAAATCATATAAATGGACTGATTATGGGAGATTTTTGTAATTTTTTTTTTTTAGATTCCTAATAAGTTGAGGGATGGTCATCTGTTTGGAATGGGTGGGTTTCAGAATGTCACATTGGTATAAGACAGTTTTTAAGGTCAGTTTTAGAACATCTGAATCTAGATTAATGTCTTTAATGTAATCAACCTTGTAGGAAAAAAGCTAGGTAGTTAACTATTATCTAATGCAGTAGAGAGGAATTAGGAGTTGGAATCTGTTTCTGTTATAAAATTTAAACATTATCAGTATGCGTTATAAAGTGGAACATAAACCAGAAACCCACCTCCCAGTGAGGAGGCAGAAGAGCATTTTGAATTACACTGCGTCTTGACAGGATTGCGTGGACATTGCTCTTGGTAACCTTGTCAGGTCATCTCGGCTAAAGTCTGTTCTTCACAGCAAAGGGAACTGAAACATATCAGGTCTCTTTTATTAGTAGGAGAGAGGAGTAGTGGTGTGGATTATCCAAAAATCATTCATGCTTGATTTTAGAGTTTCTATTTTAGCATTTTTTTTTATCAATGTGTGCGTGCCTCATTGGAACTCCACAACCCTCCTTTTAATAAAAGTATCCCTTGGTGAACACTTGACTCAGCTGGAGCTCTGGTGCTGTCTGCCTTCATCATCCTGATTTCCACGCCCACAGCTGTGTGCATCACCTCTGACACAAGTCACAGTTTTTATCTAAAGGAGGTAGTGAGTATGTTTATCCTTTTGAGAGCGGTTATGGGCATATTGGACCTTAGGCATTCTCAGATTTAAGATGTAGTCATCTCAAGGCCTCCTGAGCCTCATGATAAATAGTCATTTGTAGTTTTTCTGAGGCCTACATTTGAATCAAACATACATGAGACCTGCTGCCCGGCTTCATTGTTTTGAGAAGTTCAGCTGTTTCTCTTCACTCACGGTGTTTTATGCTTTAATGCTTGTTGCTTTATGACGTTATCCTTTGTGGAGAAGTATGACAAAAATAAAGCCAGCTGGGAAAGCAGGTGATGAAAATTTTTCTTCAGTCTACCAAAGGGATGATTTTTAGCCAGAAAATAGAAGTTGTAGGTAATTTAAGAATGTTAAATGTGGCAGAAGCTTGACAAACCTGTGGACCTGAGTAAGTCCACCATGCACTATAATGGACTTGACAATAAAAAGTTAGCAAAACCGTTACAGTGATTTTTCTAGCCAAGGAAAAAATTCCTCATCCAATGAGAAAGAAACACTAAGGAGAATGTTGAAAAGGCTCTTAGGTATGGTCTGGTTATGCACGGAAAGACGAGACTGCCATTTCTGGGAAGTAACAGATGGCGAAGACATTGAACTGACAGGTGAAGGTTGATTTGATGAAATTTCTCCTATGCATTTTCTTTGCCAAATGTGAAGTTAATAAGGGGAGGCCACACCAGCTAGCCATGTATTGCTCCTGGAGCTGAGCTGAAGGAACTCATAAATCAGGGAAGGGTTATGGTCTCTCTGAATGCAAGAGTGTAATGAAACCCACCTTTGAAGAAAATACCTTCTCTAAATATACAAGAAGAGATGTGAGCATTGGGTATTCAGACAACTAGGGGTAATTTTGATGATGCAATGGAGGAGAATCTAAAGGTGTCTGAGAGATGAACAAGTTCCTTGTGAGAACAGGAGGTGAGGGAAGGAAGGAGGGGCGACGCGGGTCTAAAAGCAGCACCTGCTCTTCTAGTTCATTTCTAGTTGCCTTTCTCATCCTTTCCCCAACTTGATGCCTTGCTTCTTTGGTTAAGGTTTATCAACCAAATGCTGATGATCACCAGGTCGAAAGGATGTTGTTAACCTAAGGCTGTAGCTCAGTGGGTCTCGAGTGGTGGTCCTCAGACCTGCAGCATCAGCAGAATCTCTATCCCTGACCCAGAATTACTGAATTGGAAACTCTGGGTAGTGGAGCCCTGCATTCTGTTTTGAGAAAGCCTTCCTTCCAGGTGGTTTTGGTGCAGGCTGGTTAGAAGCCCTCTGCTGTAACTTGTCTTCATTCAGCATTTTCTTTTAGCATTTTAATTTATTATAGTTTGTTATATATTACATACAGTCTACAGTCATGGTAATCATCTTCATTACTTTGACTTCTCGAATTTTTTAAATTCCTGGCTAATTTTATTATAGTTTATATTAGAATTTGCTTTGGTTGATTTTTAAAAAATTATTTTGGGTCTGTGTTTATAGAATCGGTAAGAATACGAAGGGCTAGCTCACATTTTCCAGGTACTGTTCTAATTAATATTATAAGGGAAATTATAAGCTCTAGTGGTATTCAAGAATTTAGAGATTAGAGAAAGGTTCAAGTCCTGACATTTCTCAGCGATAGGGGTCTACAGTAATTTTGGGGATACAGACAAACCTCATCAAACCGAATAGCTGTCAGTAAGAAGCCAGATTTACTGGGCAGTTGACTTTATACATTTTGATCTGATACATAAATTAACCCTCTCCAGATCTATTTAGCAGCTGGTTGTCATTTCCATTAGCTAAAAGCAGCTAGTCTTAAATCTGTTTCAAAGCTCCTGCCAGCACGTCTTGCTGAGCTTGTTGAGCCTTTCAGCTGTGAGACAAAATTCCCAGGTGCCAGTTCAGTGCTCAGGCCTCTAGACCTTGTTATGGGTTGTTTAAATCCTTCTGCCAGCTCTTGAAATGACCCTAGGCAAGTAATTTAATTCCGTCTTTCTGTCACTGAAGGTAGTCAAGAAGGATTTAAGGATTTATATGCAATAAGAAACATGCTTTAGAGTTTTATCAGTCTAAGCTCCAAAGGTAGCGGAGGTGAGGGTGAGGGTTGAATGTTTTCACTCATTCCTGACCATTTTCAGCTCCAGGGACATGGTAAATTCTTCCATTAACGTCTGTGCAGCGATCAGACTTCCTTAGTTTTTGGTGCCATATCCTCATGAATACTTTCAGTCTCGAAAGTTTTGGACATTGTGATTGTGTAATATACTATTCTTATGCTTGGTTTTTTACTATTCTGATTATAGTAGACCCTCACTAGTTTATACAAAGTTCTGTAAATTTGTAGATGATTTTAGGGAAATTTGGGTTATTTAAGTAATACTACGTTCAGGTAAATGAATGGTTTCACTAAGTGAAACCAACTTCGCAAAGTTGTATTAGTTATTGCCCCGAAACTTAATGGCTTAAAACACCACACATTTATTGTCACCTTGTTCCTCTGAATCAGGAGGTCATGAGTGGAGTGGCTTAGCTGGGCACTTCTGGCTCAAGTACCATGAGGTGTGCAGTCAGTATGTCTTGGGGGTAGCGGTTCTCTGGGCTTGACCAGGGCTGGAGGATCTTTTTCTGATATCGCTTAGTCACATGGCTGGTGAAAAGAGACCTCAGTTCCTCACTGGCTGTTGGCAGGAAATTTCAGTGCGTCACCTTGTTGGCCTTTACATAGGGTCTCCACAGTGTCCTCAGGACATGCAGCTGGTTTCCCCAGAGCGGGTGATCCTAGAGAGAGCATGGAGGAAGCTCTGTGCCCTTTATGACCTTCAGAAGTTGCTTCACTTCTGCCACATTCTGTTTGTTAGCAGCTAGTCACTAAGTAGAGTCCACATGCAAGAGGAGTGGAACTCGGCTCTACCTTTTGAGGGGAAGAATTTAAAAGAATTTTGTGGACATATTTTTAAACTTCTGCAATGATAGACATGGTTATATATTTAGCAAAGACGTGATTGGCAACAACCAAATTTGTACTTACTTCTTTGTTGTTTAAATGGTCTTTAGTTAAAACAGGTGTTTCTGCTATATATATATATTCCTGAAAATTCTCACGTTCTCCAAAATTGTAAAATAAAAATAAAATGCAATTGGAAGGGGGCAGGACTATAAGTCCATGCATCTTTATAACCAGAATACTAACAAAAGTAATGATGGGGCCTTGGGAGATAACCCAGATGGCCCACGTGGGCATCCCAGTGTGGCTGGAAGTTGAGTTGCCTTAAGGAATATTAAAACTGCACGATAACAGAACAATAGAAATGCTGGCTTGTGGGCACTGAGATAGCATATTTGCTGTGGGCTTTTTCCTTTCTATTGAAAGTTACAATTCTAGAGTAAATATTTTTGAATCAACACTATGCATATTAAAATGATACCATTCCCCTATTTACAATCATATGAGCTAATTGGTATTAATGAATCACAATATTGTAGCAGAACAGACTGTAGTTTCCCTTATATAAATAAATACCTCTCTTCTAATCATTTATTTAGTAAAATTCCCTGCTGACAGATAAGCCTGAAGGAGACTTCAATCGCTCTGCTGTGGTCAGGTCTCTATCTCAGCTTGAAATACTTGCTTTTGCTGTCTGTCTTTCCTCTTAGATCGTGTAAGAAATGCCTTAACCCTGTAGGAAATTAGAGTAACAGTTCTAAAATAAAAGTTTTAATGACAGGTCCAACTTTCAACTGGTAGGCATTGGTTACTTGGTGTTATCAATATTTATTAGAGCAGAGGACAATTGGAAGTCCTCTGAATTGAGAGGTTTGAGAATTGGCAGGGAGAGAGAAAATAATTCCTTTTGTCGTAGAATGAGGAAGTCTGATGCAAAGGAGGGTGCATCTGGGTGACTGCCCAGGTACATAGCTTATTGACGTCCATATTCCCCACAGCCTTGTTTGTACACAGCAAGTCCTGAGGACGTGTCTGATCTGGAACACCTGGGGAGGGAGCAGACCACAAGGATACTGAAATTCACTCAGAACAAGGCAAGGAGGGGTTTGATTCAGACTGGGATGTTTAGGGCTTTCCAAGGACAGACTGATCTTACCATTAGGCTTCAGGACTATTCAGGCCCTTTGGGAATTTTTCTACCTAGCGAATAAAAAGCCTGTCTCTCTTGATGTCTCCATACTCTTCTATATATTTATCCCATCTGGGACGTATAGTCCACTCTATCTGGTGATTTGTTCTGGGGCTTTCTCTAGGATTTTTGCGGAGTTGAGAGAATTGAAGGGCTGTCTTTATGTACCCCTGTTGTCTTTTTCTTCAGTCTGTGGTTACCCACAGATCTACATAAGTGTGACAGGTTAACAAGTGTCCTTGAAGCCACTCTCAGATGTGGCTAAATAAAATGTCTCCTTCTTTGCGTTCGTTAGTCTGCATGTAAGAGTGTGTGTGTGTGCGCGCGCGTGCATGCATTTGTGCACATGCGTGCACGTGCATATTTAGATCAGATTCCTCATAAGCATATGTTAGTTTCTTACGTTCGTGGAAATTGTATTTTAGAAAGTGGTAGTCTTACCCTTACCTTCTTCCCTACAGGAGCAGTGTCATGTAGAAAGGGGCTCTTAGACTGGAAGTCTGAACATTTTTCTCTCTAGGTAAATGAACTTGTATGGAAGGGGACAAGCGAATGACTGTGGTCTGATCCATCACTGGCAGCCTTTCGCAAGTCACGTCTGATCTGAAGTCTCCTGGGCTTCCTACCTCTTTGCGGGGCATTAGCATCTCGTGACTGAACAAATCAGTGGATCTCTCAGCTCCCTTGAGGGTGTTAGCTGTGTGTAGTTGTTTGCTGGGCACCAAGTTCAAATAGCTGAACCACTGTTACACTTCATTCTGGCCCAGCCCCAGCAAAATTATGTAGTATGCAGTATCTATTTTATAAAACATTTGATATACTGGGAGAAAGAGGAAGTGAAATTCAAAACCTGCTGGTTTTGTTATTTCTGCCCAAAGGTATGTATTGGGAGGGTTCCAACACTCTGGATCTCTCGAGATCTATTTTTGGTACTGCTACTCTTCCTGTTTCCTTTTCTAGTAGGTATTAGACATCTACCAAAACTACTTGGTATTTATGTGAATTTTTAAAATTCATAAGAATATAATTTCCCTTGAATATATTTCTTCTGCTAGCCTTTGGCAACTAGGCAAATTTCCAAGTAAATACAACCCTTCTGGCTTGGGTCCTGTTCAAGGACACGTGTTTCTCATTAGTTTATTGTTGAGCATGGGTTTCAGTACTCTTTGCTATTATACGTTCAGTGTCTACAACTGGGAATGTTTTGCTCCTTGTTTATAACACTGTCATACATCACTCATAGTTCTCCCATCCAGCTGATGGGACTTGTCTGAATGTCAAGATTCATTTCCATCTTGGAAACGAAGACTCTTAAGATCTTTCCCAGCACTTTGTCTCTGTGTCTCAGTGCCTCTCTCTCTGTCTCTGTGTTCCCTCCATGAGTCACACGCACGACCACACACCATCCTTCCTAGACTGGTGTTAAGTCTATCTTTGAGGACTTAACCTATCATTATAGAGTAGCATTTTCTTATTAGAAAAGTCATTTTTTGTCTCCTTAATAGTGAATGTACATTGAGTAACTGTAGGAGGAAGAATATCAGCAGTTAATTCCATTAAAACTGATTAGTTTCATTAAATGCTAGATCTTGAATGTTATTTTCCTCTCAGTGTACTTAACTGTAGCCATTTATAAAAATCTTGAAGTCATCCCTTCTTTAAATGTAAAAAACAAAAATGTGAAGGATATAGAAGGAAATAAAACTTGGGTTATAACAGAGGACTTAAAATGGTCTTTTCCGAAGGTTTTAAGGGAAAAGCTTTTCTTCACCTAAAATTAAAATGTGTCTGTGGAGTAGATCTGGTAGTTCTTAACCATAATTGTATTATTGTGGATTTCAGTCTCTCAATTGTAAATAAGATTGTTGCCTAATAATTCTCTGTTGCCCTGGTAGTTTATCTGGTAGGCCAATGAGTTGAAAAAAAGCCCAATTCTAGGGCACCTGGGTGGCTCAGTCAGTTAAGCGTCTGCCTTCGGCTCAGGTCATGATTCTGGGGTCCTGGGATTGAGTCCTATATCAGGCTCCCTGCTCAGTGGGGAGTCTGTTTTTCTCCCTCTCACTCTGCTACTCCCCCCTCTTCTGTCAAATAAATAAATAAAATCTTATAAATAAATTTAAAAAGCCCAGTTTCTTTGGACTAAAATGTTTGCTTGTGTTTGTTTCAGGAAAACCTCACAGCACCGGTAGCTCTGAACGGATTCAGCTCTCAGGAATGTATAATGTCCGTAAAGGCAAAATGCAGTTGCCAGTAAACCGATGGACCAGACGCCAAGTCATCCTTTGTGGGACCTGCCTAATAGTATCATCTGTGAAAGACAGCTTGACTGGAAAGATGCATGTTCTGCCACTAATTGGTGGAAAAGTAAGTTTAAAATGAACAAAATACTCACAGGTTTCCCAGTATCATTAAGCTTACTTTGAGCCATTTCTGTAATATGGGGTCCATGGTTTTCACTCATCTAAGGTTTAATTCAGTTCCTGTTGGGCTCTACCAGTGGGCATTGTTGGATGGTGGAGCTGTGGAAGATAACGATGCCGTTGGCCCACGTGTGGCCCCAGTGATCATCACTTTATTAGTACGTGCATCTTACTGACAGGCCTGAAAACAGAGCAACTAAAATTCAGTATTATATTTTAGGCTGTAGATGATAAATTATTCTTTATGAGTAGACATCTCTTGATACGTTGAGTATATATTGTGTAGTATAGTATAACGATCCTGAAGTCCATGGCTTTAGGACCATTCAAGCATGCTTACCAAAAGTTAGACTCTCTCTTGCATGAGTCTTGGATCCAACTTTGGCTTACCTGTCTCTCTTTGTGTAGTGACCAGCGAAGTTAACAGTTTTTTTGTTTTTGTTTTTTTTTAAGATTTTATTTATTTGAGAGAGGAAGAGGGAGCATGAACAGCGGGAGGGGCAGAGAGAGAGGGAGAAACAGACTCCTTGCTGAGCTTGGAGCCCAACAACAGTGCAGGGCTCATCCCAGGACCCTGGGATCATGACCTGAGCTGAAGGCAGAAGCTTAACCAACTCAGCCACCCAGGCGCCCCAAAGTTAACATTTTTTTGTTTATCACTTCAGCCAGTCATAATTTTTGAACCTGAAATGTTAACTTGTTTCAGAGAAAAGCTGTGATATGGCTGATAGATATTACCAACATTACTAGCTGCTTTTCTTTGGGCATGATAATTATTTTATTCCTATCGTTTATGAAATAGAAAGAACCAGATTGCTTGGGAAAATGTTACATTCTTTTTTTGCCAGATCGATTTATTAATACCCAAGTGTTGGTGGGAGTATCATTACCATAATTATATGTTAGTATTTCCCAATTTTTAAATGATAAGATAATCTCTTAATAAATGGGAAGGCAAATTTGGATGAAGAAGAGGGTTTTTGAAAATTGGGGGCATATTAAGCAAATATTTTCTTTACCATTTCCTGAATAGGCATGGGAAAGAAGGCAGAACATGGAGGATATAAATAGAGGAGGCGAAAAAACAAATTTTGTTAAAGTGAACTTTTTAAAATTGGCAAATGTTTGATCTGCTGGTTCCAGGGATTAGAAATGAAGGTAAAATCAGATCTGTGTGGTAGCAAATGGCTTTGTTATTCACCTGCTGTGTAGCAAATTCATTCTTCATTCATAATTTAAATTAGTCTTTCCTTATACAAATAGCCCCTGTCAGTTCCCCCACACACGCCTCTGCTATTCATTCTAATCCTGAAAAGACTAATACTTGATCATTTAAAAAAATTTTGGCCAGGCTGCCAGGTATATTTAGATCTAGTTCAGTCACCTATTTTGCAACCATTACTTAACCCTTGTCTGAGCATCAAGGAATTAGTGGTATCTTATTACTGAAGATTTTGTCCTCTGGATTGAATTCTGAAAAATTAGTCATCATTATTACTGCCATAGGTCATCATTAAAAATGCATATTTAATGTTTGATGCCCTGTTAGGTCAACAGTCTGTTTCTTTCTTCTCTGTGATGGTAGACATTTGCTTAGGCAAATTTAATACAGCTATTTATTAAATAACCTCTGTGGGGAAGCCACTTTGCTTGGTGTCCCAGAAATACCAAGGTGGGTAAGTCATCATCCCTGCCTTTGAATTGCTTATAATTTACTATGCAGAGATGAAGGATGGGCACATCAATATCTGCTCTAAGAGAGATGCAGAAAAGTGGTGCAGGAGATGAGTGGAAGGAGAGATTACATTTTCTTGTGGGGAATCAGGGAATTTTGTAATGAAGGAGGTAGCAATTACAATAAAACTTGAAGGGTGAAAAATCTCTTGACATATGAAGGAGATGGTCAGGAAGATTATTGTGCTCAGAGAAGCAGAGGCAGGAAAGCAGTGGAATGTTCAGATAAGGTCAGAAGATCGAGTTATAATTAGCATTTTCATTCAGAGCTAGAGACTTGCCTTGTTTCCCAGGCCTATTATTGGATGGATTTCTACCATTGAATAAATTGAAATGGCTTCCTTTTCTCACAGACAGACCTTGTAAAACCTGTTTTACACTATGCCTTTAAAAATAATTGAGTATGTTGAAAAACAGTCTTTTAAAACCTGTTGACCGAGTTAGGGAAAAATAATTCACTCTTTGCAATCTGAGTTTTCATTAATGTTTATCTATTCCTTTTTTCATTCTGTTTCATTCTGTTAAAGGAAAAACTAAGAGTACATGGAAGGTTTTTGTTTTTTAAAATATGTATGAAGAAGAGCTAGAAATGAAGTATAAGATAGATTGGCCATACCGTAGCAGTAATTGCTGATAATCAAATCTGACGCATCACTTGAGCGTGATCATTTAGTTTACATTTTCAAATGTTGCATTCCAACTATGAAGTTAAATAAAGCACTCTTAAAATTGAATTGTTGGGGAACATTATTTAATAGATAAGTTTCTATTCATTGTTCAAGTATTACGTTATTTAATTTATCCTTTGGAATTTAATATAGATTTTTAGATATAATATTTTAATATTTTACTTGATAGTTGCTAAATTATGATGCATAATACGTTGAGTAACCATTAACCTACTACTCAGTTTAGGAATTATGGCAGTATCAGTGCCAGTGTTTCTGCCTGTGTTCTCTTTACATCTGTCCTGTTGCCTCCCCAATCCCAAAGGTATCCACCCATTGTCCTAGAATGTATATTCATCATTTTCTTTTTTGAAAAAAGTTTAATCATGTAACTGTGTTTTGCTTGTTTTTGATCTGAATAAAAATGGTATTGTACTATGTGTGGGCTTCTGTGATTGAATTTATCCACTCAGTATTAGGTTGTTTATAATAAGATTCTATGTTGCTTGCTGTGTGTGGTTTTCATTTCTGTATTTTTCCCTCTGTAGATGTTCTAAATTCTCATAATTTCTTAAGTAATTTTCCTGTTGATGAACATTTGGGTTGCTTCTAGTTTTTTGTTATAATAAATAATGCTGCTGAAATAGTTTTATATTGATATGCCTCCTGGTATAGAAGTAGATTTTCTAGGGCAGTAGTTCTCAACTAGAGTTACATTTGGTAATATGTACAAGTGTTTTGATTGTGAAATTATTGAACAGTCAACAGATCAGCTAAATTATTCTATAGTAACAAATCCCCCCCAGATGTCAGTGATTTAACATAACTGCTTTCTCTCATTCCCCTAAATGTCCACTGTGGATTGGTGGAGATTTCTTTTTTCACATAACTGTCCAGGGACCCAGCCTGATGGAGACTCTGCTCTCTTAAAACATTTGGAACATGCAGCCTTCTTTTGGTGCTTAGGCATGGAAAGAGATAGCAGGAGAGTCATGAACTGGCTCTTGTATATTTGGGTGTAGAAGTGACCCCTGTCACTTCTGCTCAAGGGGTCACTTCTCATGGCTCATTGGCCAGAACTAATCACATGACTTCACCTTAATTGCAGAAGGTCTGGAAAATGTAGAAAGTAGATACTATTGGCATTTATGGGGCAGGGGCTCAGAGAATAAAATGTCATGCAAAGTATTAAACAGTACTGTACCATGTACAGTGAACTGTTTAATTCAAAATCCTGGGGCGCCTGGGTGGCTCAGTCATTAAGCGTCTGCCTTCGGCTCAGGGCGTGATCCCGGAGTCCTGGGATCGAGCCCCACATCAGGCTCCTCTGCTGGGAGCCTGCTTCTTCCTCTCCCACTCCCCCTGCCTGTGTTCCCTCTATCGCTGGCTGTCTCTCTGTCAAATAAATAAATAAAATCTTTAAAAAAAAATCAAAATCCTATAATAAACGACCTCCTTGAGAAATGCTGCTCTTAGATACATACTTAGGAATGCCGTTACTAGGCTATAGGACATATATGCACGTGCTACAAGATGATATCAAATTGTTTTCTAAAGTCAGTGCACCATTTTACACTCACATCAGTGTACAAGTGTTCCTTTTTCTCTGCATCTTCACCAAACTTTATTGAGGTATAATTGACATACAATAAACTGCGTATTTTGATAATAATTTGATAACAGTATAGATAGCCAAATACACCCATTAAACCATCACCATAATGAAGAAAAATGATCATATCACCCTCAAAGGTTTCCTTTTGCTCCTTCGTACCCCTTTCCTCCCACTCTTTTCCTCTCACTTTTTCCTATCCTCCAGAAATCACTGGCCTGATTGCTGTTAATATTGATTAGTTTAAATGGCATTTAAAAAAATTACAATTTCTCTTTAGTGTGTAGAAATGCAGCTATCTTTTGAGTATTGATTTTATATCTAGGCACCTTGGTAAATTTTCTTATTTATTCTAATGTCTATAGATTGTTTGGACTTTACTATGTAGCTAATCATGTAATATTTAAGTAATGACAATTTTCTTCCTTCCTGAATACATTTTTGTGTCTTATTGTAATGGCCAGAACTCTAATATAGTATTGAGTATACTGTAAGATCTCAGGGATCTTAAAGAGAGTGGTATATCATCATTAACACGAAGTTTGCCTTAGATGTTTGATAAATACCCTTTGCCAGCTAAGACAAAGTTGTTATTTGTGTTCTTAGTTTGCTAGGAGTTTTATCATGAATGATGAATGAGTGGTGAATGTTACCAGATGCTTTTTCTGCAGCCGTGGCCATGATCATATGGTTTTTTTCTTTAACCTATTAATGTGATTAAAGATTTTATATGTTAAACCGTCTTGCCTTTCTCTGAGGTAAATCCAATTTGTTCTTGATATGTAGTTCTTTTTAAATTTAAATTCAATTAATTAACATATAAGGTATTATTTGTTTCAGGGGTATAGGTCTCTGATTCATCAGTCTCATATAATATGCAGTGCTCATTACAACACATACCCTGCCCAATGTCCATCACCCAGGTATCCCAATCCCCCACCCCCTTTCCCTCAAGCAACCCTCAGTTTGTTTCCTAAGATTAAGAGTCAAAAGATTGTATTTATTTGTTTGAGAGAGCACAAGCAGGGGAAGAGGCAGAGGGAGAGGGAGAAGCAGACTCCCCACTGAGCAAGGAGCCTGACTCGGGACTCAATTCCAGGACCCTGAGATTGTGACCTGAGCTGAAGGCAGACACTTAACCAACTGAGCCACCCAGGTGCCCCTTGATGTATAGTGGGTTCTTTTGTATTTCTGGATTTTACATGTCTGTATTTTTTTTCTGTATTTCTGGATTCTGATGCAACATTTTGTTCAAGATAAGTGTTCATAATTGAGACTGGCCTATAATTTTCCTTTCTGTTACTGCTCTGATCTGTTTTTGGTTGTAAAATAGGTTGAGGTATTTTTCTTCATTTTTTTTTTTTTTTTTGGTGGATGAGTTTGCACAAGTTTGGAATGATCTGTTTCTTTGAATTTTGGTAAAATTCATCTCTAAAACCATATGGGCCTGGTATTTCTTGAGAAAAAAACTTTTAATATTCAGTTTCTTAAATGATTATAGGACTATGTAGGCCTTCTGTTTTTTTTCTTGATTTAGTGTTAGTAAAATATATTTTCTTATTTTGCCACAAAATTGTTTATAATGTTCTTTTAGGTCTCTGCTTAATCTGTAGTCCTGTCTCTTTTTTCATTATTAATGGTATTTACTATCTGTCTAAAATTAATATCGTTGACCAATATCAATTCACATTTGATTTTGTTAGCCTTTTCAAAGAACCTTTGTTTTGTTAATGTTCATGTTCTGTTGTATATTTGGTTTTCATTTCATTAATTACTGCTTTTTATTATCAACTTTATTCTACTTTGAGTTTATTCAGTTTTTGGTATGGTATTTTTTCCCCTAAGTTCTTGAGACACGTATCAATAAAAACAGTTCTCTGCCTTCTCTTCTGAGTATTTAAAATTACAAATTTTCCCCTATGTACTGCTTTTGTTGTATTCCATAAATTTTGATATGTAGTACTTTCTTAATGGTTTAGTTCTAAGAATATCTAAATTTCTAATATTCTTTTTTACTGTTTACTGTTTAGAAGTGTTACCAGTTTTCTAAGTGTACTTGGATTTTAATTGATTTTTTATAATTGACATCTAACTTTTAAGTGCATTTTGGTCCTAGAACATAGTCTGTGATACTCATCTTTTTGAAAACTTTTTACACTTTCCTTGTGACTTGTGATCATTTTTGTAAATGAGGCATAGGGTTTGTGTAATATGTTACTTTCTTATCTGGACTTTTCCTCCTTAGGAAGAATTTACTGGGAGTGGAAATTTGATTTGACCCTTTCGCTGCCTAATTAGGGCTTGAAGGACTAATTAGGACTCTTGGTAGAGTTTTATTTCATGTTAATCTCAATTTCATGTTAAATTTTTAAAAACTTATTTTACGTGCTTGAAGACCTTTTTTAAAATGTAATTCAGAGTAATACAAAAGTCCCTTAAAGTAAAAAATTTACCTGGAATAAAAATCCTTAAGTAAAATATTAAGTACAACTCTGCCCAAAGGAAGGAAGAACCTCAGCACCCTATTGTGACGGTAGAGAAAGATAAGGAAGGGAGTCTGTTCCAATTTAAACAGGAAGAAAAGAATTTCACTCTTGTGGGGGAAATCTAAAGAAGATAAAACTCCCCATTTTCAATTTCCTTGTAATTCAAATTGGTTAGTCAGACTCGGGAACTTTAACACATTTTAAGTATTAAGAGGAACATATATAGGGAAAGATGCAAATCCGTGCAGGCTCACTGGGCCAAGGTATGGTTAGTGAACTATGTAAATGGTCTGCTTTCCTGACTCGTTTTTGTCTCTGTTTTTTTAGGTAGAAGAAGTGAAAAAGCACCAGCACTGTTTAGCATTTAGCTCCTCTGGACCCCAAAGCCAGACTTACTACATTTGTTTTGATACATTCACAGAGTATTTAAGGTGGCTTCGACAAGTCTCCAAGGTAAGTGCTTACCCAAGAATATTGTTCAGCTTCTAGCTGGCTCAAGAGTTCCTCTCTGCTTTACCCAGTTCCAGAATGTAGTATTATACTTTTTTTTTCCCCCCAGATACTGCTAGTAGTTTGCAACTTTTAGTTTTGTGAAAGCTCATTTTGGCTGAAAAGTAGCTAATTAGAAATTTTTTAAGTGTGTTTCATTTGTTAGGTTTTGTTTATCCTAAGGGGGGGGGGAGAATTCAGTGGGTAGACAGGCATTACTATCTTAATGTGATAGATAAGGAACATAGGCTAAGAATATTTAAGGGACTGGCCCAGGGTAGGACAACTGCAAAACCACAAAATACCCAGAGAATTGTTACAAATTTCCCCTCTTCCTCTATTTTTTCATGTAAGTGGTTTAATCTGTGCCATCTCCTTTTCACTTGTTCAACTTCTGCCTTTCGAATGGCTTACTTTCTTTTCACATCTTCGTTATTTTGACCATTTTATAGTGCCCTAATGAAATAAGATCACCATGACCTATGAAACAGTATACCTCTGTGTGTGTGTGTGTGTGTGTGTGTGTGTGTGTGTGTAATGGAAGCTAGAATATCATGATGAATAAGATAAATAAAAGTTGATATTTCAGGTACCGTGCATGAAGATGATTTTACATCACATTTACAGAATTGTGTGTAAAATGGGTGGATTGTAGTACTTTGTGCCTTGGTTTTGGGTGTGTTTATGAAATGATGAAACCTCCCTTGGGTGTAGAAGCATTACTTTGGAATTTGCTTTCATATTTTTGAATTTATAATCCACTGTGCCATCCAAGTTCAATATGATTCAGACTGCTGTATGATGTAATTATTTATCAAGTGAATGAATAGGGAATAGCTTCGTAAAACAGTTAATAGAAGATTCGAGAATAAGCGTCTACAAAGACTTTTTGAAATACTGGCTACACTTGAATTATCAGGTAAAAACTGTGTACTCTGAAGATGCCATACACTTAAGAACACTAGTTTCCCCTCCTTTCAGAGAAGCAGCAATGGGCAGAATTTGGATTGATAGGACTCAGAAGATTTCTCCTAACCTGGTAGGCAAGTGGAAGGGCAGCACCCTGCTAGAGAAAATGGGAAAGATGACACATTTCCTGCAGACATGCATGTAGAGTTAATGTGGTATTAGAGGCAATAAGTACATCTATCTAGTTGTTTTAAAATTACTTTTGTGGTTGCAAATTCGAGGAGACAAGTATTAAAGAATATTGTGCTTTTATATTTAAGTCTTTGCTTGGGTTCAAGGCAATAAGTCAACAGCCTACACTCTGCTTCATTCAGAGTAAAATGCCAAAATGTGGTCAGAGTGCATTAAATTTCTTTCTATACGGAGAGATTGATTTTTTTAAATAAACTTTTTGTTTTGGAATAATTTTTCTATTTACACAAAAGTTGTAAAGATAGTACAGGGAGTTTCCATGTAGCCCCACCCAGTTTCCCAAACATCTTCCATTACCATGATAGATTTGCCAAAACTAAGAAACCGATATTAACACATTACTCTGAACTAAACTCCAAAATTTATTTGGATTTTACTAGTTTTTCCATTAATGTCTTCTTTCTGTCCCAGGGTTTAACCCAGGGTACCGCATAGCATTTGTCTGTCACGTCTCCTTTGTCTCCTCTGGTCTCTGACAGTTTTTCAGTCTTCCTGTGTTTTTTTTATGACCTTGACAGTTGAAGAGTATTTGTCAGGTATTTTATAAAATGTCCTGTATGGAGATGTTTTGATCTTTTAAATCAGATGCAGCATCATAGCTGCTTTGCATTCTTTTTGGAACACGTCAGAGGTATAAATTCTTAAACATGGATAAAGATGTAGATAAACATAAATTATCAAGCTTACCAATGACAGATTGTTTTGATTGAAGCAATAATAACAGATTAATGGGTATTGCGTTTAATAGTCTTGTATGTTAAACATCCACACAATTGATAATTCTCTGTTCTAAAGCTAGCAAGCATTTATTAAGCACCTTCTGTATGTTAAGTGTGTATTCTATGTACTGGGATATAGCAAAGAACAAGTCTAATTCCCCTCTCTTGGGAGCACTTACTTTGGGGAAACAGATGATAAATAATTAAACACCCAAAGAAAACATCAAATAATCACAGTGCTGTAATACAAGTTATAATGACAGAGAATAACGGAGGAGGAATAACTCTTTCTGAGGGGACATTTAAACTGGAACTTCAGGGAAAGAAGTATCTAGTTATTTGAAGATGTCATGGGAGGAGTTTTCCAGGCATTCTGAGAAGATAGTGTGAGAGTGCTAAGACTGAAACAAGGGATGTGAAGTCAGGGAAGACAGGGGTCTTATGCTACAGAACAGGGTAAAGAGTCTGGATTCTATTACTGGCATAATGGGAAGCCATTAAAAGACTTCTCTTCCAGAAAGTTACATGATCTGACATTGGTGTGTGGAGGACAAGAAGGGAAGCAGGGGCGTCTGACTGGCAGGAGGCTCTTGTTGTATATTCCAGGCAAGAGGTGAGAGGAGAAACGGAGAGAAGTGCTGATAGATGTGTTTTGGGATGTGATTTGAAGATTGAGTGACAAGATTACTGATAATTACATAGCAAGCATGAGGAAAAGGTCAGAATAAAAAATGGCTTCTAGGTTCTTGCTTTGAATGAGGATGTAAATTGTAGCCTCAGAAGCCATAGCGCTAATTAGAGTTTTTATATTGACACCTTTAAAACAATGGCAAAATACAGTTTTTAACTTCAAAGAGTTAGTTTCTAGAGAGACAGCAAAGAGGTGAGGAAGAAGAGGTAGATTATGAAATGTCTCTTTAATGGGGTGTGGAAATTGTTGATTTCTAATTTGCTGTTGGTGATCATAAAGGTCAAGTGTTAGCTTGCCTAGTGCTCTTCACTGTTGCTGGTTGGTTGATATGCCATCTCCATGGTCTAATAGGATAGTGTATCTGGAATGAGGCTGTCTGAGTATCCAAACCATGAACGGATTCAGGTACCAGGCCACTCAGTAGGTGAAGGGGGAGGGTGAGAGGAGAATTGTGACATAGGCGAAGGTGATGGTGGCAGGGGGGAGGAGTGTTGGTGTGAGTTTCCTGTCCACTGGTTATTGTATTGCCATTAGAAAGTGTTTGTTGTGTAACGCAGCTGCAATCAGAAGATCATTCACACGCATCTACGTTCCCAGCAGACTGCAGCTCAGGTTTCCCACAGGTGTGGGTGGGTGCTTCCAGGAGGAAATTTAAGCTAATCACCTTAAATTACTAGTATTAATAAGTAGTTAACTAGTAGTTGGCTGGTATTAGTGAGAATGAATTTGAATTAGAACCTTAACCTCCTTTCCCTTCAGAAAGGCTCTGAATGTTTGGAGAAGCCAAATAGTGTGGAGTAAAGAGTTTGGGTTTCAAATTAAGGCAGACAGATTCAACCGTTCACTGGCCCTGACACTGTGTCGAAGCTTCTACATTTTAGGCCTTTTCATTTGGTAAAGGGAATAGTAATGGTACTTACCTCCTAGGGCTTATGTCAAATATGCACTTGATAGACTTATCCTGGCACATAATAGGTTCTAACTCTCTCTGTGTGTGTGTGTGTGTGCGTGTGAGAGAGAGAGAGAGAGAGAGAGGTGTGTGTGTGTGTGAGAGAGAGAGAATGAGAATGACTAAATAAATACATAAGTAAAACAATTTTATGACCATATCATTCCTGCTGTTACCACTGATTGGCCAGATGATCTTTTTAAAGTATTATCTGTTTTTATGTTTATTTTTAGCAGATAAAGACACACATATGCTTGGTTTATCCCACAAAGGAACTTTTGCTGTTCTTAACAGACACAGTAGGCTTTTGGGGTAACATAATTAGGGATGGCAGGTACTGGGGAGAAAGATTTCTTCCTGCAAAGTCAGGGGTCAGGGACAGAGGGCAGAAGCAGAACATCTTAGTAAATGCATGTTTTAGACACCGTGTCTTTCCTTTCTCCATCCTTAAAAACCAGATACACATTTTAAAAGTTTTTAGCAATTGTTATGGTTAGTGAATTAAACGAGAAATGAGTTGTAAGGTGCTGGTTGAAGAGGTTAGATATTTTAGAAGAAATCAGTGTGAGAGCCCCCTAATTGGATATGAATCCCGTATAAAACAGCCATGCTCTTTAAACTTCCTTTCATAAGGGTAGTCCTGTGATCATATCTTTTTCTTTAATCCAGCATCCTGGGAGAGTAGGTGGGGGCAACCAGAAAGAGGATGATGAGAAGCTCGGTCCCCTGGGGAGTATGTGCTTGTGGGAAGTTTGGAGTGGCCAAAGCTGACTCTTATAAGCCACTTGTACTTCCAGCTTCCGTTTCCACTGTCTCTGTTCTTCCGCATGTCTGTAGGCATTAGGAAGTTATACAGTTCAGTCGTTCAGGGTTACTGTGGAAACTTTCTTTTTCTTTTCTTATTGAGAAACACAACATTCACAGAATGGATTGTCTATACATCCTAATGCTTATTTTTTAAAAAAATTTCCCTCTTTTTTGCATTATCTTTTCATCTTTTTTTAAAATTTAAATTCAAATTATTAACATACAGTGTATTATTGGTTTCAGAGGGAGAGGTCAGTGATTCATCAGTCTTACATAATACCCAGTGCTCATTACATCACATTCCCTCCTTGATGTCCATCACCTGTTACCCCATCCTGCCACCCTTCTCCCCTCCAACAACCCTTAGTTTGTTTCCTGTAGTTAAGAGTCTCTTATGGTTTGTCTCTCTCTCTGATTTCATCTTGTTTTATTTTTCCCTCTCTGCCCTATGATCCTCTGTTTTGTTTCTTAAATTCCGCATATGAGTGAGATCATATGACAATTGTCTTTCTGATTGACTTATTTTGCTTAGCAATAATACCCTCTAGTTCCATCCATGTTGTTGCAAATGGCAAGATTTCATTTCTTTGATGGTTGCGTATACTCTGTTGTATATATGCCGCTTCTGTATCCATTCATCTGTCCTACGTCCTAATGTTTAAATGAGATTCATATTGATGAGGATCTGAAGGAAAATTAAAAACAAAAAGAAATATCTGAGTTTCTGATTTTTAACGACCATCCCCTCTCTTTGTAGGAGGACAAAGAGAACCAATTCTGATGATTTTTAAATTAAAATGAATTGAATAATTAATTCAAAAGGAAAATCTTTCATTTTCACTTTATGCTTCTGGATCTTAACTAAAAGAGAAGTGTTAATCTTCTAATTTGTTTCATTTGATTTTGGGAAAATTTATAAAAGGTTATTAGTTAGATATGTTCTATCAAGATAGGCCTTTATATACTTATTATTTAAAAAATTTAATTCTAGCACTTAGTATTGCTTGCAAAAATAATACCCAAGGCAGTGCCTTTGGAGTTTTTGTTTTGGGTGGGTGTTAGTGGTGGATACTGTGAAGGAAACAGCTCCTTTGGGAGGATTACGATATTGATTGTAAAGTCATCCCTAAAATATTAATGCACGACATGCTTTAAAAATTCAGTAAACATCCTAACGTATTCAGTGTAAAAAAGGGCTCTGTTTGCTCACCATGGGTACATGCCTTTAGCATGTTTTCCAAGTGATGGGAGAAAGGGTAGGAGTGGTAGGGAGAGAAGAGGAATTTAGGGGAGAGCTCCTGTCGAACACACGAGTGACATTATAGAAACGCTGACCTTGATGTCCATCTTTGTGGCCCACTTTTTGGAGTGCATTAGTTTTAGACATGCTGATTAATCCCGTGAATTCTTTTCAGAGTTAGTCTTTATGCGAATCTATAGCCTCAGCATACTTAATTTTTGATTAAGCCTTAGTTACTTCTCCAGCACTGTATTGTCCCACTTTAAAAGTCTGTTTCTTTATTTCAGGGAAGATTTAAAAATGGGGGATTCAGATCACGAGTTGGGTGTTGTACATGAATGTGCTTTTAACTTTTTATTATGGAAAATGTCAAATATTTAGAAGTGGACATAATAGTACACTAACAGCCACATACCTGTGACCCAGCTTCTACAGTTACCAACTGTGAGCAGTTGTGTTACACGTGTATGTTATCTGGCGCATCGTGACACTTTCACACCCCATTAGGCAGCATAGCTCGTGCACGTGTCTCTCTGCTTGTTGATGAGGGGCTGACATGCTGGCAGTTTCCAATGGCTGTAGCTATCTTAGTGGCTCTCTCTCCTTCCTTTCTTCTAGTATTAACTGTAGTATTTTATTCTAGGCCTCTTGTTTTTTGTTTTGTTGTGATTTTGTTTTGTTTTGTTTTTGTCACTGCAATGAACTTTTTGGTTGCCTTGATATATTGGGTTCACTCTTCATATGCATAGTGTAGACAAGTCAGGGCCACATTGAGTGCTGAATTAAAGATCACATGAAGTAATGAGTAAATATCACCCCTTTAAATAAGAATGATGTGTATGGTGAGTCACAAATGAACTTTTGCTTTCACGTGCTTAAAAAGAGTGTTTTCTTGGTCCAGATTTCACTCCAAGAACACTTCACTAACTACTTGAGTCCAGTCATTCTAATGTAATAGGATCAAGGTTTCCAACATATGAAGAATTGTGTCATTAGGTATAGTTGCAAGGAACCCTTCAAGATTACCTAGTCATCTTTTACACATTGTTTGCCTTTTAATTTGAAGTGTATATTAGGGCGTATGCTGCTTTTTGTCAGCATGATTTGAAATTTGTCTTTTAGGGATTGTGCTGTAGTTGCTTACGTTGGGATTATAATGGTAAGAGGCTTTGCTCTCAGTATGTTTCTGCTAAGAAGTCCAGGTGATTTTTTTTGTTATTGTTGTTTGTTTTTTTTAGAAACCTTCACTTCACATTCATACCCATTTTTTAGGTAGCAAATTAAGGGCCATTTGACCAAGGACAGTCTAGCAGATCTGTGGTGGAAGCTTAAGTGAAACCTCGTGACATGGATTTTAGGATTTTAGCTTATAATACATCACTCCATCCCAAGGAGATTGTTCCTGTACTAACTCTGTAGTGAAGATGTGAGAAAAGTTTGGAAATCCAATGTATGAGCTGTTTGGATACAGGAAGATTTTAAGGAGGTAATGGGCAAATTGAGTTCTGAAGGATGAATAGGAGTTCACCGCAAAGACAAGAGGGGAAGACATTTCAAGGAGAGGTGTAAAGTATGTACAAAGGCACAGCTGTGTAAAATGTGAAAATATAGTCGTATCGCAGATGTCTGAGCAGTGTGAGAAAAAAAAATAGAAGCTAGATAAAGTTTAAAAAGTGCTGGCCTGTCTAGATTATTTCCTGCTAGTTCCATGTCATTTCCTGGGGGAAATTTGATTATAAGTTACCAAATACGATAACTAACTTTCCAACACAGTAATGGATTTGTTACATAAAAGTTATGGAATCTTTCCTTATTATGGATATGAGCAACAGTTTATGAAATTAGGGAATTTAGGAATTCTGCTTTGAATTTAAGCTAAAGATGAAATATTTTGGATTGCATTAAATTTTGTTTTTGTAATACATAAAACTGTGATTAACTTAGTAAAAATATTAAAATGATCTCTTTGTGGTTATAATTATGCTTCATCTTATTTCCACATTGCTAATCCTGTCTATTCTTTTTTTCCTGTGGCAACTATTGGTTCTGAAATCCTAGTTAACATATTCTTAAAGAAGGGTTTTTTCCTTGAATTCCGAGTCATTTCGGTTTAAAGCCATTTAATTTTATATTCTCCCAAAGTTTTATAATCCAATTTTATACAAGTAAAAAAATACCTAGTTTGCTTACCATTCCCTAACAAAAGAGGCATGCTTTTGTGAAATGCTGCCGGCTTGTACATTTACTGGGTTAAACTGACCCCCTGTGTTTCCATCTTCCCTCCCTAGGTCTTCTCACCCCCTCCCCTTTCTTCTGCACTTTGTTGGAGTTACTACAGAGTTGGGGAGGGAGGGAGGGAAGAGAGAAGACTAATTCCATCCTTTCTTTATGCTGGGCACTCTTCTAGGCTCAACTTCTAGGTCAGGGTCTCAGCAAAGGGAAGAAATGTGTTCCTCATTTGAATTTTACCTGTATATTGTTATTACCTTTAATAAAATACATTCTCGGTGTATTTTTTATTTTTTCTTTTGTGCCAAGCACACTTCTAGGTGCTTCATAGCAGCCCTCTAAGCATTCATTACAACTCTAGACGTCAGGCTTTACGGCAGAAGAGGGTAGTAACTCTGGAGGGGATACTGTCGCATCTCCGTTTTGCAGCTGAGGGAACTGAGGTACGGGGTATCCAGCCCTGCTTTATGCAGGAAGTTCTGCTACCTTGCTCTCTTTTTTCTTTAATTGTACTTCCAATGTTTAACAGTGGCCTTCGGGGACAAAACAAACCAAGACTCAAATAACAACTGAAATTTACTGAAAATGTCAAAGGGAAGTACTTCACATACACAGTTGTCAGCAGCACCCAGGCAGCTCAGTGGTAGAGTACGAGGGGGTTTGTCACACCGTCTGTTGTGTGGGGTACGCTGCTAGGGACGTGAGCATGGCCACCGTGCACCGATCGTCCGTCTTCTTAAGTGATGACCAAGATGTTTTTAAGACATCTGAGGTGCTTCCTGAGTCATCCAAGGCAGATTAAATTGATGTTATTGTTGAGGGGACTGCTGTTGTCTAATTCTTCAGAAACTGGTCAAGTATTGCTATCTCAGGAATTTACCATATATGACTATCCACATCTCGGTATCTGGTCATGTTAATATTATGAAGTTAAGTCATTTTAATCTGAGTATTTAGACCAATGGAAAATATATATATATTTATTTATTGGGAGTTTAGTTTCCATGATCTATTTGCTTATCTTGAAAGATCCCAATATTTGTAACCCAGAGTATTGCATTTCCTACATCTACTCTGAAGAATTAAGTTCTTCTACCCACTGGTCCGATTTATAATTTCATAAAGGAAGGAATCACAGAATAATTGGAAAAATGTCAATGACCTCTCTGTGTCTAACATTCTGGACCTTGTATGTTAGACTTGGAACTTAAAATACAAAACAAATAGCTCATTTCTAATAGAAGAATCATTTAAGTATACATTTATATCACTTCTTTTACCAGAAAGCTGGAATTTAAGTGTGTGTGTGTGTGTGTGTGTGTGTGTGTGTGTGTGTGTGGTTGGCCATCTTTTCCCTTCCCTGTGGTCAGGGAGATGTCACTTTCTCAGGTGACCACTGTCTAAAGGGACTGTTTATACCTAGTTTGCCAATAAGGAAATGAGGAAGGAACTCTGAGTTCAGATTTGATCTCCGCCCAAGCCGAGCTCTGTTTTTCTGTTGTTACTCAGAAACACAATGGGGTTTGTGTGTGTGGAGGGGAGATAACTCCTGGCGTCACGCGGGAGTGATCCTGGGAGGCTGGTGGTGCCATCTCCTTGCAGTGTTACCCTGTTGCTTCTAGCCCCGGGAGAGGTGGCGCCAGGTCTGCATTTCCAGTGGATGCCGTGCAGCGAGCTCCCCAGACAAACACCATACATAGTTCTGTCTGCTCTTGGTGGTGATGTGCAGGTCTCTGCCCAAGTGCCTGGGGGAGGGAGGGGCAGTGTGGGTGCTGCGATTGTCACAGGGTTGCTCTGAGGTTTGTGTTCTCTGCTCTGGGTGCTCTCATCACACCATTGTGTGTACCTTCTTGAATTATGGTCGTGTAGGTGTCCGTGTCTCGAGAAACCAAACTTTTGAAGACACAGAGTGCCATCTCTCCAGGACCTAGTCTAGTGCCTGGTTCGTAGAGGCAGATGGTAAACATACAGTGAAAGATTCACTCGTCCCCATCACCTCCATTCCCCTGGCAAAGAGAGGTCGGGGTACTTAGGTGGAGCTCTTAGTTCTAAGTTTCTCAGTATTGTTTTTTCTATATTGTTATAGCCTGGTGCTTTAACAGTGCTTTAACAACCTTGGCACCTTGCTTTGCTCCTATTAGTGTATACTAATTACTAATTATTAATTATTAATTAGGAGCTCCTATTAGTGTACATATTGTAATTAATTTTACACAAAAGTTTTCATCTGTTTAACAGATTTTATAAAATGGAAATGTTAGTACAGGATCAAGAAAAGAGATGTCCTTGCAAAAACGTCTGGGGTCAATTTAAGGCATTTCTTACATATTTGTAGAAATTCTTTTTTTAAAGAAATGATTGTCGTAGAGCGGTGATAATTTGAATTTATTAAAATTGGAAACTTTGGTTTGATATAGAGTATTATAAAATTTTGATGAGGATGGAGTTAAAAATAAGTTGCTAGAATGCTTAGCTCAAAGATAATAAACACTCTTCCAGATTTATATTCTCCTATCTCATGCCTTCCCAAAGCATTTTTTAGGGGGTGAGAATCAAAACTAGGTCAGTTAAGAGGTTAAGAATTTTTTATAGAAGTCTAGTAAACTCCCCAGAGACTATCCCTGTAGCCAGGGCATAATTTCCCAAGCCACTGAAGGTTAGGCCAGAGCAATTAATGACTCATTGTGCTGGTGTGCCGCAGTCTTTTACTTTACACAAGCAGAATTACTCGTGCTATTTCAGCTGCTTTGAGCAAGCCTTTCAGGGTCATTTTGCTTAATTTTGAGCATGTTTGGAACATAATAAGGATAAATGCCCCTTCACTAAAGTATAGTGGTAACAACAATAAAAAAAGTCAAATGAATGTGTTTCTAAACTTTCCCTTGCTAATAAAAGATGATTGCTCATTAAGTGAACATCAGGAATAATGGGAATGATGCACAGGACAGTCCTGTTACAAGGGAAGACGATAATTTCAAAAGCACAGGGAGGATTGGTTAGGATAGGAGAGAGATCTTGGTTTAGAAATGCAACTCAGCTAGATTCAGAGCTGAGACCAGTTTTGATATAAGTGCCCTAAAGGCTTCCCAAGAAGCAATTGAGGAAAGTGTCGAGCTGAGTAGCATGTTAGAAGTATGCGGAAGCCTAGGAGGTAGACCGAAAAGTTTGTCATTCATATTATCATTTTTGTGTTGACCCTGCAGTGTACTTGGGGGGAAATATTTTGAGGGCCAAATGAACTTTCCCTCTACCCCACCCCCACCCGCACATGTTTCCAAGTAATTTGGAAAAGAAGACAACCTGAGAAGGGCGTTAGAATTCATGTTCACTTTTATGCGTCTTCCAGAATATGTAGGTTCATGGGGGGGAGTCCCATTTAGTTCCCCAGCTCTTCCAGCCTTCAAAAAAAGTTCTGTCAATCCACACTAGCACTGATTTCCTTATCCACAGTTACATTGAACCGATCCCCTTAACCCTTGAATCGCCTCATGTGCTGTTCATGGGTGGTCTGTGAGCCACATAACTAGTGTCGTGTTCTGCCTTTGAGCTTTATGTGTGTAACGAACTGCTCGCGGTGGCGAGAGCGGTTGCCTGTGCTGTCGTCCTTTTTTTGTGTTACAGGTTTGTACTGTGTGCAGCTGTGGATGTTGGGGTACTTGGTCTGCAGAACCTCTCCTGATTTTTTTTAAATGAGAAAAGTATTATTGACAGCAGCTTATTAAATTCCATCAGGGAGGGTACTGTCTATTCCACTTTAATGTTGAGGGAACAGAAGGACAGATGATGAAGTGACTTATCCAGAGCACATGGCTGGGAAGTGGTAGAACTGTTCATCTGCCCTGAATATTGTTAAGACTGTGCCCCTTCTCCTGCATGGCAAGTTGCTTGGGTCTCAGTTTTGTGTCTTCCACTGTCTTGATGTTGGGAGGTGTAATAGAAGTACAGTAGCTTTTGCCAAAAGGATGTTGTATTCTCACTGTGAGGTCCTTTAGAGGTCGCTTTCTATAACAAAGGCTTGAGGCAGTTTCTGCCTTTGCCTTTTCCTTTCACTTTCTAAATTTCTATAACCTTTTAAACTTTTCCTGTAACCTTTTAAAATTCGATGAGGCGCTTACCAGGTGGCATTACTGCTGCCCAGGTGGACAAGCTGTGTAGACAGGTGTGGGCAGAGCTCATGATGTCAAGGAATGGCGCCCTCGTGGCTTCACCCCTTCCCTGAAGTCTGTTTGTGGTCAGCAGATGCTCTCTGCTTCTCTCAAGGAGGACCGTCTTCTGTCACTGCCATGTCACTGCCCTTCCTGAGGTTCAAGCTTCTCCTATGGATGACATCTGATCATCTTTGCTGTGGTCTAAGGGGTTATGTTATTATGTTATCATGGGAGTTATAAATACAGGTCCTCATTCAAACTCGGGTTCTGCTACTGCTCAAACTGTGTGACCATGGGTGCGCTCTGTGACTCAGGTCACCCTTCATCTTTGAAATGAAGGTAAGTCATTGCCACACTGAGTTGTTGTGAGGGTTAAATATGATGGCTAAAGCAGTGAGAAGAGGGCCTCCCACAATTGAAGCACCTCCTAAATGTTAGCTAGTATTCTTATTATTCCTACTACTTTGAAAAAAAGTTAGAATAATAAAAGACCACTTGCTATGAGGTATAGCCAGGTGGATTTCTGATTTATTTTTCTTCTTCAGGTCTTTCCTGCGAAGACTCTTCGTTTGAATGGGTGCCGTGTATGTGGGTCAGTTTCTTAGGGCAGTCCAGCTGATCGCCTTCTCATGTGGGATGCAAGCAAATCTCGTTGCGTCGTATCCCTGTGCGCCCAGGCTGGTCTGCGTGGAAGCACTTAAATCTCCCCTTTTTGCAGAGACCGGGTGGAGGTGCAACTCATGGTAGCTTTCGTGTTCGCCTTGGCAGCTCGCTGCCCTGCTGCCGTCCTTTCTGGTCTTGCTGTAGCTGTTCCAGCTCTGCCACGACCCTGCCCACCCACCCCCACCCCGCGCGCTGCTCTTGCCTGTTGTCCCCTTGTTAATGTGGCTTCTTCCCGCTTGTTTCCAGCAGCAGCGCTTGTGGTCCGGAATGAGGAAAGGAATCAAATACCACTTGACATTTAATCATTATCTTTCAGTTGTCCAAAGAGAGTATTTAGTGTGACACCTCAGTCGAAATAGGGTTTGTCCTCTTCAAAGTAGTCTCGTGTGAAAGAATATACCAGGTGGGTCAGACGCAAGCTGGTGAGAAAGCAAGGGTTGGAAAGTGGTCCAGTGGCCATTGTTCTGACAAATACGTTTTTCGAGGGTCTCACCAAGGGCTGAGCATATCAGGGTATATCAGTGAACAAAATAGGCAAAAATCCCTGCCCGTATAGAGTTTACAGTCTAGAGACCCAGATTTTCAGAACCTTTCCATGCTTCCCATTTTGCTCACATTAAACGCTGGAGTGTTTACAGTGACTGAAAAGGCCCTGCGGGACCTGCTCCCCACCCCTGCCCCCTTACCTTCCTACAGGTCATTCTTCCCTTACATTACTGGGTTCCATGATGTCCCTCGAACATGCCAGGCACATCCCTTTTTAGGGCCTTTACCCTTGCTACTTCCTCTTCCTGGAGTGTTCCTCTAGACAAATCCTTTCAGCTAACTTCCTCATGCCCTTCCTGTCTAAATGTCACCTTTTCAGTGGGGCCCACCCTGACCAACCTATTTAAGTAGAACCTACCACTTTTGCAGCAATCCTGATCCCCTCTATTTTTTCCATAGTATTTGCCAGTTTTTAACATATAGTTTACTTGTGTACGAGATCTAAGTTTAACGAAGGCAGGGATCTTAATTTTGTTTACTGAAGCGTACCAAATGCTTACCTAGGTCAGAAGTTGGCACATAGGAGGTACTCAATAAACATGTTGAATGAATGAAAATGGAAAGTACTCTGGAAAAAATTATGAAGGGAATATTAGTTTCCAAATTAACAAAATCTTGGTGACTTTAAAACAACAAATTTATGCAGTTTTGGAGGCCAGAAGTCCAAAATCAAGGTGTTGGCAGGACCATACTCCTTGAAAGCTCTAGGGGAAAACCCATTCCTTGCCTCTTCCAGCTTCTGGTGGCTCTGAACGTTGTTAGCTTGTGGCCCGTATTACTCCCGTCTCTGCCCTCGTATGGTCACATCGACTTCTCTTCTTCTATCTCAAACTCCCCCTGCCTCCCTCTTAATAAAGATACGTATAATCATACTTCGGGCCCACCTGCATAATCCAGGATAAGCACCTCCTCTCAAGATCCTTAGTCATGTGTTTCGTCACATATGGTAGTATTCACTCTTGCCACGTAAGATAATATTTATAGATTCCAGGGCCTAGGATGTGGAAATCTGTGTTTTTGTCTACCTCACCTCCTTTTTGGGGGCCACCATTCAGCTCACTACAATGGGTTAGGGGGATCCCTTGATGACAGGAGGAATTGTTGCCCCTGGTGTACCACCTAGGAGAACCCTGAATGCAAGGAAAGCCAGAAGACAGCTCTCATCCATTTTCTTCTTTAACTGATATTTTAATTGAAATTGCATTTTTTCCCCAAAGTAAGCACACATAACACATGCACAC
Organism: Ursus americanus; assembly: GCF_024610735.1. Lineage (NCBI taxonomy): Eukaryota > Metazoa > Chordata > Mammalia > Carnivora > Ursidae > Ursus > Ursus americanus. The sequence continues at coordinate 13,186,524 of NC_142145.1, read as the reverse complement.
AGAAGAGCACAAATGATAATATTACAGTTTCCATGTACTTGTCTTCCCCAGTTGTTAACACGTTCCCATAGTTCCTTCCTATCTTCCGTTGTCCCTCTTATAAGCAAATAATCATTTCAGATAAATTCCAAATCACCTGTCTTCCCATTCTTATTTCCTTTCCCCTCCCTACCCATATAGAAGCAATTGCTATCATTAATTTGGTATGTGACCAATGTAGGGTTTATGAGGTTAATAGTTACTTCTCCATAGCTTTTATACATAATATATGGAGTCATGTGTGTTTGTGTTTTCTCTCTCTCCTGGCTTCAAAATATAAATCCCAGAGAAGGCCTCTGGTTAGCCTAGCTGGGGTCACATGCCAGTACCTGTTGGATCAACCTATGTGTTCAGTGGATGGGGTACTCTGGTTGCTCAAGCCTGGAGTCCATGCCTATCCCTGTAGCCAGAAGGTCAACATGGCTTTGTTCGCAGCTCTGTCAGGATCCTAGGATCCTGAAGGATTGCTATAGGAAGATATGGAAAAAGGATTTGGGGCAGACAAAAAACTCAGATTTCCACTTGAGTTTCAAGTTTGAGCTTGGACATCAGGTCCTTTGGGAAGCCTTCCCTGACTTCTTAGATCATGCACTTAATGATTATTGTAGCCAGTATCATGTAGTACCTAATTTCCCTCTCCTTCTCTTAAGGTGTGCTCACTCCGGGTGGAGACTGTGTCTGCCTTGTTTACGTTGTACCGCAGGTGATAGAAGGCCTGGCACGCCCTTACGTGCTCAAAGTGTGCGCACGCTGTCTTCCTGTGAACAGGTTCCTGTGAGCGTTTGCACCTGCCTTTCAGGCGCATTACATTCCTCATGCCTCTTTTCACATCTTTTGGTATATATGGATGATTTGGCCCTGTTTGGGATTTTCTTTTTTCCTCCCTCCCTCCCTTCCTTCTTTTTTGTGGAAAACAATTTTTTCTTTTTCTTATTTAATAGTGAAAATTAAAGTAAAGATACAGTTGGTAAAATGCAGACTCAGAGTTCGTCTGTAAAGTCTTTTTTTTTTTTTTTTTTCAAGATTTTATTTATTTGTCAGAGAGCATGTGAGCCCAAGCCGGGAGAGCACAGGCAGAGGGAGAAGCAGACTCCGCACTGAGCAAGGAGCCTGATGAGGGACTCCATCCCAGGACCCTGGGATCATGACCTGAGGCGAAGGCAGGCGGTTAACCGACTGAGCCCCCCAGGGGTCCCTGTAAAGTCTTTTGATTTGAGCCCTGCCAGGCTGTTTTTACCTCACTCTCCCCTTAGTTCTTATGTGTGCACAGTAATTTCTTTCTAACCTCAAATATGCCATCAGCAGAATAGGTTTTATGCAAATTTACCTCTGAATACCTTTTTAGCATCAGGAGAATTTGGATTTCAGTAGATGTAAGATGTGAATCACTCTGTTTGGCAGTAGTAGCAATACTAATAGTGATAGTGCTAGCAGTCACTGTGTATTGAATGCTGTTTCTGTGCCGGCTTATAGATTTCCGTGTCACCCTTACACCTGGTACACAGATGAGAAAACTACAGCTTAGAGGGCTCAGTGAATCATGTCCTCTCAGCTCCTAAGTGGGGGAGCTGGGATGTAGAGCTGCACATTGACCCTAGCCAGAGTTACACTCCTGAGCACCATGCCCTGTTGTCTCTGTAACTGGGAAAGAGAAAACTGGAGTTTGGTAACAGAAAAGGACATCAGACTGATCACAGATAAGGAGTGGCATTTCTGCCATAAAGCTTTGGTAAAGATAAAGAACATGAGAGAGAATCAACCCAGATCTTAGAACAGTATTCCCATGGCCTCTTTGAGGAGAGAGGGAGCCAAGGTGGGTGCAATAGGGCTGAAGCCACATGCAGAGGCATAAAGTGGCACCACATGACTCGGAATATTGGAGAAAGCGTTTGAGAAATACAGGTCATCCCATGCTCTTTCTGTCTCTAGCGTGCCAGTTGGTTTTGGCCCTGGGACTCTCGCCACAGTAATAGTCATTCGACCAGGAAGGCTTTGAATATGTAGATAAACATTCAGACATAAAATAAATTTTACTTAGAATCCTTGAATGAAGCAAAGCACAATGAATGTATAAGCATCTCATTGAAGCGCTGTGGGAGAGACAACCCAAGAAGTTGAGAGCAAGCAGGTCGTGGAATCTGATTGTCAGCTACCATTATTATTAAAGACGTGTACAAGGCCATCGGGACTTTTCCTTACTGTTGCTGTTTTAAATCAGTATATACAAGGGCCTTGATAGGTTCCATCTAGACCTTCGTGTCTATCTCCTAACCCTGTAGTTACTCTAGAGTCCTGTATTATTTAGCTCTGAATTCTCTTACCATGAACGTTTTCAGGAACTTAACCCCTATGTTTGGAGGAGATTACTGATATCACTGAACCTGATAGGATAATCTGTGCTTTTTGTAACCTGTCTCCTATACTGGGTTACTGTAAGTACCTTCCGGCAGGGACACTGTTTTCTGCTTCTACAGTACTTGACTCAGCTCTGTATTAAGTAAATACTCTACTGGTTTGTACTTGGACTACTAGTGCCACTTGTACGATATGTCTGTGTTCTCAGGGGGGTTATCGTATTTCTAGCCATAGAGGGCATCTATAGGATAATTGGATGGTATTAAAATCAGGCTGGGTTTTATCCCCCTCCAGGTTGCATCACAGCGCATCAGCTCAGTGGACCTCTCGTGTTGTAGCCTGGAGCATCTGCCTGCCAACCTCTTCTACAGCCAGGACCTCACTCATCTCAACTTAAAACAAAACTTCCTAAGGCAGAATCCCTGCCTACCAGCTGCCAAAGGGCTCAATGAACTGCAAAGGTGAGTGTACAGAAATGGGCAGCTTCTGTTTGTTTCTTGAATATTCTTTTTTTTAATAATACTTTTTTATTATGTTAGTTACCATACAGTACATCCCTAGTTTTTGATGTAAAGTTCCATGATTCATTACTTGCGTACAACACCCAGTGCACCATGCAATACGTGCCCTCGTTAATACCCATCACCAGCCTATCCCATCCCCCCCAAGCCCTCAGTTTGTTTCCCAGAGTCCATAGTCTCTCGTGGTTCATTCCCTCTTCTGTTTACCTCCCCTTCTTCTTCCCTTTCTTCTCCTACCGATCTTCCTACTTCTTATGTTCCATAAATGAATGAAACCATATGATAATTGTCTTTCTCTGCTTGACTTATTTCGCTTAGCATTATCTCCTCCAGTCCTGTCCATGTTGCAGCAAATGTTGAGAAATCGTTCTTTTTGATGGCTGAGTAATATTCCATCGTATATATGGACCACGTCTTCTTAATCCAGTCATCTGTTGAAGGGCATCTCGGCTCCTTCCAAGATTTAGCTATTGTGTGCAATGCTGCTATGAACATTGGGGTGCATAAGGCCCTTCTCTTCACTACGTCTGTATCTTTGGGGTAAATACCCAGTAGTGCAATTGCTGGATCATAGGGTAGCTCAATTTTTAACTTTTTAATGGACCTCCACACTGTTTTCCAAAGTGGCTGTACCAACTTGCATTCCCACCAACAATGTAAGAGGGATCCCCTTTCTCCACATCCTCTCCAACAATTGTTGTTTCCTGCCTTGTCAATTTTTGCCATTCTAACTGGTGTAAGGTGGTATCTCAGTGTGGTTTTGATTTGAATTTCCCTGATGGCTAATGATTTTGAACATTTTTTCATGTGTCTGTTAGCCATTTGTATGTCTTCATTAGAAAAGTGTCTGTTCATATCTTCTGCCCATTTTATGATATGTTTATTTGTTTCTTGTGTATTGAGTTTGAGAAGTTCTTTGTAGATCTTGGATACCAGTCTTTTATCTGTAGTGTCATTCGCAAATATCTTCTCCCATTCCGTGGGCTGCCTCTTAGTTTTTTTGACTGTTTCCTTGGCTGTGCAGAAGCTTTTTATTTTGATGAAGTCTGTTTCTTGAATATTCTGACTTAAAAAGCTACAGTGTGTAACCTTTCTCTTTCAGAGGGCAGGGTAATAGGACTTTATGAAAGTGAGGACATTATCAGTTTCATTCTGGAATTTTTTTTAAGGACCCTGCCTTTGAAACGAATGATTTATGATATTCATTAACTGGACAGATTTGTGTAAGAGAATATTTCTCTTGAAAACACTTCTGTTTCTAAACTGATCTACAAACGGGTCTGTGAAAAGTTTGTTACTTGATGTGTTATTTCTGAACTACAGAGGTTTGTTCAGATTAGATTATTTCTTTTGAAATTTATAAAAAGTCAGTGTTTTCTATGAAAAGACATTTCCCTACCAGTTTAAGAACTAAGGTTTAAATCCACTAATACCAGGTCATCTGGGTGATTAGTGTGTAGCTTTCAAGAGTCAAATGTTAAAATGGTCTGCTTTATAAACTGGAGAGAAGGGACTTTATTTGCATGGACCTAAAACAGATTTAAGAATTTACTGTATTTATTTCCTTTTTAGAGCAATGATCATTTTTGATTCTATGGTAAATTAAGCCTCTGATACTTAAATATTTGTTGCAGATATATGAAACTATAACTGCAAAAGAATGTAACTTTTAAATAAATAATGAGTTGTTCACTTGTTCTAAATAACTGATAATGATCCAAGATTAAACTGTGGTAACTTACTATTGTGATTATGTGTTCATGGTTTTTAATATCTAAAAAGAATAATCCAGTAAGTGTTTATTATAAAGTTTGTGTGATGTGTAATTGGAAAAGAGAAGAGTATTCTAATTGTCTTTTTAGACCATTGTGAGTAATCTTTTTTGATAGTATACCAAAACTTGACAAGTGGTCATTTCTTAAATGTTGGTTCCAGTATGGAATCTAAAACCCTGTTGTTAAACTTTGGAACATTCTTTTACATTAGGTTGTGTTGACCTTTCTTGCACTTTGAATGGGTTCTTGCCTGTGCATCATTTTACTGTGTTAATTATTGGTCATTTGGGAAATACTAGTTCATTAGATAATGGAGCTATTCCAAATGTTAACGCATTTTATTGTGCAATTTCAAGACATGACAGTTGTTAATATCACCAGTGATCTCATCAGAAAAATCTTTAAGTATTGGGAAGTTCTCCAGTTCACGGTGGAAACAAGTTTTCCAAAATTTTGATGTTCATTTGGAAGCTTGAAGGCTATCCTTGGCAACAAATACCGTCAGTTGTTTTTCCTGAAATGACCTTCTCACTTCATTGTAGAGAAAATGTCTGCCAAATACCCAAGTCCGAATAACGAATTTGTCAGTTGTTCTTTCAAGTCAAAGTGGTATTCCACGAATTATTGAGTAGTTTGGCTCACAGCTCAAATAATCATGCACGTGTTTTCTCTGAGATAACCACCATACTTTCGTCTATAGCAAAGGTGCTTTTATCCACAGGTAGAGAGGGCCAGTCAGGAAACTCTGAAAGAACTAAATAATAAGCAGGCTTCATAGAAGTGTAGGAAGTTCTGCACTTCCGCTGCAAACATCAAGAACTTGATATCATTCAGAGTTTCCTGATTGGCTCTCCGTATCGGTGGATTCTGCGTCTATCAATTTCTTTTCGGCCCTTCCCCGCCTCTCCGTGCTCCCGCTCCGGGAGCACACAGCCTGTCCCGCAGCTCTGCCCTGTCCGGGCGAGCAGTTCACTCAGCTGGACAGGGCAGGAGCTGTGCAGAACGGCTGCCCCCTGTCATTCTCCCACTGCAGTGCGTCCTCGCTAGTTGTCTCAGCCACGGTTTCGTACATTCCTTGCTTTTGTTTCATGGTTTAAAAATTTAAACTTTTCCCCATCCAAGTAACATCCTATGTAGATTTTTTAAAATCTTAATAAAAAACAAGACTTATAATAAGAAATATGTGCCTGGAACTCCCGCCCATCCTTACACCTCAGTGCTGCTCCCCAGGCAACCACTTTTGAGTCTTTTGGCTCTTTTTTTGCGGTTTTCCTCCATCTTCCGAAGTATTCTGTATATACTGCTATTTTACTATTTTTTGTTGTTGGACATTGTATGTTGACTTACTACTGTGGAGGGTGAAGATGTAACTCTCTTACCTTGTCACACCACGTGCGCACACTGCGTCTCCTCCCATCCGCTCCGTGTGTGGCCGACTGTCAGTTTCGGTTGTCCTCTTTGTGATCAGGGAGCTGTGGCCCACAGCTAAGGCACTTATTAAACGCAGTCACTGTATTTCCTTTCTCCTGCTGGCTGGAGAGTAGCCTCTCGCTTGTGTCCTTTTTTCCCTAGTCTTTCTAAGTTTTTTTGACAACTCTGACATTCTTCTTGACACCTTTTTCTTGGACACTTCTTTCCCCCTGGAGTCAGGGTAGCTACCTGCTCCATTGGCTTGCTGCACAGCTGGTGTCCTGGGATGACCTTCTGTCACTTCCCTGGTAGTTCTCGTCTCCCCTGTGTTGGAGCTGTAGTTTGCTGACAGCTAGTAAGGTGAAGAAAGACTTGGTTTACTCCCTCTTTTTAATGGAATATCTTCCTGAGAAAGGAGACACGGGAGACCAATTTATTAGACACTTCGCATATCTGAAAATATTTTTCTCTCCCACTTGAATGGGAACTTGGCTGGCTTCTTGGCTGTGTCCTGAGATTTTTGAAGCCGGTGCACCATTATTTTCTATGTACTACAGTTGCTATTAAAAAGTGTTATGCTATTCTGATTCCTCTCTTTACGGGTGATCTTTTTTCCCCTTTGCTTGTTTTGTTTTGTTTTGTTTTGTTTTGTTTTGTTTTAAACAACCTCCAAAAGATTTCAGGGCCTTCATTTTATGGCACTCTTCATTAATTTCAGCCATTATGAAGAACACTTGATCTGAAAAAATTACGTCCTTCAGTTCTGGAAAATTTTCTCATTATGTTTTTTGGATCATTTTCTCCCCTGCCTTGGTTTTCTCATTCCTTCTTCTGAATTCCTGTGAGTTCGGTGGGACCTCCTTGTTTCTCCTCTAATTCTCTCATTTTCCTATCTCTTTGCTTAAGCCCTACTTCTTGACAGGTGTTCTCTCCTTTATCTTAACCCTTCTGAAGTTCTGCTGCCTTCATTTTTCAGGGACTCTTTCTTGTTTGTTTTCTAATTTGTGTGCATTTTAAAGCATTCTCTTCTCTTTTTTTCTCTTCTTCTGTTTCCAAGGACATTAAAGTTATTTATTTATTTTCTTCTTACACTGTTTCTTTTTTTCCTGTTTGTGTAGGTGTCTGACTTTTGTGTTAGAAACGTAACTATTTGGTGATCCTTTGCTCTCTGTTCCTATTTAATGGTGAGTCACTGAGAAGTGAGTTGGCTACCGTGATACGTGGGTAGGGCTTCTCCACCATACAGCTGCCCTGCCATGGCTATCGGGGGTGAGCTCGTGGTTTCATTGGGGAACTTCCTAAGGTGGTATCTGTGGATCTTTTCCCTAAAGCATGTCAGTTTTACTTGAGAGGAATCCTATGGTCTTCTGTGTGGGCAGTGCATGCCAAGATTCAGGAAGCAGAGTGAGGAAGAGAGCTGTAATCTCAAGGTTTAGCATGTGGGTTTTTAATTGATCCCTGTTTTCTGAAGAGTGCTTTCTACTAGGCCTGATGTCTTTGAGCCAGAGACTCTCCAGTTCAGTTTCTTCCAGGGAATAAGTTGTGTTTTGCTGGAATTGGGGAGAGGATCTGGGGTCTTCTTTCTTCCTTGTATAACCTTATGAAGTCTTTTTGTAGAAGTATAATAAAAACATAGAAAAGGCACAAGTGTGCGTGTATAATTCGGTGGGTTTCCACAAAGTAAACACATCCATGTAACCAGTACATATATTAAGAAATAGAATATTACTAGCACCCCAGAAGCCTTCCTGTGCCCCTCCTCTAATTAGAGATTAGATTAAAGATAATCACTATCTTGACTTTTAACACCATAAATGAGTTTTGCCTGCTTTTGTACTTGATATAAATAGAGAGTATGTTGTGGTGTTCAACTTCTTTCATTTACATTTTTTTAGAAAAGCAAACAAAGCATGTGAAATTACATGTTATTAGTTTGTACTTTGTAGTGTGCAGTATAAAGCCGTGTCCTTTACTTAAGGTAGAAGATTTTTCAGTTTTACATGGCAACAGAGGTTTCTGTTTTCTTTCTATTGCTTTATGCCTTGGGAGATAGACCGAGGGGACTTGCTGTGGGGGGTTGTGGGGGGGGGTTCTGAGCAATTGCTAAAGCTGCTCTTGTGTTGCCATTTGGAAAACAAATGGGCTTTAAACCAGCTTTTGTTCTACCACATTCTACTACCCCCATTGCGCAAGAAATACTGTATTGCAAAGTTCTCAAAGTAGTAAGTTTAGTATAATACACATACACATACTTAGTGCTAGGAGTTGAAATTATAATATGTATTTTTAAACTCATATTTTTAAACTCATAAAAGCACTCATGTAGCTTTTATATGCCGATACAGTTAAGATGGTAGATTTGAGATATGCCATATATTTAGTTGCTCATTTTTATTTGTGCGTTTAAGGAATTTGTGCTAATTTCTAGTGCGTGTTTCACAGTGAATATGTTAGAGAGGTACCAGAGGGGAACTTACTGTGTTTTTACCTGAGTCTCAAGGAATGAATTTTTAGATTACAAAGTTAGTTAGGGCAGATATCCAGGGAGTAACTTTAAGTACAGTGTGTTTATAACAGGTAGGAGTTCTGCCCCTTATTCTCTTAACCACATCTCCCCTTAATTTTTCTTCCTATTGGAAATTCTTGCCTTAAATAAATGAGCTGTTTTCACAGAACATTTACGTTGGTATTTCCAGCCGCATTCTAAATCTGGAAAGATGGCATGCTGATGTACACACATAGGCCAGCAGTTTCAGAGGGAAAACATTGTTCTTGGAACGATCACTGTTTGTTTTTCCTTTATTGGCGTTGGAGCTCTTCAAGTTAGTTTTCAAAATATAGAGGAGAGGCAAAGTCAGAGTAATTTTTGGTAGTTGAATGGTTTCGTTCCTGATTACGTATGTCACTATTAATTATAATGTATTATTTACCTCTGTTTTATTAATAGATAGTACTTCATTTACGTTAGCTACATCTCCATTTAGATGACCCAGATGGTATTAGTACTAAGATTATAATTTGCAGCGGAGAATTCTTTTAAATATAGTAAGTTTCTTTGTAAAGTCAATGAAGAGGACAACCTTTTTGCTGGTTTAAATTCGAGGAATATAACTTTCCTTCCAATGTCTTAGGTTTATTGTTTTTAATACTGTACTGAAGCAGTATGAACTTACTTGTACAAGATTGTATTAGTGTTCAAACATTTTACTGTGCTGATGCATTGAGCTCTTTTAAAATTACCATTTATTAAAGTCTCGTGGGTAGTGATATTGCATTGAAGGATCTAGAGTTTGTAAGGGATGGCGGATCAGAGAGTTCTTTTATGGTGATAGCCAGTGCAGCGGTTACAGAGAGCTGTGTCGAGAGCAAACTCAAAAGTAGAGTTTGATAGTAGTAATTTGTATGCACATGTTTCTGTAGCTTTGTCCATGGTACTTGGAAAGTTTCCCACTTCATTTGAACTTAAATGTCCTCATCTTAAATAATTTTAATTTATTAATTACTTCTGCCTATCACTTTTGTAGATGAGCCTGTGTTTGAATATTTGACAAATTGATGATAATGAAAACACTTCCATTGTTTAATTCTATTTGTTGGAAATTAGACAAATTATATAATAATTATTCTCATAAATACAAATTGATTATGGTTCAGTTGTGTTGATGGCTGGTGATTATCTATCACTTTCATCCATTAATAAGGGAAGTGAATCTGATTCCCAGCTCTTGCTGAGTTAGTAAAGGGAAACAAAGTTAGCAGGGCTAGAGGGTCCCAGCGAGTTCTAGGAATGGAGCTGATTTTTTTATAGGATTATTAACTTTAATTTCAGTGGAAGTTGGTGTTTCAAATTATTTGGTAAATCATGTATGTCTGCATAATTATTAATGTGCTTTTTTTACCATATGTGATCCTGAAATTGGCAAAAAAAAAAAAAAAACCCTCAAATTTACCACCATCAGCCCCCCCCCCTTTTTTTTTAAACATTCTCCTTTGGATACTGAACTTTGTTGTTGTTTTGTTACTATGCTCCTCACAGTTTCACAATATTTTATGCAATAGTTAAAAAAGCGTCTGCTCTCGTGAAGATGTAATGCCTAGGAATAGCTGTATTGCTTCAACTTGTAAACATTTGATGTTGCATTTAGTTTTTGCCTGAGTGAATTTCAGCATAGGTACCGTAAGGAAAGAGTTGACTTCAGCCTGTCACCTTTTTTTTTTTTTAAACCGTGTTCTGTATTTATCTTATTTGCTTTGAATTCTTAGGGAGCAGGGATCTGTTCTTCCTCAGAGGGAGGAACCACTGCCAGATGGGCCATTAAATACATACTTGGTAAACGAATGAATATGTGAGCAAATAGTGGTGGGAATCATCTTGATTCATTCAACACTGTGTTAAGTGTACCCCACTTCTTTGCAAAAGGTATTTGCAGCCACATGTGGAAGGAAGGGAGACTGGTAATTTATCATGATGTTTCTCTTTGGTTGAAGGTAAGACGAGAGGACAACCTGCATTGTGAGGTGATTCAGAAAAGATTACAAAGGAAGAGATTCATAAGAAGGGATTTGAAGTTGGAAAAGGAAACACTAGATTTTAAAGAGTATAATATTGGACTTCTTTAAGAAAAAAAAAAAAACTGCAAGTCTATTCACCATTCTCTAAACATACTTCACATTCACCTTGCAAGGAATGTCCCTCCTCTTCTGCTTTTCACCTGCCAGACACAGGCTCAACCCAGTGAATCCTCTTCCCCTTCAAAACACATTTGTAATGACCTTTATTTCTTGAAGCTTTTAGTTAGTTCCCATTTCCGTGTGACCTTTTCATCTTCTGAATTGTTAGCTTTCTCTCTACTTAATGCATATACTAAGTATACCTTTTATAACAAACATTTGAAAACTTCAACCATCTATATGAAGTCCTTGAGAACAGAGGTGGAGTTTCCTTATCTTTGTCTTCCCTCTCTGATGCCCCTCCCATATTTAGCCATGAGATATAATATGTACGTGGCAAGTCCCTTAATATTTGTTGAATTGAATTGTTAGTTTTCCCACAACCAAAGATAATCAAAGAAATGTGATCCTAAACTTTCAGAAAAGAGCATCCAAAAAATGCTTTGAACAGTGGCACCATTTGGTGTATTCAGTGCTTGAGGTGACTATTTTAAGGGGACAGAAGTCATTTAGAATGATTGTAGATTAATCATGTTACGTTATATAGCACGTGGAGATCAATTTCAAGGAACTTAGGAGTAAGCTTGTCATTGTGTCTTATAGGCTATGGTATAAAATGGGCATAATATAACCTAAAATAAGGTAAAGATTACAATTACCTTCGGGTCAAGGAGAGCATGAGTTAATGACTTGGAACAAAGAAGTGATTTGATCTCTTTTTTTTTTTTTTTAAAGATTTTATTTATTTATTTGACAGAGAGAGCCAGCGAGAGAGGGAACACAAGCAGGGGGAGTGGGAGAGGAAGAAGCAGGCTCCCAGCGGAGCAGGGAGCCCGATGCGGGGCTTGATCCCAGGAATCTGGGATCACGCCCTGAGCCGAAGGCAGATGCTTAACGACTGAGCTACCCATGCGCCCTTGATCTCTGTTTAAATGTGACATGTGTTTTCGCTGAGAGGAATAAGAGCGATGGGGGTGAAGCAGAGATTTTTCAAATGGGAGAACAGTGGCGAGAAGGAATGAAGTTGAGTTGGGTGTGCAGGTGTGTGGGTGGAGTAGAATGAAAGCTATGAAGAAATGAGCGTTGAGAAACTCATAATTATGCCTGGAATTTATCAAGTACCTTCTTCTTAGAAAGCTCAATTTTCTACATTTTTAATCCCCATGGAGTGAAAACAAATGACCTTATTTCCCACTCTGTTCTTTTGGGGATCTTGGCATTCCAGAGCTACAAAGTTATGTTAATTACTTACCCCTACCAAAAGGTCACATTTCCAGGTTTTTAAAGAAAGATTTTAATATTTTGTTTTTATCAGTAATTTCTGAAAACTCACTTTTAATGGGAATAGTGATGATTCATTAGCAGTGGAATCAGGAGCAGCATGCGAAAATATTTTTGCAGCTCATTTGCCAGACTTAGAACTGCAGTACTTAGCCCAGTTTCAGCGTCTGTGAAGATGCTCTGCCATATAAAAAAATATTACAAGTGAACAAGAGCTAAGTGCTGCAGAAAGGGTATGGCCGAGGTGTTAACGAACACTTAGCACAAGTGCAGCTCAGGGGTGAATAACCCTGGGAAGGAATTTCCACTACTGGGGTCTGGTGAGGCCTGCCAAGTGTATAGGGAATTTCGCAGACTGGGTGGAATGCCCTTCTTTCAGTTAACTCTTCCCAACACTGGAAGTTCCTTTATAATACAGCTTTGCTTTTCACATGGAATTTTGATCCTCTTGGGAAGCTTTCTATTTCACACGATTCCCATTTTCCTTCCCTGATCAAAGGAAAGCCTTTACTTGGTGCTTGGGGCGCTGAGATTGTGTAGCCTTTGGTCTTCCCCTTGGTGTGGGCTCCCGACCTCATTTCTGAAAATAATAGCTGATTTTCTTCTTCCCTCACATGGTGCATGAAGAAGAGGGAGCTCAGAAAAACACAAAAGATTTCTTTATCGACTAGACTGTATTAAATTACAGTCTGCCCTATTGACTTCTTGGGATCCTTTAAGATGTTTAACCTTTTTTTCCCCGCTTAAATAAAAAGAAAGAGGAGGGATCTTCAGAAGTCTTGGCTTGATTCCAGTGAGGCTATTGTATTCTGGCCCATTCCATTCTTCCATTTGTTCTAGTTGAGCTCTTTGCTGTGCTTTCCAAGCTTTAACTTAACTGCAAGCGGTTCGTGTTGAACGCAGTATTTGTAAGTATTTGTTCTTCTGAGTGGTAACCAACTTTTCAACTCTGCATATAGCTCTTAGGGGACAGCGAATAAGCATGCAGGGAGAGCCCAACCAATGATGCTTATTTTGTGGTTTCTAATGGTGAAGTGTCATCACGACTTGGGAACATGATGACTTCTGAAAAAAACCCCTTTGGTTGCCAGTGCAAGAACACTGAGGGAAACCCGGTAATGCCTCTTTCTCCCTCTCTCCTCTGCCTCAGGTCAAACAGCCTCAGCTCACTCTGGAGCTCCTTCTGACCACACACACGTGTCACTTTTGAAAATGAAAAATCCAGGAGAGTTGTTGTCCTGAGAGTGCCTGGAGTTGTGATGTCATTCACCATGCTCTCCATAGTAACCGAGCTGTGAATGGGAGGAGTCCCGCGCCTGCTGTCGTTTCCCACGGGTGGGTTGGGCGGATGGTGCCAGCGTTGGCAGGATATTTCACAGTGGCTTCTCTGGAGGAGGGCACACCCATCCCTCCCGGGTGCTGTCTTTGGGACGTGTAATTAACAAGACAACCTTAGGGAAAGTCTGACTTTCCACACAGTTTTTTTCCAATTAGAAGATTTCTGTCAGAATGCACCTTTCACCCCACATGGAGAGGTAGGGGTGTGTGTGTGTGTGTGTGTGTGTGTCAAGCACATCTGAAGCACAGAGATGCTCTGTGATTTGCATGATTCACACAAAGCCACGCATCCTCGCATAGTCTGTTTCACTTATTTATTCAGAGTTTTTCATCGGTAAATAGCAGTGTCTTCATCTGGAATTTGAGGCGCCCTGTGCTTAGTCTTCACGCGCCCTTTAAGACCACAGTTCTTTCTGCTTAATGCTATCATTTGCTTAATGCTTCCCAAGTATACCCTGTAGTTTTTGCCCTCCAAATCAGTGTTTCTCAAAATATGATTTTTACGTCAGGATCACATGGGGTGCATGGGGTATTCACAGGAAACAGAGAAATCTTTTTTCCTGCCATCCCTGCGGAGTCAGAACCTCTGGTGATGAGACCTAGGGAACTGCATTTTTAACAAGGCATGCTAAATTTGAGAAACAGTCCCGCCACCCTATTCTCCTTGAATGTCCTCTTCTCTAATCCCCATCTCCCCATTAAACTCTTGTGTCCCTCCGAATACAGTGAGTTTTCTCTTCTGTAAGTACTCATGGTTTTGTTTTGTTTTTTTTCCAGTAAGTTTTCATCTTGTGCTTTGTATTATAGCAGCTTTGCCCCCAAACTATTTTTAAATTCCCGGAGGGTGAAAACCATATGTACTTCTCTTTTGTAGGCTTCACACACCTTTGTGCATAAGAAGAACTCAGACAGTGTTTACCGAACGGATGGTTCAGACTTTTATTGTATCTAGTACACTTTTGGGTATTGGATTTTTTTCTACTAACTATCAGGTGTGCTTGGTTTATTCGTAGGCATGATGTGAGCTTAAACTACTCATGTCTAAGCACATTTTCATGATATAATTATTCTCTCTGACCTTAGCTTACATTCACTTTCTCCTTTGATAATCTGATATCTTTGATAGAGATGTTATCTGGTTTTCATTTTTATATATCCTTATATGACTCAACTGGGATTTTATCCAAGTATACTTTGTGGACCTTCTCTTTTTCTTTCCTCTGAGAAGAGGACCGGAAATAGCAATCTGTTTTCTGCTTTTTACATTTTTGTTCTTTGTCCTGCTAGTATGGTGGTTAATATTAAACATCTCTTGAATGATGTTGCAATTGAATTGGCTGTGGGCAGATCTGTTGGTAAGAAAATAAGAAAAGGTAGTCATGGATAAGTTGAATAAAGAAACCATTTCATAAGGAAGGTATGTTTAACTGTAACATAATAACATACCTCTTGTTTGTCTTTTCGATCATTATATTGCCAGTTCATAAAAAAAAAAGTCAGAACACAGCAGATTTATGCCGTTTGTGACTCATTACTTTCGTGAAGTTAGTGCAGGGTTACTGTAGATTACTGTGGATCTAGTGACTGCTCTTTCCACATGATTACCATCTTATGATTTGGAGTGGTTTTCTTTTTCTTTTTTTAAAGATTTTATTTATTTGTCAGAGAGAGAACACAAGAGGGGGTGTGGAGGCAGAGGGAGAAGCAGTCTCCTGCTGAGCAAGGAGCCCGATGTGGAACTCGATCCCGGGACCCTGGGATCATGACCTGAGCCGAAGGCAGACGCTTAACCAACTGAGCCACCCAGGCGTCCCTGGAGTGGTTTTCTATATAATGTACTTACTTGGTTCATGGGAGCCTGCCCCTCACATCTCCCTACCCGCCCCCCCACCCCTCCGTGGGTTGGAGCTCTGTCTTATTGGCTGTTGTATACATAGGGTTAACTTAGCCTAGGTCTGGCACAAAGTAAGTAACCAGTAAGTGCCTCCTATTTGAATCATTTTAAAAGAGGATTAAAATAGAAATGTCTCTCTTTAGGAAATGCTTTCATTTGCATCCCAGCAATATGTCCATTGTAATTATTGCCAATATGGAGTGTTCTCGATTTCCTTGATTATTATTTTGGAAAAATTATGTCTGTGAGTTGTAGCTTTCCTCTGTTCTGTGGCAATTCTTAAGAAAATTATTCTCAAAGAGAGTTTTATCCAAGCTATGCATGTGTTTATTTTTGTTTTCTAGTCATATGAAAAGGTGATACGCCTGTTTTGCTTGTACTAAGAGTCATTAGTGGTGATTAGGATTAAGATGGAATGGTTTCTGTGTATTTTGGCTCAAGTGTCGAGAAGCTGGTTGTGTGCCACGTTAGCATTTGTACATTTGTATGCATGCTGAAACTCCCAGAAGACCCTGGCAGGTGTTCACTGGGTGCGAGGCTGGTGGACTTTGTCCTAAAGGGACAACAGGAAAAATCACTGCACCAAGAAGCAGAGAAGTCACCAATAAGAGTTCATTCCCAGGGCAGTAGAGTTTGGGGGTGTGAGAGCTAAAAGGAGCTGAGTCATGGTTTCTGAAGAGTAGGTGTTCCCAGCAATTCTGAAACAGGCCCAGTGACTCAAATGTTTCTCAAATGCCACCGCAGCCGCAGACACGTCCGAGAGGAACATGGGGCAAAAGATACTCTTTCTTTCCTTCTGTATCCAGGAAAGAGAGCCTTTTAAGTCTTTTGCAAATTGTCTTGCTTTCTGACATAAATACTATAGCATTGGTTGTGCTATGTCATACCTGGATTAGGGCAAAAATATTTAAACATGGCTGTAGGACGAAGTTCACAAACAGTGAAGGTCTGCGCTAGAAGAGTCAGAATTTAACGTGCAAGGAGGATAAATTAAGAAGTTGCTGACTGACATCTCTTTCACTCACAGTTTAACTAATGCTTCTCGAGAGAACGTGCATTCAATACACGGTTTTTAAAAGTACTTTGATACTCTTTCCAAGGTTTGTCCTTCTACAGATAAAAGAGACAAGTTACTCTGTCAAATGAATTGTTTAATCAAAGTGTTTTATGGACTCCAAACTGCAAGGTGGGCTCTTAGGAAGAACAAGAAAGCAGGCATTTGATTTTATAAATTATCTTGGGGATAAAAAGAGAAATAAGTAGTAAATGTAGCTTGTTTTTTACCTACGCTTTTTTCTTAGTCTGTTTTACTTGAGCAGTAGTAGGCTTTCTCTTTTTGTTCACTATTCCCCTAGTATATGAAATTGAATGAATATTAAATTGAATGAATATTGAAAACGGTGATTTATTTAATAAATGGTGTTGGCATAATTAACTACTAGACAAAAAAAATCTCTACCAAGCATCACCTGTAAGAAGTAAATGTCAGGTGAAATAAAGATCTGAATGTACAAAATAAAAATACATGAATATTAGGCTGTATGGGAGAACTTTTGTACCACTTTGGCGTGAGGTAAGAGGACCTTCCCAAGATCAAGTTGAAAAATATAGACTCCATCAAAGAAAAGATTGCCAAATTTGAGCAAATAAAAAAGATTAGTTTGTGGCTGAAGTCATCATTAACAGAGTGGGGGAAAATGAAACAGGAGGCTAGGAGTGTCATGTGACACATAGCAGCATATGACACTGGGTGTGGCAGTTAATATTCAGGGAGCTCCTACAAATTAATAAGTTAAAGACAAATAACCCAATAGAAAAACAGGCAAAGGATATGAATGTGTATTCCAAAGAAGATGAACTTCAGAAAAAGATACCGTTTTTTGCCCATCAGATTAGCAACAGTGGAAAGGATGCCAACATTAAATGCTAGTGAAGGAAGCATGGGAAGGAACCCTTTCCAACATGGGTGATTGGGAGTATGAATTTCTACAACTTTTTGGTAATTTTGCCGTACGTATTAAAATTTAAATTGTACGTATTCTTGGACCCGTCAGTTATACTTTTAGAAATACAGGTTCGCAATCCTTGACCCAAAACTCTTGAGGCATTTGTGCCTCAGATTTCAGAGAGTTTCAGATTATTAATAATATAGACATATATATTGTAAAGCACCTCTCGCAGGCTTTGGGTCTCCATAAGCAGACACGTTTATATTTCTAAAGAGAACAAATTCATATCAGAATATTCACATCAGTTCAGGTTAGCTTTTGTCACCACATGAATCAGTGAAAATTTTTTAACTTCAGAGGCTGTTGGATTTCAGAATTATGGGTAAGTCATCAGGCACTCATAAATACTGCAAAGTGAAAGCACTGATGCACAAATGGATATGCTGAATATTCCTAATAGCAAAAAACAACTGGGAATACTCCTAATGTCAGTCAGCGGAGGGCTGGAATCAGTTGTGGTACATTCATACTCTGTGTATTATGCAGCTGTCAGAAGAGTGAGTTAGACTTTTACCTACTGTCTCAGAAAGATGATTTGTGTGTAGTAGATGAGAAAACAAGCTATAGATAAAATGTGTGTGGTATAATCCCATTCAAAAAATAGGGGAGGGAGGTTATCTCCTATTTATGCGGTATGGGTTCTATAGGGAGGAAAAGCTTTGGAAGCCTGTATACCAAACTTGACACAGGTTATCTCGAGGGGGATGGGATTTGGGAGGAAGTAGGAGAGACTGTTAATGTGTTCTTTACATGCTTCTATAGTTCAGCTTGTTAAAATGAGCATGTATTATTTTGGTAATCAAATAAAAGCAATCCTTTTAAAAGCTAATATAGTGACTATTACAGAGCACTGACAGCCTGGCAGCTCTCCACTAAGGTACAGCCACTCTGAGCCATTAGGGAGCCTGCTTTTCATAATTAATGGAAAGCAGGAGACTAAGCCCAGAGCTAGGCTTACAACTCCAGCCCTCGAGCAGGTCCTTCATTACTTAATATTGGAGCCTAATAATTTCCAAAGTGTATTAGCGTGTTCCCCCACAGGGAAAAAACAAGTGAAACATGGACTGTTACTATGAAACGGAAATCCAATCACCAGGGAATCTTTTTCTAATTGACCCACTTGTAGTGAGTAATAACTCCAGAAAATTATATTGATTTCTCTCTGTTAGAATCATTGAGTAAAAGAAGTATGGTTTCCTCTTAATGAGTGTAATGTGTAACTCCCGTTTAATCACATTGTGAACAGGAGTACCTCTGTCATACTGTTATTTTATTTTATGGTCAAATTTTCCTAACCTATCCTTAGTTCCTGAAAGAAAAATTACTAAAGATTTAGATGGATCTAAAGCTAATTATTATGTCTCCAAATAATCATCATACTATTTATTTGGTTTTGTTTCCTAAATATCCTTAAAGAACTTTGTCCATTGCGTTTTGAGTGTGGGTAGATTGAGTGAATACATGCTGAGAAAGGAGAAAGATGAAGAGCGTCTAGGATCGTGACAAAACAAGCCCCCTGGGGCAGGGGGGGAAGTTAATGAAAATCAGCATTTATATTTGTTTATTTTTCCCAACTTTGATATCAGGGAACATTGGGTTTTTCCTTCTTGCCCTTGGGAAACATGGCTCCACTTCCTTTTGTAAGGAGCACTTGCTCCCAGGTAGCTTTTCAGAGGCCAGAATGAAATAAGCTAATAGAGCTGTGGTTGATCCGTTGAAAGACCTACATATCTGTCTAATAAAGGTAGGGACATTGGATGCAGGCATGCGATGCATTTTAACCTTTCAGGTTAATTTAAGAAACTAAGTACCCTTCCCTTTTGAAGAGGGAGTCACTTGGAAGATAATACCTGGAAATTTTAGTGACTAAAGAAAACAGTCCATTTGAGGCTGAGTGTAGACTGTAATATGTCAGACAGCACGCTGTCTGGATTAAGATGGAAGCTAGGTGAGGGCAGGGACATAGTGATTGCTCGATTCCCTCAGGAGCAGTTTCAAAATAGGTGCTGGTCCTACTTTGTTGTTAGTGGTGGTGTGAAGTTGGAGAAAGAAAGGAACTAAGAACATTAATACAGCTATAGTATCTAGCTACAGTATCGTTGTTACGGTACTTTTGATTTTATAGTGTAAATACAGAAGGAGATGCAAATGAAAGAAGTATCATCAATTTGGCAAAGCAGTGATAGTGTCAGCTCCACTCTACCATCTTTCTGCTTGTGACCTTCCATCATTTCAAGGCCCCCACCCTTCCCAGGCAATCCCGCACTTTGTTATATGGTCCTTAGGATACCTAGTTTGGAAGGGACTTCAGCTTTTCTTTGTGAACACAATTAGAGTTTTCTATCTTTGTAGATGATCAAGTATTTAGTTGATTGCACTTGTCTTCTTTTTTTTTTTTTTTTTTTAAGATTTATCTATTTTAGAGAGAGTGCACAAGGTGGGGGGGGGGTGGGTTGGTCAGGGAGCTGAGCATAGAGCTGGATGCAGGCTGGATGCCACGACCCTGAGATCATGACCTGAGCAGAAATCAAGAGTTGGAGGCTTAACCAGCTGAGCCACCCAGGTGCCCCTGGCTGCACTTTTCTCTGACATTTAGTATTAAAAAACGAAAGTGTACCATGGAACTTTGTGTTAAGTGAGACCTGAGTTCTAAAAGCCCACAATGCCCATTACCATTGGCTAAATGTAGTATTATAATACTGCACCTGTAACTTTAAGAATTAACTAAGATTACTCTGTTAGACTCCGGATAAATGTTAACTTGATTTTTTCGCCCTACTTTGAGCTCCATTATAGAACAAACGGACATGAGTTATAGCTCTTTCCTTAAAGTAGATTGAGTGCTCTGCAGAGTGAAGTCAGGCTTTGCAGGTTGTTGGGTAGTTTGTGAGCCCTGGGTGTGCCTGAATTGCTTTAAATGGAATTGCCCGTCGTGTTCAGAGTATTCGTCGCCCTCCATTGCGGACAGTGCGCCACCCTCTGTAGGGGGAAGTAAGGCTGAAAAAAGAATGCTTTCCATACTCTGCTCTGAGACCACTCTTTGACCCGTGACTTAGGATTATTAGTAATTGGACCTATTTATATTGAAATCTCTAATAAGGGGCGCCTGGGTGGCTCAGTCGTTAAGCATCTGCCTTCGGCTCAGGGCGTGATCCCTGTGTTCTGGGATCGAGCCGCGCATCAGGCTCCTCTGCTGGGAGCCTGCTTCTTCCTCTCCCACTCCCCCTGCTTGTGTTCCCTCTCTCGCTGGCTGTCTCTCTCACTGGCTTTCTCTGTGTCAAATAAATAAATAAAATCTTTAAAAATAACATCTCTAATAAGATGTAATAAAAGAAGAGCAGGAGAGATGAGAAGTAGCACTGATGCTGAAAGTCAGTATATTCAGGTTGTCCGTGACATGTAATTTCTCTGAGCCTCCTTTATCTGTGAGCTTGAGAAATGAGAGAAAATGACTTCAAAGGCCACTTTATTCTCACTTTAGGTAACTGAGAAATGAAGACGACATATCCACTTTAGGTAACTTTTTTTAGCCTTGGCACTGTGTGTATGTACGTATAACAGGTGTTTTTAAAAACAAACTACAGTTTCCTGTCCTTTTAGTTTCTAAAACATCAGGAAGAGTCATTCCTTATTAACTGCTAACCCGACCATTATAGTTGTTACAATCATCATTAGAGTAATTTTAGTTAATCTGAAATTTTGTGATGTTTTGATTCTGTTCTATACGCCTATATTGAAGAGCTGTGAGGAATTATCTGTATGAGTGAATATAATGTAACTTCATTTTAAGGACTTAATTTTAGCATTTAAGAACTGTAATAGTAAAAAAAAAAAAAGGAAGTATAATAGTAGTTTAAAATAAAATTATTTAAAATACTTTACCAAATATGTATTTTTCCAAAGTCAGCCAGTTTTATTTTGGAATCTGGGTTTGTGTACATTTGATAATTTATAGGGTTCACCTATTAGCATGACAGAGCTTAAAGTCCTATTTTGCCGGAGATACAGAGATTTCTAGTCTTTTCTTCCCTAACACTATGTCATTCCCTTGCTCCCTCCTCTGCATTCTTTTTGAATGAAGGTAAAGGGAGGAAAGGTCATCCACTCTTCTTATCTCTCTTTTAACTTAAACATTGCCTCTAGGTATCTCTTCCCCATTTTAAGACCTGAGAGTAGTAGATTCTAGGTTATCTTTCTCTGAAGGGATTTTTGAATTGGCAGATGCCTGTAATCTGACTGCTTTCCACATCTGTAAAGAAAAAGTGGAACTCTAAGAAGGGTAAGGGTTAGAGTTTCCAAAACAAATGAATTTTAATGTGTTCAGACCAAGAACTTGAGTTCTCAGAAACAATTCATGCTTTGTTTGCTAAACAAGTCTGCTGAACACTGTGTTCTTTTCTGGGAAGAATTTGGGGGATGGGCTGCACAGGAAGGAATAGAAGGGATGTAGGGAATGTGATGAGAAGGAAGGAAAGAAATTTAAGAAACTTATAAATCAGAATCGACCCTCAAAATGTACAGGTGTAGGGCAAGAGTCTAAATGGAGGCCTCATGCCATATATCTACATATTTAAGTTACAATTAAGCTAATAAACTATTAAATAAAATATGTTCTCTCCTCCTACCTTAACAGATCAATGACTTGCAAGCATAGATTCAAGTTTAGAATCCTCAGACCCCTTAGGATTCCACACTGGATAATGACAGCATGGGGAGATACGGCCCAGTGGCCCAAATGTCTTCTCTTTCTGTCTCTAGCTCCATCCCTCACACCAAGGACTGTGGACGCGCTGTCCCCAGTTCTGTCCACTCCTAGGGCCTATGGATGAGGGCCTATGGGTGTGGGGAAGAAGCCCACACAAGCCCTGAAAACAGGTTTGGTGTCATTTGGGTAAAGAATTCTGGAAATCTGCTTACTCTTAGTATGGAGAAGATGCTTCTCCATGAAAATGTAATGTGAGACACATAATTTTAAATTTCTGGCAGCCACATTAGAGAAAGTAAGGAGAAATAGCTGAAATTAGTTTCGATGATATACCTTATTTAATGCTATGAATCAAAATTGCTGTCTGTTCTAAAAAATTATTAATGAGTTTGCATTCTTTTTTGTATTAAGTACGTAGAGAATATCTCAATTTGGACCAGCCCCATTTCAGGTGCTCCGTAGTCACTGAGGGCTGTTGCTGTCTTACTGGACAGCACAGACTCCTTGTTCTGGGACTAAGGACAATTCTCTTTATTATAAGGTCTGGTAGTATTTTTATCATTGAATCGATGCAAAGAATAATCGCTCTTCCTTGTATTTAGAGCCTGTGGCCATTTTAAAATTCAATTGTATATATACATAGGACTATGGAGGGTATTTGTTAAGAGTTTTATTTTTGTTTGTTTCTTCAACTGCCTTTACTCATTCAATTTAATGCATTCCTTTGTTGTCAGGGCTGGTGTGGTTCTAGTAAATTTGTTTGCAAAGATGAATATACCCTCCCCCACCCCCACCATATTATTGACAAATACTTTTCCAAAAGCCAGCACTCTCATTTGCTCTCTTGAGTAAGTCTTGGAGTTGTAATCATTTCATCTCCACTCTGTTGTGTTGAATAATGTCTGGTAGGTCTTTTTCCTTCCTAGAGGAACCTTTTTTTTCTAAGTTCAGTTTAATTGTGTGCATATTTTTAAACTGTGGCCAGTTCTACCAAATGAGGAATCATATCTAGAAAGTAGGATACTGTTTTTGTTTGGACTAGAACAGCAGTTTAATCTATTTCAGGATAGAATTGACAGATTTAGAAGGACAGAAAAGCACCCAGTTAAATTTGAATTTGAGAAAAACAACAACAAATTTTTTTTTGGTATAAGTATATCCCATGCAATATTTGGGACATACTTTACACTAAAAAAAAAAAAAGTTGTTTATTTTCTGTATTTTATCTGGCAACTGTATTTTAAGACTCCTTTAGTCTCTCAAAAATTGAGGACCCCAAGCAGGTTTTATTTATGTGGATTAAATCTATTGATATTTACAACATTAAAAACTTAAACCGAGTATTTTAATATATATTTAGAAAAATAATAAACCCATTCTTGTTAACATATACATTTTTTATGAAAAGTAACTATTTTAGAAAACAAAAGTAGGTAGAAAAGTGTCATTGTTTTATATTTTTGCAAATCTTTTCATGTCTGGCTTACTAGAAGATAATTGGATATCTCCTGTTTCTGCATCCGGTCAGGTGTGTAATCACAAAGACCATGTGGAAATCTCCACTGGACACCTGAGAGAAAAGGAGACTGGGAAAAGGCAAATGGCACCTTAGTATTCTTACAAAAGTAGTTTTGACCTTGGGAATTCTCTTGAAAGGGTCTGAGTGACCTCTTCCAGGGTCTTCCAGCCATGCTTTGAAGACCTCTTGAACTAGGAATAATGGAACCTGTAATTCTAGCTCGTGTAGTATAGATCATGGATGCTTTAGTCAGAATAAAGGATAAGCACTCTTTGTTTTAAGAAGGCCTAATGAATCACATTGTAAAGTATAAAGCAAATTAAAAGTGATTATTCAGGTTTAGCAGTTAATTCTTAAGGTTTTGTTTTGTTTAATTTAAAATACTGTTAGGTCTACACTTTGCCATTCAAGAAAATTGCTATTGTAAAAGAAAAATCAGAGTAACACTTTTAACCTGTCAGGTAGGCCCGTTGTCACCTTTCTGTTTAGAATAAACTTTATGTTGCTATTTAAAACAAAGCTTAGGGGCACCTGGGTGGCTCAGTTGGTTAAGCATTTGACTTGATTTCGGCTCAGGTTGTGAGGACAAGGTCTTGAGACCAGCCCTGCTTAGGGCTCCTGAGCACGGAGTCTGCTTGTCCTTCTTTGCCTGCTTGTCCCTCTCCTGCTTGTGCATGAGTGTGCTCTCTCTCTCTCTCAAATAAAGAAATTAAATCTTAGAAAAAAATTAAAAAATAAAGCTTAGACTTTTTTATTATAAAATTCAACAGTTGGGTCACATGACAATTTCCTTAAAATACTAATTGGATTGAATTGGATTTATTTTTAAGGTGTGTGTGCGTGTGTGTGGTGTAGGCATTGTACTTATCAACATTTAGGCTTGGTCAGTTTAAAAAATAATTAGAATAATGCAATAACTAATCTGATTCTCATCTCAAATAAAAAGAAAGGGTAGAGGTCAGCAGTGGACCATCAGAGAAGTAAAACACAGAGAAATAAAACTTTAAAGATGACTTCTTTAATCGCTGGGACAACGGAGAAAATGAAAGAGCCATTAACAAAAATAGGTCAGGAGGAAGTGCTGGTCTAGGGAGAAAGATGCAGGTTGAGTTTCGCACTGGAAATCCTGTAGGGTAGCCCAGGAGGCAGGAGATGCTTGTGGTAGGTTGGAGAGAGCTGTTCAGTGAGTAGTAAAACAATTTCTAAGGAGGGCAAGGTAAAGAGAGAAAGGAAAGACACTGGCAAAGCAGAGATCTGTCAGAAACACTTAACTGTGGAGTGGGGAGGAGGAGATGAAGAATAAAAAAGAAAGAAACCTAGGAGGAAAGAATCAAAGAGTGTTGGAAGAGGCTGGGTGAGGAAAAGGTCATGCAAGTGAAATGAGAAGAGCTTTTCCAGAAAGGGTGTGTGGTTAGCAGTATCAAATGTTGGGTTGAGATTGAAAAATGATAATTGGTTCTTAAATTTGGAACTATTAAAATTTGGTTCCCTAAGAGAGTGTATAGTTCTGATAAATTAATTTTTTATTTCAGGTTTGTATTTGGGGAGAAAAGAAGCAGAAAGATTTTTGACTTGTGTGGATAACACAGAAATTCGGAAGGGTTACATCTGCCTGTTCTTTCCCTCTCTCTCCGTTATCACGTAGTGGTGTGTTAATGAAGCTGACCCCAGTAAAGCTAAAACAAACAAACAAACAAACAAACAAACAAACAACTTCAGCAGAAATCACGTCTTCAAATAGTCTCATTCTAGACTGACAAATTTGTTTGTTTTTAAATGTTTTATATTTTAGGTTAAACACTGGCCTTAGAGTCTGAAGAGGTTCACTCCAGCTCTGCTGCGTGCTTAACCTCTGTGGGCTCATTTCCTCCGCAGTTGAATTGGGTTAGATTATCTCTAAGGCTCTGCTAAAAGAATGTGATATTGTGCATCTCTGACATTTGTTTTTTCTTTCCTTTTGTTTTATTGTAACAGGTTCACCAAGTTGAAGAGTCTTAACCTTTCCAATAATCATTTAGGGGACTTCCCATTAGCAGTCTGCAATATACCAACCCTGACCGAGCTGAACGTGTCCTGCAACGCCCTGCGAGCAGTCCCAGCAGCCGTCGGAGTTATGCACAAGTGCGTACCTGCACAGTATCCCTCGGAGACCCCCGGGAAGCTGCACTAGGGTCGCAGCCTATGCGATTAGTTAACTTGTTATGTTGGTCATGTAAGTCTTGGCTCCAAAGCAAGAGATCGGGCTCTTCTGGAGAGTTCATTTATTAGCTTTTATATGCTTTAGAGTCTTGTGAAAAGTTAAAATATCCTTGTTTAGAACTGAAGATCCCCACAGATGAGTGTGTGTACCCATGGGATGATATGCTTACTTTCTCATTTTCTGAGTATGTTGAATTTTAAGACTTAATATTTAAAGTAGCAATGAAAGATGGGTATTGGGGCTCATTCACACTGTAGTTGGCTCATATTGTTCCCATTTATGCCTATCCAAGTTGGGAAAATTGGTCATAGTTTTGGTTTTCAGTAAAAGATTAAGATGCTTATCTCTGATCTTTTCTCTGTGGTGTATTATTGCCTCGGGCCCTGCCCTTATGCATTTTGCAAAAGATAGTTCATTTTCTTTTCCTAGTAATATGATCTATACTTATGGAACTTGTACACTGATAATAAACATGTAAAATGTACACATTCTCTTTGTAATTCTTATCTTTTCTTTACTAGCTTACAGACATTCTTGTTGGATGGGAACTTTCTCCAGGCCCTTCCTCCTGAGTTGGAGAATATGCATCAGCTTAGTTATCTTGGTCTTTCTTTCAATGAATTCGCTGACATTCCAGAGGTTTTGGAGAAATTGACTGCTGTGGATAAACTTTGTATGTCTGGAAACTGTATGGAGACCCTTAGGCTACAGGCTTTAAGAAAAATGCCTCACATTAAACATGTGGATCTGAGGTAACTATTTCTAAGAAATAATTCCCATTTAGGTGGTCGGCTTATATTTAGGAGTAGGTTATAGCCCTTTTGGTGACATTCTTCTGCAAGGCAAGCAAGCTGGTTAGTTGCAGTTTATGGTGAATGAAAACTGTATCATTGAGAACAGAATGGATATTTTTTCTCTTTGTCCTCCTTTTCTGTGGCTTGAGACAGCTAACATCATTGAGCATCTCTTCTTTCTTAAATTTTTTTCCTTCCTTGATTTTCCTAAGGTAATATGATGTATTCATTAAATTAAATTAATTTGTTTAACTTATTTATTTTAATTTCCTATTTTTTTTATCCATGGGGCTCTGCCCTTAGTTTACTGTTTTCTTTATAAAAATATAAAATTCACAACCTCTCATTAGGCCCAAGTTTGGCCAGAACCTCCACTCTCACACCTCACAAGAGCAAGGAACCTGCATTTTGAATCCTGATCTTGCTAAATTCCAGCTAAAAACCTCTAGCATAGTCCTTGCTACATGCTCAGTGATCATCCCTTATTAGTATGTGAGGTTCAGTTTAGTTTCTGACATACAAAGAACCAGTACACAAGGAGGAAGCTCTTCTAAATTTCTCTTTTTTAAGGAAAAACAAGAGCCTGTCATGGGTCTGAGTTCCTGAAAAGCAACTTATCAGTCTTAAGCCTTCATACTAATTTGCCCAATTTGATACTTTTTCAGCCAGACTAATTCCTCCATTAGCCAGGGGTTGATGACCACATACTAATGATGTTAAATCTTGGGCAAGATATTTAATGTCTCTGCAACTGTGTTCTCATCTCTAAATTACGGTTAATAACAGAACCTAATTCGTGGAGTTTGGGAAGGAATTGAGTTAAATGCCTCACACTCCCAGTGTGTTTTATGTATCATTCTTATTACCTAATTGAGGGCTCTTCTTTACTCACGGAACCTGCTCAGCTATCATTCTTGGACTCTTTACACCTCCCATTTGTCAAAGGTGGCTCTTTCTTTGCCTTACTACGCCCTCTCCTCTCTGTTGGTAACCTTAGACCCTCACTCAGACCTGTTGACTTTTGTCAGTATAAAGAAGCATCATCTTTTGCTCCTTTTCTTCTGCATTTATATGGTCTGGCCTTGGAAACTCATGTATTCCAGTCCTCAAAGAACTGCTTGCCTTGGGGTGCCCGGGTGACTCAGTCCGTTAAGCATCTGCCTTTGGCTCAGGTCATGATCTCAGGATCCTGGGATTGAGCCTCACATTGGCTCCCTGCTCAGTGGAGAATCTGCTTTTCCCTCTCTGTCTCCTGCCGGCTCATGCTTGCACTCTCTCTCTCTCTTTCTCTCAATAAATACATACATACATACATACATACATACATACATACATAAAATCTTAAAAAAAAAAAAAAAAGAATTGCTTGCCTTTCCCTTTCCTCAGACTAAAGAAATCATGCCTGTTGTACCTGGGGAAGTGTTGGTTAGCAATTTGCAGACCTAGAATTCTTAATTTGAAGAGTACAAATGGTAATACTTTATCTGACTTCGAGAACTTTTTGGAATGTCACAGGAGAGGGCACTAAACACTCTGTTAACTTTCTTGTTAACTTTCTTTCAAAATTGTTAGTTAACATTATTTGTCTCTGAGTTGCTTGGATTTAGAAACCCTTCATATTAAAGCATTTAAGCCCTTCTAAATGGAGCCATCTAGATTTCTGGTTCTAATTGGATCTTTTTAGATGAGGTCAGTTACAGGACATTTAAATACCACAGTAGACGGGACACTCTACATGTTCAATGATTGTGCCTAGCTTCTCTCTTCCCTCTGGGCAACCGAGTGGAAAAGGGGAAGGTCTGGTCAGATTTGCTTGTAATTCTGCCCTAGTATTTTAAGTGGAAGCTAGTGGGAGGACTTAAGGAGACTTTCACTTAGTTTCTCCAAAGGGATAATTTTATTGGGTTTTTTACTCCTTCAGATGGAAATGTAACATCAGATTAAAAGTGATAGTTTATCATTTTTCTTTTAATCTTATTCTTTTTCCTCATATCAACTTTCTTTGAGTCTGATATTATGTCTTCTGTGGCATCATTAATAATTCCTCTTTCCCCTTTGTCCAAACTGTGGATGTTTCCCGAGTCTCTCCCTACTTTGTTTGCTGCCTTGGTGGTCGCCTGTGCCCTCAGGACTTCATCATTCATCTTCCATCTCCATGTTGATTATTCCCCAATCTTTCTCAAACCCTCATTTCTCTTCTCAGGACTAATTCCACTTTAGCTGCCTGCTGGATAATTTCTCCTTGGTTCCCTACATTGACCACACTTAACCACACCCCTGTGAAACAGTTCAATTTCTTTCTTTATTCAACTAGTTCTTTCCCTTGGATTCCTATTTTACTGATAGCAACATCACTTCATTGCTTCTGTAGACACAAAACTTTGGACCCTATCTCTGGTCTACCACCAGATTCTATCAGTTCTTCTTTCACACTAGTTTCTCTCTTTGTCCCTTCCTTTTCTTTCTCGCTGCTGCTGTTGTCTCCTGGCTGAGACATCTGTTTCCATTGTGTAGCCTCTCAAACAAGCACAGTCTTGCCCAGAGCCTTCAATTCTTTGGCTGAAGGTATTTAAACTCTTCTTATCTGATTTCAACCTACTAACCTGTGAATCCGTTGGGGATGAAGGTCTAGCTCAGAGCTACTCAAAGTATGGTCCTCCGACCTGTGCTGCTAAGCCAACTATTTGCTACATTTCCACAATGAAATATGTACAGAAATTGAGACTTACTGTTTTAGAAACATACAGTGATTTGACATTGCCACAATTTGCAAGTAGACGCATATAAGTAACTCATCTCGTTGTACGGGGAATATACTAGTTTAGTTGTTGGTGAATTCGCACGGGGAGCCGCCTGTTGTAGGCTGTGTCCTGGTCATGTGCAGTAAGACGACACATCAGTCCATGATAGATTAGACGTTTAGAGCAGATCTCATTCACCACAGATAACCAAGAAACACTGCTCTTCTTTATCCTTGCTATATCCAGCGTTAGCGCTTAGCTGGTACTTTGACTAAGCCCCCCTTGCAGCCTTTCACATGCACTGCACTCCTGCACTCGTGGGGAGTTCTCCCTGTGCTCTTCTCTTCAGTCCAAAGGCCATTCTGCCCTAACTCATGCACTGCTTTCTTTGCCCATTTATATCTGTTATATTCTGCCTACCCTGGGGATTGAGATGAGGTGCTCCGTCTACTGCATCTTTTTTGACCATTCTCTGTATTTTACATTAGTTACGGCACTTATCACATACTTGTAGTCTTTATATTTTAAAGCATATGTGCTTTTCCTCACTAACATACTAAATCTGTTGACAAACACCTTGTTTTCTTCATCTCTTAGTGACACAAAGCCATAGGTCATCATCCTGGTCATCACCATGTCCTTCATTGTTTGCATACTATGGGGACATACTGCATTTGATTTTCTCAGCTGCCTTGTAGGACAAGGAAGGTATTATCCCCACTATACAGATTAGAATTGGGCTTAACCAGAAATATTAGGTGACTTGTTCAAGGTCGTACGCCAAGTGATGAGCAGCAAACCGGCACTAGAACATAAAGCTCTTTCATACTGCCTGTCTACATACAGTAAACCTCAGTGAATATTTATGAAATCAATAAAATGGTTCTGTTAACTGGGGATTCTTGGAAGGAAATTTTAATCATATTTTGCCTCTTTGAAAATTCATCCTAAATAGTTATTTGATGGTGTGAGCTTGAAAACTTTTGAATTTGAATCCTGATAAGACTTGGCAATTTAAACTGAACAGTTCCCTCTTATTATAGATTCTCTTTTGTCTCCTCATTAAACAAACCCTTTAATTATTTTAGTGTTAATACAGTGAAATTACATGAGGGAGCTATTTCAAATGAAGATGGTAATGCCACATTATGAAAGTTACTTACAGTGTAAAGTAGGAAGAACATGGGACATTTTTTCAATTTCTATAGTATATTGTATCCAAAATGAGATTTTATTTTTAAATATTTTTAAATAAAATAATATTTTTAAATAAAACATATTTTTTTAAGTTTTTTTTTTTTTTAAGATTTATTTATTTTAAAAAAAGAGCGTGTGCATGAGCCAGAGAAGGGGCCGAGGGGGAGGGAGAATCTCAGGCAGGCTCTGCACTGAGCATGGAGCCCAACTCAGGGCTCAACCTCAGGACCCTGAGATCATGGCCCTAAGATCATGACTTGAGCCGAAACCAAGAGTCGGACGCTTAACCGACTGAGCCACTCAGGAGGGCCTAAAATGAGATTTTAAAAATTCTGTATGCATATTCTAGTAATCTAGTGAGCATTTGGAAATAGGCAAATTACTGGGTTGAGGCCAGTTTTTAAATCTTACAACCTGGAATAAAAAAAGAAGCAAAAAAACAAATCCTCTTGGGGACATTTGAAGAGGCCATATGCTGTGCTTACAGATTGACAAATCTTATCTGTCACTCATCCTTGTGTTTCAGTGACTTCATGATATTACTATTAATAATTCAATTGCCATCATTTTATTTTTTTCAGTTACCATTATTTTATTTTTTCAAAGGGCAGAAATTCATAACCAAGAACCTTTAGCTTTTTCCTAAGCTCCAGCCCTCCTATTAATGTATTATCTAACCGGGTGCATTATCTCAGCACTTTTTTGGCTTTGTAATGAGAAGTACAGGGTTCTTACTGTTTGTTTGTAAAGGAGTTGGGGGTAGCCTAGCAAACTAGGAATTAAGATTTTCATCTATTTTTCTCTCTTTTGAAGTTAAGTGTATCTTCATTCTATTGATTCCTAGTCCCCATTACTACTTACTTAATCTTCTTGGCAACCCACCCATACAGCTTCAGTCTGTTAGCTAACTAGTTCTCATGGCCAAGGTTCTGCCAGTTTTCCCCTGTGCCTTGCTCTGTCCTAGATTTGTTGATCCCATTGTTGTCCTTTGTTTTGTAATTTCTCAGCAGATCCTAGATACCAAAATATTTTCTGTGCTTTGCTCTTTCAAGCAACATTTTATTTTTATTTTTTATTTTATTTATTTTTATTTTTTTTAAAGTGGGCTCCACACCCAGTGTGGAGTTTAACATGGGGCTTGAACTCACGACCTTAAGATCAAGACCTGAGCTGAGATCAAGAGTGGGACACTTAACCACGGAGCCTCCGAGGTGTCCCCTCAAGCAATATTTTAATGATGGAGATAGTTTTGGTAATCAGTTCTTGGACCTAAGCCAGCTAGAAATCCAGATGTTTGCATTCTCATCTCTGGTGCATATGTGGCTCCCATTCATTTCTCCCTTAAATTCTGTCGTATATGAACTGTGTATCTCCCTGCTCACTAATCCTTTCTCCTTCCTTAAATATTCATTGTAGTTCTAACGTGCCTAACACGTTCTAGGTTTTGTTTCTTGTGTTCTTTCAACCAAATTCTTTGAAAATAAATGATTAAGTGGATTTTTTTTTCCTCTTGAAAAGAATTAAGGTAAAAATCAACATATGTGCTTCTCTTCCAGCCTAAGTGGTCCAAATTGTGTTTCAGACTATATAGTCACAATTAAGACCTTCGTGGAGTTGTAGCTAAAAATAACCAAAGAATCTGGCCAGTTAAGGAAGTCCAGATGTAGAGATTAAAGACATCATGGAAGACTATAATATAGTGAGACTTCTCCTTACCTCAGCATATTAGGGTGTGGCCATTTATTTATAGCACTGTAGTTAATTATAGTCTCTGTTTGTGTCCTTTCTCCTCAAGGCTGAATGTAATTAGGAAGCTAATAGCAGATGAAGTGGACTTTCTCCAGCATGTCACTCAGCTTGATCTGCGCGACAATAAGCTTGGTGATCTAGATGCCATGATTTTCAACAACATTGAAGTTTTACACTGCGAAAGGAATCAGCTGGTGACATTAAACATCTGTGGCTATTTCCTCAAAGCACTCTATGCTGCTTCTAATGGTATGTAATGTAGACCACATCAAAGTTTCTCTTCTGGTTCCAAGAATTGACTCAGCGCCATCATCTCTGCCTCACTCTGATTTTTACTTTGCTCATTTAATAAAATAAGTGTCAGATTTTGCTGAGGTAAAAATCGTAAAAGAAAAATGCTGGTATGGTATTTAAAAGAACCAAAATGGAAGATTTTTATAGGCCCCAACTTGTTTTTCTCATATTGTGATATTTAGGTAAGTTACTCCCCCACTTTTGATTTGGCTCCTCTGCTTAAAAGGCCTTAATAAACTATTTCTTGGACTACCCTGTTAAGATAGTAAATCTGGAACATGATTTAATAGGGGAGAGTGAAAATGAAAGGGAGGTCCATTTTGGACTCTATTCAGGGTCTCAGATTTCATGCTCCACTAACAAAGGAACTAATCCTCAGAGAGACCTGAATTATATACCCACAGGGACACCACAAATCAGGAGTCTTACTCATAATGAGATCTCTTCTTCAGAATCTGGAAATCATGACAGTTCTAAAAAAAGAAAAGATCATATGGGCATATGTTACTAAGTGAAGATTTCAATTCCCTGCAATCAGAAAACTGAGTGAAAACAAGTATTTAGTACTACAAGTTGAACAATTGTTTATCACACACTTGTTCTATGAATAGTGTAGTGCACAGTTCTAAAGGATAGGGGATTTTTTTTTTCTTTTTTTTGAAATGAGTTTATTGTCATCTCACGGGAGAAACAAGGCAAACATCAGATAGCTACCGGTCGCTGACGGTTATAGGATTTGGTTAGCCAGGAGGCACCAAGTGGGTGTTGAAGGGGAAAGAATCTGAATGTGGTCTGTTCGGCAGATGGGAGAAGACAGGGAATGCTGAACTCATAGGTGCCCACTAGAAAATGGTAAGAGGTGGTTATGGGATGTGTGGCTTGGAGTCAGATGGTGAAGCTTTGAAGCTAGTGCAGTAGACTAGAGAGAGCCCGTGGAGATTCTTAAGTGGAGGGACGCATGACGGAAGTGATGCAGTAAGACTGTTACAGTTAGAGTAGTGGACAGGGTGCATTTATGGGAGAAGAGTGGAGCCCTGGCCACCCTGCTAATCACCGTCATTGTAGTGGTTTTCATGGGAGCAAATGGGAGCTTGCAGTCAGAACTACAGAGGTTGGATTGAGGCTCATCTGTTCAGAGTTGGTACCTGCAACCATGGAAGCATGGTAACCAGGAAAGAGACGAGTGCTGGTGCCGAGAGTCGACTTAGAAAACCCTCCCAGCTGGTGGCAGGATAGGCAACCAGGTAGACGCTGAACTGGCGAATTACAGGGTGAGTGTTTGGAGAAGCAGAGGGACATCTAGAAACTACTCTGAGAAACAAAGCCCTAGGTAGATGGTGGTATCCTATTTCATACAGTTTT
This sequence comes from Ursus americanus, assembly GCF_024610735.1. Taxonomy (NCBI): domain Eukaryota; kingdom Metazoa; phylum Chordata; class Mammalia; order Carnivora; family Ursidae; genus Ursus; species Ursus americanus. The sequence continues at coordinate 13,152,670 of NC_142145.1, read as the reverse complement.
GAGGAAGGGTTTTCAGATTTGAGTAGAGGAAGTAATTTGTGATCCTCAACAGTGTGGTTTCAGTAGAGTAAAAAAGGCAAAAGCCAGATGCGTATGGTTTCATGGAAGGAATTCCAGATTTAAAAAACCGTGTTCATACAGTTAATCTTCCAGGTAACATTCAGAATGCAAAACAAGAGGAGAGCCACAGTAAGTGGAAGGGGGAAAGGTAGGAAAGTAGAAGGAGTAATTTATTTCGATCTCTGAATAAGATCTTGTGATTAAATTGAAAGTTCTCTGTACTTCCCTGTGGTTTCCAAGTTTAACAAATGGATGTATTGTACTTCCTAACCTAAACAATGGTGAATAAAGCACAGTGATGATGTTCTACATACAAAAAAGAGTCTCTTTGTGACTGGAATGGTAATGTCTTTGTGTTTTTTCCCCTGCCTCCTAGAACTTGTTCAACTGGATGTTTACCCAGTTCCAAATTATCTGTCCTACATGGATGTTTCAAGGTAAGAAGCCAAGTCCTAGAGCACTCTAGAGTCTGCTTGAAAGTTATTTAAAGATTATCCCATCTGAGCTTATGCCTAAAAACTTCTTATATATTTTGACGGTAAATATTACAAATTAAATTCATAGTTTTTACTTATCCTCTAAAAAATGTACGTAAGTATCTATTAGTTAAAATACGTTTGTGTACTATAGTTCAAAATAGAAGAATCAAGGTATTATGTCCATGTGGACACCAATGTGACCACCATGTTTGGTCCTGAAAGATTAGTGAGTTGAGTGTCATATGGCTGGAAGGTCCAGAAGTTCTTTAATTATATTAACCATATCTTCAGTTTTTCTCTGAAACGATGTTAATTTCATTTTTAAAATATTGTGCTCTCTTTGATTTTTTTTTTCCTTCCCTGTTATTTTGCACCTACATCTTCTTGCTAAGAATGCTTAGAAAGTAGCAACTAAGCCTACCAAAATAGGATTTCCATCCAGCCTGCTCACTTTTCTTGGCTTATTTGCAGACAGGCTGACCGTCTCACCTTTTATACAAATTCACTACTGCACTGTGTCATGTTTACCCCAGTTCCCACAAATATTATAGTAGACTTTTTCCTAGCGGCATAAAGCATGTATCTATACAAATTAGACTTTAATAACTTAACACACTAGAACTGAAACTTTTAACATAACTCCAAAGGAAATATCCAAAATTTTCTGAACAACCACAGTACATGGGGGTTTGTGGCCCACTCAGCGTAGCAAGTGTTAACTCATAATCAGTGTGCAAAATCTGATACAACTGCCATGTAATTAGTCAGGTGCAGAATTTGCCTTTAGTTATAAAAATACACAAACTTAGTTATTTTAATAAGGTTCTCAATCAGAATTATGTAAGAAAGTGTCAGAATTATTACAAGTGCAATTTTATCAGAAATTTGTAATTATAAAATACTTCATGAACAGTGCTTCATGAATTTTCTAAATTCATGTCAGTTTTGTTTAATAAACTTGAAGTCAGATAATAAACTTGGAGTCAGATTTTACCTGATTATTTTTTTAACAGTCTTGAATGCTGTTATCTTCAGCCTTTAAGAACAGTACTGCAGTGGGTTTGCATACATGGGTATATATAAATATCTTGAACAGATTTATTTCAGAGTCGGCCATAGAGTAAATCTTTTCTCCTTTTATTTATAGTATGTAACTGGCAAATGGTTCCCACTGAAACCCCTAAATGAGACTGAATTGGAAACCTTGTCTTGCTTTTCCCTGAATTCTGCCACTTAAATGCTATCCATCTTTCTTTATAACTCTCATGTCCAGAATCTTCAGTGTAACTCGCTCTGCCTCATTCGTCTCCCCAACTATAGGACTTTCCCTGAGAAAACCTGACCCCCCTGACATAGCTCTGAGTATTTCACCCTCCTCCTTTTATGTCAGTATTTATGTTATCTCCAGGAACTGAGCTGTCATCCATCATGGTGTTTACTAGGCCCTCAAGTTCAAAGTTCCAGGTTATTTTTGTCACTGATAGGAGTTTTATTGCTATATATCGAGGTTCTTTATAGTAAGAGGGACTTTCACTCTCCTAGCTTATGAAGATGTTTTAGGGGTTAACAACTATAAAATAAAATAATTAAGTGTGTCAGTCTTCAAGGCTTCAAAGCCACTACCATGTGTACCTGTACAGATACTAAGAAAATAATGCCACCTTTTCTGTATTTGAATTGAAAAGTTAGTACACTAGCAAAATTAAAGAACATGATTTTTAAATCACACATAATGCCGCCACCTTTAATATCACAACGGTTTTTACTTTGATGTAGTCCTGTCCCAAGCATTATTTTCATGGAATTATTCATCTGTTTTTAAGGAATTGTGCTCATAATGTGCATACCATTTTATATTCTTCATATCTGGTTATTTCACATATTTAAAAAGGAAGAGAAAAGGCTTATCATCCATGGCTAGGGAGGTAGGTACTCATTGTACTAGATTTGTCTAAGTGATGAGTTCGATTAATGGTAAAGTCAGCGTTAGTTTAATTCACTTGTTTCTGGTAATTATACTGGCCATCTTAATGCATAAGTTAATGTTTTCAAATAATAATTCTGAGTCTCACACGTCAGTGTACCTTTTCATTGGTGCCATTTCTTTCCTTGTATCTTTGATCTATGGCGGTGCTTTCATGATACCTACTGGAGTTGAGAAGTATTTTAATGTTAAGGGTAAAAATGTAAATTGGAAAATAAAACTATTTTATGCCATTTGACTTAATTGGAAGAATGTGTATGTTTGCTTGTTTGTTTTTTCCAATATAAGGCATTCTCTTGCTAAGCTTGCATGGGTTTATAGACTTCTTAAGATAGCAATTCTGGGAACCAGACCTTTTTTTTTTTTTTTTTTTTTTTAAGACTTTAGAGATGATATAACTATGTCCTTTTCTGCTTTTTCTTTCTTTCCTCTTCCTTGTCACACTTCATCTCGCTTCTAGATTAAAGTGAATATACATATCCTTTTGATTAATATTCACTATACTTTGGTATTTCGTCTGAAGTTTATTTTATGTAATTATTCTGAGTTTCAAACCATATTTTAGGCTAAATTCCAATCAAAGAAAAAATTGTATATTCTTATATTTAGGAACTGCTTAGAAAATGTGCCTGAGTGGGTATGCGAAAGCCGAAAGCTAGAAGTTTTGGATATTGGCCGTAATCAAATATGTGAACTTCCTGCACGGTGAGTATTACAGATCAAATGAGAGAATCTCAAATTAGATAAGCAGTTTTTTAAATAATTTAGCTTGTTATTATGAACTTCTAAAGAATTTGTTTTATTTCTAGTAAAACCTTATTTCTAATATCTTTTACCTCATGCGGTGTCTTTGAATTATAAACTTTCTTCATGCAGTGGAGAGTAGGGTGAGACTTTGTCAGCCAGGCTTTCCAAAGCCACGCAGGGTGGTGCTTAGGGGATGTTTCTAAACAAGCAATGTTTGAAAACTCAGCAACAGTATGATCAGTTCACCTCTGTATCCTCAGTTCTTTCAGAATCTTCCACTTCTGTCTGCTGACCTAACATGTTTACCTTCCCTACAAATAATTCTGTTTCCCTCTAACATAACTTTGGGAAAAAAGACTATTAGATCATTAAACCTGGAAAGACCAAACTAGATTGTTTTTCTTGGTATGAAATTTGGAATAGAGGTCCAAGAACTTTTCTTTTCTTCTTTTTTCTGTCTTAATGTGTATTGTTTTTATTTCATAATTTTCACTTTAATGGCAAGATTTGTAACACAGCCATGTCATGAGGTCTAGTGTCCGTAGATAGAGACAAGTATCTTCGGGTTAACTAATTCTGGCACAAAATATTATTGACTGTTAGTGACTAGCCATGCAATTAATAACAAAAGGTAGGCTATTCCAGTACTATCCTATAGAATTTTCTGTGATGATGGAAATGCTGTATATCTTTTATATGAGTGTGCATCTGTGCTGTTCAATACGGCTCTGTGAGTCACATGTGACTTTTGGGACTTAGAATGTGGCTAGTCCAAACTGAGAAGTGCCGAAGTATAAAATGTACAGTAGATGCAAAGTATTTCACATGTTAAAATAATATTTTGGATATATTGGGTCAAATAAATTACAAGAATTAATTTATCTGTTTCTTTTCACCATTTTTAATGTGGCTACTAGAAAACTTACCATTACATATGTGGCCTGCATTATATTTCTGTTGGTTAACACTGTTAGAATATAGCTCTCATAAAAGAAATCTGGGTTACATTTCAATCCCTAGAAAGCTCCGTTGATTTTACTCTGTTCCTTGGCCATATGCTATACCTGGAATTTCAATCTGTTTGAAAATGCTTTCTGCTTTAGAGTTTTATTTAGGTGACCCAGTGCAGCCCATCACCATTAGCAAGAGGACTTTGGTACTGTGCCCAGTGGACAGCATTGTGTGTAGGCGTGAGCCTGAGAGAGACCCTTTCAGACGACAAACAGCAAAAATCAAGATAGGCTACTACTAATGAGTAAAAAAGAATTTGTTGAAAAAAATCTTGCAATGTTACGTTTCTTTTTTCTCTGTTCTCTTCCCCACTTAAGCCTCCCCAATCCATCAGACAGCAAGTACATTGGCGTCTGAGGCCTCTGTTTTCACTGCAGGCTACAACAAAGATATTGTATACACAAACCCAACGATTGAATAAAGATAACAGATATATTTTTTTAAAGATTTTATTTATTTATTTAGTTGACAGAGAGAGAGGCAGCGAGAGAGGGAACACAAGCAGGGGGAGTGGGAGAGGGAGAAGCAGGCTTCCCGCTGAGTAGGGAGCCCGATGCCGGGCTTGATCCCAGAATGCTGGGATCATGACCTGAGCTGAAGGCAGTCGCTTAATGACTGAGCCTCCCAGGCGCCCCAAGATAACAGATACTTTATCCAGTTTTCCCCAAAGTTAATTAATCTTTGATTTGATCTGCCTTAGTTAGGCTCATTTGGGGATCTAAACGAGTGCTTATTCAAAGCAGATTCCAAATGCCCTGTTGTCAAGGAATTAAACAGTGTGTGTGTGTGTGTGTGTGTGTGTGTGTGTGTGTGTGTGTGTGTGTGTGTTTAACATGTGGGACAAAAACAATATGTACTGTTTTCTTATTTGTGGTGTTTAGTTGCAAACTATCAGCCCTGTCACTGATCTAATACTCAGGCAAGACAGCAATTCATTAGAAGTTGATTTGAGAGTTAAGATTTGTTTAAGCAATGTATGTGAAGGATTTGACAAAACAAATTAATATTCAGAAATGGAAATGTATTAAAAGGAAAATAAGGTATTTGAATACTTAGTATCCAAAAGAATTTGGCTAAGTCCAGTAATTAGCATTTAAGACTCATACTGTAGTTACATCTACTTTTTTATTTGGAAAAATAAGATAAAGATTTTGTCATCTGTCTTTCAGTTATCCATTTATTTAAGGATAAAGTGTGTATGTGTGTAAATAATAAATAACACATTCTCCCCTTTGAATACTGAATTGCACCCCAGGCCCAGTAAGACAATAAAATTAGTGAGCCAAATCCTGAATTACTTGGTTGAGCCGAATTACAGAGACGACCGCCTGCAAAAACCGTGACGGAACGGCTGTCCTAGATAATCTGTCTTGTCACATTGATGTCCAAACCTTCTAAGTCAGGCATGCCAGGTACCTTTCATGGCAGCCCGTGGTGTCACAGCATTGAGACAGGTTGCTTGTGTCTCTGTGAGCGAAGAATCTAGTTTTGATATTTAAAGTGAATAAAGTTCAGCTGTTATGTGGAGTGATTTTAACAGCCCTGGTGGTCCCTGAGTGAGATCAGAGGGTGGAAGGCACGGGGTGGTGGGGGCGGCCTCGTTCTTTGACAGCACTGTACATGAGGTCTCCGTCAGAGTGGTCCTGATGTAAAGTATAACCTCACTTTGCCACAGGCCCCACATTTCTGTGTTTAAACCTGGGGCCTGTTTTATTCTCTGCAACTGTAGAAGAAGTATGAATTGGTCATAAAGTGGATTTATATTTGATTAAAGTATTCATCATTTGTTACAGTTTTGATAACTCATAGAAGAAACATAGCCAGGGTTCCAAACAGTTCTCTAGGCACAAAAGAGAATAGTGAATTAAGTGCATTTCCTTCTCTTTGGGAGGGCTCTCAGTTTTATCTAGGATTAAACCAAAGAGAAAAGAAAAATATACAGACTTAGGGAAGTGAGGAAAGGGGGAAATATTGTAGTTGTGAAATGCAAACGAGGAAAAATGTAATATTTTATCAGTTGGCATTTGTAAAAGTTCAATCGGATGGAAGAATCCTTATTTAATGCAGATCCTGTAGGTAAAAATTGATCGCCTCTCTTTATGGAGAACCTGCTGTGGGTTAAACACCCGTGTCCCAGGGCAACACGTGACGGGCGCCCTCCCTCGAGAAGCCTACAACCTTTTAAAGCATGTCTTCTGAGTCTAGCAAGGGTAGACTGTTCTCTTCAGGATCTTCTATGAAACTTGTTTTTCCTCTCTTTCACTAAGTAGAGCTTCTTTGTTAAATAGTCCTGTTCAGAGTTTTTCCCACCCTCTTTCATCTCTTTTTTTGTTTTACAGTCTGCAAAGTATTGAAATATAAAGAGCTCCAAGTTTGAGCTTATGTTAATAGGAATTTGCAGTTGCTCAGGATGAATTTGTGTTTCTTTGGAGAGATCATTTTAAGTATTCGACTCCTGTTCCTTTTTTATTCCTTATCCCAAATTAGCGCTAAATAAGTTTCCTCCTGTCTTTGTCCCGTTTTACACAGCTTATTTTGTAATAGTAGTCTCCGGAAGCTGCTGGCAGGACACAACCAGCTGACGAGGCTCCCCGAGAGGCTGGAGAGGACCTCAGTGGAGGTCTTGGATGTGCAGCACAACCAGCTCCTGGAGCTGCCGCCGAGCCTGCTGATGAAGGCCGACAGGTAAGCATCCAAGTTGTAGAGTTCCCCCTCGTTAGCGTTCTTGTCTCGATATGAGACCGGCCATTTGTGTGGATTTTCTTTTATTGTATTCATCTATTTGAGAGAGAGCACGAGCAGGGGGTTGGAATCAGAGGGAGAGGGAGAGGCAAGCTCCCCGCTGAGCAGGGAGCCCCGCATGGGGCTCCATCCCAGGACCCCGAGATCATGACCTCAGCCGAAGGCAGACACTTAACCGACCGAGCCACCCAGGCGCCCCTTGTGTGGATTTTCGGATTATCTGTCTGAAATTTTCCAAGAAAATGGTTTCGCCAGCCACTTCTCTGTTTGGTAGGGGATGGAGTCGGGGGATATCCTGTAGGCTCTTCGTTATCTTGCTGCTTTCTCAGCGAAGGGAGTTGAGTCGCTCACAAGCGTGTGCTGTGGAGGCGAAGCTGTCCAACGAGGATAACTTCGCTACCTGGTCATGACTGGTGCAGGCTGCTCCAGTCCTAGCTGAATTCTCTTAGGATTCTCTGTTCTTGCTTCGACATATTTGTGACTTTGGGTGACAGTTTTCCTAGAGTTTGCTAAGTTCCTTTCGCTGTTGATTTCTGACCAGTTGTCCCTAACGTTTACCACAGTTTTCCCTTTGTATTTAAATTATTTTCTTTAGAACCCCCTTTTTCTGAATAGCTTGTGTCACTAAGACATTGTTTTGATTTGAGGAGGAGGTTAGTTTAAACATTCAGTGAAATCTCTTTTCTGTGGAGAGTTGCCACATGCAGAACTTCCCTTAAAAGAGAAAGCTGTAGGTTCCCTGAGTGTTACCTTACGTTGGAACATCTTGTTTGCTTCAGGGCCCCTGTGCCTCGTACGAAAATGCTCACAGCCTGATGGCCTGTGTCATTTTGACCTCTGCTAATATTTATTGTTAGTGAGTGGCCAGAACTTAAGAGATGATATGAAGGATTTAACCTTTAGTATACCGCATGAGACAGAAAAGTAAAGTTTAACTTTGTGGTTCTCTTACAGAAGAAAACAATGAGGGGTTTTTCTGCCTTAAAATATAAATTTGAGATATGTTTCAGCATGTGTGATTTTTCATCGGTGAAAAGAACTCTGCTTTCCTAAAGTGAATTAGACACCTGACCTTGTGTACCAAGCTCCCTGTGCTTATTCCTGTCGTGATACTCTTCACACGCTGTATTATAATTTCTTGTTTCCCTGTCTGTCCCCATTATTAGATTATGAACGCTGTGTCCAGTGACTGTGTCTTAATTATAGTGTTATCTTCAGCCTTTTGCAGCGTGTCTGGAATAAAGCCGGATGCTCAACAAATATTTATTTAATGAACAAAAGAAAATTTAAGGAATTTTAAATACTACCTCCACCCTTGGATTTTCATTTTTTTCCCCTTTATGTCCTTTTTAAAAAAAACAAAAAAACCTTCTTAATCAAAATATAGCTTAAAGTCAAAAAACTGTACAACTCTTAAGCATACTGCTCAATGAATTTTTACATATATGTCCTTATAATTATTGCCCAGATTAGGATAGAGAACATTTGTAGTTTTCCCTTCCTTTTCCTTTTGTTCTTTTTTTCCTCATTTTCAGAAACATTTATTCTTTGTACTTAACGTAAGTTACAATGAATTCCTAACTGGAATAGTTATAGAGAAGTAATGGAATTGTGAGAAAATGGGATTGTTAAATTGTAATTGACCAGTGCTATATACTTCCCGACAAAAAAGAGCAATGTTTCAAGATCATTTAAAGAATTGTTCTTACTTCTGCTTTCGTATCAAAATACTGTTGAGCCTTGAACAACGTGGGGGTTGGGGCGCCAACCCCCGCACAGTCAGAAATCTGTGTATAACATTTGCACCCCCCCCCCAATTTAACTACTAATAACCTGTTGACTGGAAGCATTACCGATAATATAAATAATCAGTTAGCAAATATTTTGTATATTATAATGTATTATATACTGTATTCTTATGGTAAAGTAAGCTAGAGAAAAGTGTTAAAATCGTAAGAGAAAATATGTACATAGCACTACACTGTATTAAAAAAAAAAAAGAAAAATCAAATATGATCCATGCAGTGCAAAGCCGTGTTTTTCAAGGGTCAGCCGCACAGTGCACAGCATATGGGTAGCTATAGACACGTGCTTTTTGTTGTCATGAATACTGTAGGATTTCATCGCTTCCCCTGTGCAGAATTCTGAGTGATGTTGTAACCTTGTGTTTTCTTTCATAAGGCTAACTAGGCAAAACTTGGGTGCGGTTTTATCATGAGAATCTACTTGTTCTCCTGGCGTCTACACTGAATCTACAGCAACAAGTAAATAGATAGAATTCGATTTAGGAGTCCGAGCTAAAACCGGTTCTGAATCTGGCCACGTCTGATAAGCTTGTGGCTAATACAGTAGATTAAATAGCACTGGAACTCTCCAATAGATAGATAGTGAGTCTTTATTCATTTTTTAAAAGGACAGTTCTGTATATTTTTAATTCTTTAGAAGCAGCCCATAAGCAGTCAGTGAATCTCCTTGGTGCTGGGGCAGATCTGAAAACATGTCCCCGGGGAGGAGCTCATAAGTGGAGTCGAGGAGACTGTGTTTTCGTGTTTGGGAAACAATTTGGTGGGGCAGCTGTGATTCCGATTCCCCCACAGGTGATCCTCCTTACTGTGGACTTTGTGACCCAGTGCAGCTCACTGGGAATCTCCGTTTCCCAGTTTGCATATTCTGGACAGTTCCCAAATGGAATCTGTAATTTGGAAGTAGAAGGATTGTGTGAACTGGAATATTTCTAGTAACAACGTGGAAAATTAGGGACCCGAATGGAGCCACTGAAAGAGGACACTGCTGTCATGGAGAGGAGAAGCTGCGCGAACGGTGTCAGCTGAAGGCGGTTAGGCGGTGATTCCCATGGTCTGATCTAGTCTGTCCAGAGACCACATTTTGGAAAATAGGAGCTGTGGTGGGGGGACTCGCCAGCCTCTGTGGGTCTTGGGAGGGGGCAGGCCATGTGAAATGTAACTGTGGCACAGGAAAGTCCCGAGTAGGAGGCCAGGCCAATGACAAGGAGCCAGCATCCTCCTTTATTTTATGAGAGAAAAGCAAATGACCAAAAAAGGCTGAAATGAACTTTTTCAAGAAGGCGTATTTCAGTGCTCTTGTTTTCCAACCACCAGAGTAGCCACCTCTCAGCATCGTGTGTTATTAGTCATGACTCTGAGTCAGAAGAAGAGTTAAGAGTTTTGGTCCTCTCAGGCAGATAGGTTATAAAAGAGATAGTACAAAGTTGATGAGTGCTTTTCTGTACGACATTCTTGTATTACTGCCCTTGTTGGAAGACAAGAAACACAGAACATTTGATGATTCTCACTGAACTATTTACTGCTTCGCAAATGGTTAATCCTTCTACTTATCCCTTTTCCAGAACCTAAATAATGGAGGTTTAATCTACCTAAATTTTATTTATTTATATTTTATTTTATTTTATTTTATTTTATTTTATTTTATTTTATTTTATTTTATTTTATTTTATTGAGTGTGCACACAAGCGGGGTAGCAGGGGAGAATCTGAAGAAACTCAGCGTTCAGTGCGGAGCCTGACCTGAGTCCATCGTGGGGTTCAGTCTCACAACCTGATCTGAAATCAAGAGTCAGCGCTTAACTGATTGAGCCACCCAGGTGCCCCTCTGTCTAAATTTTTAAAAAATTGTATGATATTGTGTATTTGGTTTGATGAGTTTTGGGGGAAGGAAAAAAACCAAAACTGACAGTTGTGGGAGCAGCTCAACCCAGAAAACATGAAGTTCCAAACATGGAAGAGGGTTTTGGGGACAAAATCTCTGCGACAAGCTTCTTGCAGGTGGGTTCAGTTGGGATTTATTCTAGTTTGCATGGTCCAGGCCAACATCTTGATGACCCAGGACATTGAAGTCACTGTGCTGGGTGCCCCAGGGCATTGAAAGTGACATCGTATTACCCTCAAGGGGCTCACAGTCTAATGCAGACTTTAAAATAATTACACCAGAAACCATAATAAAAGGTGGGTTTTAGAGGGTAAAAGAGAGGGGAAATGATATGGTTGGTTTTAATTTAGTCTCCTGGCGTGAAGAACAGCGCTTTGCTGTTGGATAATACAGAACTGTTTGTTTGGTAAATAGCTTCAGGCAGTAATGAAACTTTGCTTCGGTCCTCCTTCCATTCAGTTTGCTCCAAAATACAAATCTTAAAAAAATATAGATGCTTCTCGTTTCTTTCTTTCTTTTGTGGTATTAAATTACTGTTGCCAGTTCTGTGTTTGGTTATATAACTGAGGAGAGGGCCTGAATGCAAGTCTTCATAAGTTATAAATGGTTTAGCTCGTGCTCTAAGTAGAACTTGTGCTTGGAAGCTTTAAGAGAACTGTCAGAAAAACATGCGTCATTGGACACAGAGCAAAAGACTGAACTTTGACTCTCTTTTTGTGAGTTTTTCTTTAGCTCTGGATCCTGCCTGCTAAAACCAATGTCATGGTTTTAATTACATGATACTGTCTGTTAAGTACTACAGCTTTAGAGTGGTGTATATTAATCTTCCTTACCTGGTGGTAGAAGGTATTTGGTAACCAAACGAGAGAAGGGAACCTGCTTTAAGTTCGATGACTTTTAGTAATGTCTTTCTCTTCCTATGAAAACTTTAGACCAATTTTATTAAAATTCTTAGGGCTTGAACTGGCAATGTTAGCTTACGAGTTTACTCTCTGTATTCATCTTTGAGTTTTGCTTATTTTCACTTGCTTTTCACTGGCAGCTCAAAAACTGTAGACAGATGTGAGATGTGATGGACCGTGTGTTGCCAAGACGTTGACTGTGATTTTGTGTCTTGTGATGAGGGTGGGATTTGGTTCTGTGGGGTGAACCAGCAATATTCTAATCAAGATCTCACTGTCCTAGATCTCTCATCTTAGCTCTTTTTGCTTAGAGTGGAAAATCTTCTTGATGGGAGCCCCCAGGAGTTTCAGATAATCAGTCTTTATCAACAGATGGGCAGGGCGGGGTAGTTAGTCACCCGGGGTCTCCGAAGCAGCAGCAGACGGATGAGGTATGGCCACCCTTCTATTCGTGAAGTCTTGGTGAGGGCCCCCTCCTGGCCCATCTCACAGATGCACGCTCCTTTGATGGAGGGAGAGCTGCTCCTGTAGGAGGCCGGTCTAATTAACAAAGCCGCAGCTGACCCTTTAAAGGAACGTTGTAGATTCCTGTTGTCGGTGGACATTAGGGTGTTTTTATCCCTGGTTAGAGCAGTACAAAGTGCTTTCAGGGGTGGGAGTGGGGAGAGTGTATGTGCAAATGAAATACATGGTAATTATTAAATATCCCCTGAGTATTAGTCATATTACAGACCATAAGTTTTAGTGACTCAGTACATGTGTAAATATCAAGGGGACTAAACGGGAACAGAGAATTTGGAGAGCGTGATCAATTGACCATGACAACTGGTGCCTTTTGGCAAAGACGGATATTTCTGGCATTTTTAAGAGCTAAGTTGCCTACACTATTTTGTTTAAGTGAAGAGAGCTAACTTGTGAAGTTCTGATATTTTGAGAATAAATTACAGTGTTTCTCGAAGTGTGTCTTCACGATGCCCTGGGGTACATATTAAACATGCAGATTTCTGGCCCTTATCTCTGTTCTACTGACTCAGTATGGCCAATCATCAGAATCCTTAATTCCACAGAGTTTTGAAGCCTTACCCTGACCTACTTAATAAAAATATCCAGGCGTTGAAGTTGAGAATCATTTACCTTCTGATAGGAGGGCACAATATCACTTCTCTGTATTTTTGCCCAAAATGCACCACATTATTCTAATGATAAAACATCAAACAAATCTAAATTGAGAGATAGTCTACAAAATAATTGTCAAGTACTTTTCAAAAGTGTTAAAGTTGTTTAAGACAAATAAGACTGACTAAAGGAGGCTAAGGCATGATAACAACATGGGATCCTGGGTTGGATCCTGGACCAGATAGAGGGGACATCAGTGGTATAATTGTTGAAATTGGGATAAGGTCTGTAGATTAATTTGTAGTATAAATGTTAAATTAATCCTTAATTAATTGTACTTAATTTTTAAAACTAATTCTTTCTGTGTTCTTATTCAACAGTTCTTTCATCTGTATAATTTTTGTTCCTTTACCTGATAGCCCTGTAGCCTGCCAGATTTTCATACCTTCCAAAATAATAATTCTGTTAGACTGTATGCACTTTTTCTTCATTTGGTGGAATCCCCACTATTAGGTGGTGTTGCTAGGCAATTAATAATTGTGTTCTTTTTTCAAATTGATAGTGGGGTATAACATTAATTTAATGGGTTTCTACCAGCACTTTAAAAAATTAAGTAGGATAGAAAATATTGTAAGATAGAGTCAGGTTAAGTAGTAATTGTGAAACTTTTTTTTACTTTTTTTAAGAGATTTTATTTACCTTAAAAATATTTATTTATTTTAGAGACAGCACGAGGAAGAGGGGCAGAGAGAGAGAATCTTAAGCAGACTCTGGGCTAAGTGCAGAGCCCAACACGGGGCTCAGTCTCACGACCTTGAGATCATGACCTGAGCCAAAACCAAGAGTCGGGTATTTAACCAACTGTGCCACCCAGGCACCCTAAGATTTTATTTATTTATTTTAGAGATAGCAAGCAGGGGGAGGAACAGAGGGAGAGGGACAAGCACACTCTGGGCTGAGTGCAGAGCCCGACACGGGGCTCCATCCCACAACTCTGAGATCGTGACCTGAGCCGAAATCAAGAGTCAGACACTTAACCGACTGAGCCACCCAGGTGCTTCTGTGAGACTTTTACTTGTACGTGTGTGTGTTGCATCTGTACTGGGTGGTGATGTAAAATGTAGTTTTACTCTTGTTTACTATCAAACGTTTGAAAGCCCTTCCCTTAAAAGCTATCAGCCTTGTTAAAAGTATTGTTCTGTTTGGACAGATGTTAAGGAATTGAGAGTGTTTCACAGTTCTGGACACTGGGGGCCAGAAAGCAAGGCTTTGTCTAAAAGTAGAAGAGTTTTCCTGGGCTTGGAATCTTAACCTTTTGCATTTTTAATAGAATACAAGTCCCACTACTGATGTCCAGAAAAATTATTAAAATGCAGAATGCCGGGGGGCCTGGGGGGCTCAGTCCTTTGAGCATCCAACTCTTGGTTTTGGCTCAGGTCATGATCTCAGGGTCGTCAGATTGAGCCCTGTGTTGGGCTCTGCACTCAGCCCAGAGTCTGTCTGAGAGTCTGTCTCCCTCAGCCTCTGCCCCTCCCTCTGCTTGTACGCTCTCTCTCTCTCTAAATAATTTTTTTAAAATGCAGAATGCCTGGTATACTTACAAATAGGTAAATCTGTCTTGATACCAAACCCTGCACTTTGTTTCAATGACAGAAGTTGGCTGTAAAATTTAAGGGTGTGCTGGAAATTACTAAAAAGCAAACAAACCAAAACAAAACAAAAAAACCTAGGTGAGCCAGAGCAGATGGACAGAATGTGCCAGGGAAGAACAGAGCAATTGCTCAGGGCTCAGGAAGTGGATTTGTCTCCCTGCTGCTGTGGGCAGCTTTCCAAAGGCTTTAGGGCAGGAGCTGTACATGAGTTTTTTCTCTGCAACTTTTGTACTTTCTGCTAAGAAAAGTTTTTGAGTACTAAGTTATCTTAAGAATGGAGTTTAAAGTACTCTGCACATGTGGTCTTCACGCTACCCAGCAGGTGCCCTACTTGACTTCCAGCATTTTTGGAGAGAAGGGCCTATGAAAATGTCCTCAGGAAAATATTTTATTATTACTGTTCTTTAACATTTGAATTTTGGAGAGATGTGTTAGGGAATCATGGACTTTTAAGATTAATGAGGTCTGGGTTTTATTTCTGACTCTGTCATTAATTACTGTTTAGTAATTGCCAAGTAATTTGACTTTTCTCAGCTTGCGTTTCTGTCTTCGGTGAAATATGAGGGGGCATCTCTGTGATGATGGGAGAACCAAGTGAAATAGAAAATAGGAAAGAGATGTGGTCTCTACATAGCACCTTACAGATGAATGGAAAGCAGTCATATGTGACTGCTTTTTCTCTATTTAGCAGAGGAGAGTTGCCTAGTGAAGAGGATTATACGGATGAAACATTTCTTGGCGCGTGAACCAGTCTTTTATCTTTTATGCAGTTATCACAAAAATCTATAAGGGAGAGGCTTAAGGAGGTTATCACATCATCTTGAGTTGAGACCAGACTCAGTGCATTAGGAATTTTTGGAGGTTTTGAAAGCAGGGGGTGTGGTTACATACCCCTGTTTTTTGAGTTAAACTGTTAACCGAACTGGAGAAATTTTGCAAAATTAAAGTAGTTGCTCATTCTGGTGGAAATGCAGCACCTAGACCATTAAACCAGTCTAATTTGTCTCCTGCTGAAACATTGTGAGGTTGGGGGACAAGTGTTTAAGAGGATGGTCTTTGAACTGAATTTTCCTGAGACCATTATAATCAAAAATCTTTTTAGCCCAATTGTCTGCTCTCTGACCGTTAACGAACAAGATGATTCAATCAGGCCCTTTCAGTTCAAATCAAATCCTTTGGAACCAGCCCATGTAGTTTCAACTTAGTTTCATTTCCTGGAGGGGTAGGATGTGGGATTTTTTTCCCCTCTTAATTCCCACCAAAGAATATATAGCTCCTTCAGCACAGCAAATTTCAACAAGATGAGAGGACAAGTCTCTTTGGAAATCACCTTCTTCTCTTCATTCAGATGTTGTGAGGGGTTTTCAAAGTCCCTTTGGCAGCTTTCTAGGTGAGCGTCCACTAGTCAGTCTTTTTTCCTTTCAAAACAACGTTCCCTCCTTTTTTGGCCTGAAAATATGCAAATATCCATGAAATCTCCTTTCTTGCGTCCATAACCATACATTGCCTAGACAATTCTATTTTAATGCGATTGTGATACAGTTTCCCAGCCAACCCCAGTCCATGATGTTTCAGGGCAATACATTTTGATTTGTTCTAATTCTTCACTGAAGAAATTCTTAACAGGGAATTTAAGTCAGGTGATGTAAATGGGACCCGACGAAACAGACTCGTAAAAATACTTTGAAGACCTATGGTGCTGAAATTGGTTTCCTTCCTAGTTCAAAACCATTTCAGAAACTGCATGAATGACCTTTATTCTCTTCTGGGTAGCACACACGACTATAATTTCCCATGACTATTTATGGTCTGTACAGCCCTTTCTAACTTCCTTTTTTTTTTTTTTTAAATGTCAACGGAATACGTGTTTCTTTAATGGAAAATGTTCTATTTTGGGGAAGCTGCTTTTCCTTAGACAAGTAGTGGAATTGGAGTGCGTGTGTCAGTGTGTGGGGGGGGTTTGCAAGATTGGGGAGGATTAGTGGATTGAGAGCTTGGCATGACAGTCCTGGTGATGACTCCTGTATACAAAGCCCTTTTTTTGTCCAGGGTTAAAAATAACTGTAACCTCATATTCCATAGTCTTTTTAAGGAAGATTTTATTCCTTTTTCCTAACATATGGCAAAGTAGTCCTGAATTGGATGCTGGAAGTTTCAAATCCAGGTGGTTGTGAAACAAGAGAAAGGTGGTTCATTAACAGGCTTTTCCAGGTGGGGAGGCAAGGTGGCTTTGACCTTGGTAACCACAGTGGAGAGTGTGATGGGCAGAACACCCTCCATGTTCCGGGTGCTCCAGCTTCACAGTGGAACCCACACAGTGAAGGTCCGTTGTGAAGCTGGAGGGTCACCTCTGTGATTCACGAGCCATGCATAGTACCTGCTCTGTCCTTCCGTTTTCTTTCCAGTGACACGGAGCCTGATCACAGCAAGGATTCTGTTTCAGTTCTCCAACTTTGCATTTTACGTTTATCTGTGTTTCACAATGACTGTGGAAGGATTACGTGATTTTAGTTGGCTAGGGTGTCAAAACATTCTTCGTATTTTAGCCATTTTCATTCTGTCATTGGGATAACTGGTAGCATATATACCTTGTTTGTTTATTTTAATGTAAATCTTATTGAAGTATAATATAAATACAGAAAAGGGGTCAGATCATAAGTGTAGCACTTGATGAATTAAGTGAACATGCTTGTGTAACCAGCACCCAGATCAAGAACCAAAACATTGCATCAGAAAAATTAGAAGCCCTCTCCCAGATACTACTTCCCTTCCCTACTTCTGGCAGCATGCATTAGTTGTGTTGTTTGTTTTAAAGATTTGTTTATTTTAGAGAGCATGGGGCGGGGGAGGGGCAGAGGGAGAGAAACTCAAGCAGACTCCCCACTGAGCATGGAGCCCAAAGCAGGGCTCAATCCCATGACCCTGAGATCATGACCTGAGCCAAAGTCAAGAGTTGGCACTTAACCGACAGAGCCACCCAGGCGCCCCATACATTAGTTTTGCCCGACTTTGAATTTGATAATTATGGACTCATGCAGCGAATCCTCTGGTAGCGCTCCTTTCACTCTCTTCTGTTTGTGAGCATCCTGCGGTTGATGTGTGTGGTTACGGTTTTTCATCTTGCTGCTTTACAGTTGTCTGTTGTTTCAATACAGAGCGAAGTGTCACCTGCAGTTGTGAGTACATGTCAGAGAAACGTGGTTTGGGTGCCATACTGAAAAGGACTTAGTTGCTATGTGATTTTGTTGTATTGTGATGTCTAATGTCTAATTGTTTATTACTCTAAAGGCTCTTTTATTTAAAAATAGGCAATTGTTTTCTCTTCCTTAAGACAGAATATTAATCACCTTATCACTTTCCCTTCCACTCCCTACCAGCTATAAAATTAATCACTTCTCTCACCTCTGTGCTTCCAGAAAAATTAATTTTTATCTTTCTGTATTTAACACATATAGGTACTGTATTCCTCAGAGATAGTGGAGTCATGTATCCCTATGCCTGCTAGTAAAGCCAGGGCCTACTTTTAAATTCATGTTTCTAAATCCAGTTTCTAACATTCCAGGTATCATTCAGAAAAATTCTAGATTTGTTGAGGATTCTGGACTAGACCTCTGGCTTATCAGTGGGATTTTGTTGCATTTTGTCATTGTAGCCTGAGATTCCTGAATGCATCTGCAAACAAACTGGAAACCCTTCCTCCAGCCACTCTTTCTGAAGAGACGAACAGCATCTTACAGGAGTTGTATTTGACAAATAACAACCTCACAGATAAATGTGTGCCCTTGTTAACAGGACATCCCCATCTAAAGATCCTTCACATGGCCTACAACCGACTTCAAAGTTTTCCAGCAAGGTAAAAGAGGATCACAGAGTAATGTTCTTCATTGCATTTCTGAAAATGGATTCATAGATGGAAAAGCAAAAGACAAAATGTTTATTTCCCAGATAATGTAAACCTTATGCCTCCTGGCCCTTGTTCACAGTTGTCTTTCATCTAAGCCACGATTAACATTTCCCTAAAGAGAAATGTGTTAGTTTTTCTAATATGAATTATCCCAAGACCCAAACACTACAGTGTTACTTGTGATTTTGAAAATAAGGTATGTCATTTCATGGGCATGTTTTTTCTTCTGGTTCTTTTTAACCAAATCATTTTTTAAAAATTACCCTAATATGGTGTGTGGTAATTAGAACATAAACTAGGATACCTGATGGTTCTTAATTAGCAACCGGTTTTTATATTTGTGCTGTGGTGTAAAAAGCAGTGGTGGTCTGTGCAACCACAGAAACCCTGTGGCATTATAAATAATTTATGGCTCTCAGAATATTCCATTTTTAATTCTGTTGTAATGTGAACTTCTAATTTGGGGGGCAGTGGTGTTGTATCTAATTTGACTGAATCCCCACACTGAGCCTGGGAGGATTTACTCTGCTTCCGTGTCATTGACATTTGTCCATCTAACAAGTTAGGACTTGGAACACACACCCACACATCAAAGAAGCAAACACTAACCCCTCTGCTATTCTGCGGCTAACTACAACTCAGCACTGGGACAAAGCAAAATACTGGCACAGCTTCCCTCCACTGCCATCAAGGCTACGAATCTATTGAAACCTTACTATGCATTGCAAATATGCCTTGACTTAAAGTATTGCTCTGTTTTGTTGTTGTATATCTTTATTTCTTTATTTTTTCCTCTCATTTGATGTTAATGATTAAACCTTTTTTTCTGTGTACTTTACTTCTATGTACTTTTACTGTGTACATAGTATTTTACTTTGGGATGAGGAGATGATATTTCTTGGAAGAAAACATGGTCAACACATAACAATAATTTCTCTGAAAGGACTCATGGTCCTGAGACGGTGAATAAGCCTTGCAGGAGAAATGATCATCAACTCAAATTTTGAGTGACGGTATCCCCCAATGGCCCATGCCGGTTGTAATCAGCCTAAATACAGAGAATTTTTTTATGCACCTCAAAAATCCATTCTGCTATAATTTCTATCTTCCTGGGGATTGTGATGTGGCACAGGAACTCCCGTAAAGACCCCGAGTTCCTTAAGAGTCAGGACTGTGATTTGTCTCCATCAGGTCCACGTGTCCTGTGAGGTGTGCACTGGCGGGTAGACACTCCACAGATGGTTGCTGAACTGAACGTGCTCCCGCGGTCTTGTCCGTTGACCACCTTCTTTGTCTGTTGACGGATGGAAACTTCTTTTTCTTTCTTGGGCCTGATTTCTATACTTCCGGTCATTTTTCATGCCCCGTTACCCACTGATTTCTCCGTATTTCTTTCCAAAAAGTAATAGTCTTACAAATTCTGGTGGTCGGAGCTGGATTACATCACAGTCCACATGCACAGTGCTGGTAGTGCATCTCAATGCCGTGATGAAAATTTAGTTCTTTTTGTATCTTCAGCATATATTTATTTTCAGGATAAGCAAGCAAATAAGATAATCTTTTTATTTGAGAGATGACAGAAAGAAAAGTAATAAAAGGATTTCTTGCTAAATTTTTTAAAGGTGTATTATGACCCGTGCAGCCATAACAAACAGAGGAGATATCGACAGTTGTAAACTGAATGATTCAGATTATAAGTTTGAGTTACACTCACCAGGAATCCTGCACTTTTTGAAGTCCAGGATCAGCAGGGGTAGAAAAAGAGTCAGAGGGGTGGTAGATGCTATTACAGGATTATAGGGGCAGAAGGTTTTCTCCTCCAGATTTACAGAAAAGGCAAGAAACCCTAACTCTGAAATTTCCTTTATTCAGTTACTGTAATTATTACTTAGTATGATGATGATGATCAACTATAGGTTAAGGTTGAACGATAAAAGACATTCTTTTTTTTTTTTTTAAAGATTTTATTTATTTATTCGACAGAGATAGAGACAGCCAGTGAGAGAGGGAACACAAGCAGGGGGAGTGGGAGAGGAAGAAGCAGGCTCATAGCGGAGGAGCCTGATGTGGGGCTCGATCCCATAACGCCGGGATCACGCCCTGAGCCGAAGGCAGACGCTCAACCGCTGTGCCACCCAGGCGCCCCCGATAAAAGACATTCTTAAACAAAAGTATTCAATATATTACGACATGCTAGTAAGGTAAGGTTAGAGACAGTCCACTTTTGTAGATGCTTAGCAGGAGGTGAGAGAAATTTCTTTTGGGTATGGTTTGAATTTGGGCACCGCCAGAAGGTCGAGAGATGATCCAGATGATACTCCCCACCACCTTATCATCACGAAGGATGTCAGAGGAATTTGGGGAGTAGGGTTTTAGGAGAAAGCGTATCTTCATATGACCTAGAGCCCCGTTCTCCTCTACGTCCCCTTGAGTTCTCAGTGCCAATACAAAGAAATCATTCTCTCTGAGCTCTTTGAAAGCACTTACATTGGACTAATGCTAACTTTTGACCCACTTTGAGTAGGATTTTTATTGGAGTTCAGACTAAGTGATGTAGCGTAGTGATTGTTGCCAGGATAACTTGATTCATAGAGTTTTAAGAGGAAAGGGACATCCATTTTTCTGTTTTTGCTTAATTTGAAGATTTGAGGGTAGTAGTTTTTGTTTTGTAGTAGGAAAGGAGGTGTTAAAATACTTGGATACTCAAAAACAGTAGTGAAAAATGGTCCTGTTTGTTAAAATGGTTATTACAAGTGAATCTTTGTTTTTAATTCCAGGGTAGTTAACACCACAGTGTATGTTATACAAGTCAGTCTTTAAAGAATCTTTAGACTCATAGTAAATTCCCTTTTTATTCTCATCATGTATTAATTTTCTTCTTAAATTGCCTTGTGATTATTTTTTGACCTCCTCTCCCTTGGATTTCTCTTTTTTAGTAAAATGGCAAAACTGGAGGAACTTGAAGAAATTGACATCAGTGGGAATAAACTGAAGGCCGTCCCGACGACCGTCATGAATTGCCGGCGTATGCACACCATGATTGCTCATTCTAATTGCATCGAAGTCTTTCCTGAGGTCATGCAGCTCCCAGAAATCAAGGTATGTGGTTTGATCCCATAAACTCCAAGCTGCAGGTCAGAAAAGAGAATTGCTTTTCTCCAGTTCGTCAGTTCAGGATGTTTGCACCTTTGTTGGATTGAAGGCTCTCGGTCATCCTTGCCCCATCCTAACTACTGGACTACACTGTCAAGTCAACAGACGGGGGAGGAAAAACACACACAACAAGAAGAATAAATAAAAAGACACTGGATTAGGAATTGGGAGAAATCATACACTGGGCTCTGTCCATAACTAGTTCTGTGAATTAAGGTTAACCATAGAGTCACCTAACTCTTTCCCATCTGTCTAACAATACTCGTCCTCCTTATTTCCAGGGTGGTTATGAGGCTTGAAGCGCATGTTACTCAAATGTCTGACAGCAGTTTGAAAAAGTTAACAGTACCGCTGCACACTCGCCCCCAGACCTCCCCAATTAAGTAGCATCCACCACCCCAGCACCCAATTAGTAACAATTCCCGGTGTAATCCTGGTGTAAGATAGATACAGTGGCATTACTGTCACCAAACGTTCATTTCAACGTACTGAAATTAGCCGAACAGATACTATTCCCACTTGATAGTGGGGTGCTGAATAATGAAGGGCTCTGTATACACGAAGACAGCACACTGGTGGCAGACTGTCTGCAGTTCCTGATCCCAGGATGAAACCAGTTCACCAGAACGAAAGCCATCTAACAACTTTTTACTCGTGTATTTTGGGCGCAAAAGTAAGAAGTTCTTTACATAGCATGTATTTTTCTCATTGGCACCTTAGCATTTCTGATCATCGGTTTTGTGCTTAATAAAAAATGACTCCGTGGTTACAGACTTGGAGCACATTCTAATCTCCTAAAAGGAACAGAAGTCCTCCTACTTGGCCACTCTTCATTTTTCAGGCACTTTCTGGTATGAACTGTATCAGATTTAAGAAAGTGTGTAGACATTTGAAGGCACTCTAAGTAGCACCATAGTCTTTCATCATAGCCGTACTTGTGCATTTGCATGCTGTTGGCATGTGCAAGCCGCTTGCTAGGTGTGTGCACGTGTGCACGCTGTAGTCCACGATGTGTTTTGCTGTGAGCGGGGCTCTGGAGGGAAACGGACCTGGAGTTGAGGCCCAGCTACAAGTCCCGTAACTGCTCTGTCCCCTCAGCTGTACAGTGAGGGGAAGAATCGTCCTTCCTTGACGGCGTTGCCGTGAGGGTGAAAGGAAGGCGTCCGTGTGGACGTTTGAAACAGGAGTGGCGCGTAGCCGGAAGTCTGTAGAGGGTAGCTATAAGGACCACAGCCTCGATGTGCTTCAGCTGTGCTGTTGATCATATGGGGCAACTGTTCTGGCCGACGCCCAACAAGATGTGGAAATCTGTTACTTCAACAAGTACGTCTTTGCCTCTAGCACCAGGGTAGCAGCTGAGCGTCCCAGGGCTCCCGTGCCACCCAGTGCTAGACACGGGGGCCGAGTAAACTGTGTGCTGTGCCCGGTGGGACCCCAGGACAAGAAGGGAAGAGTCTCCAGACCAACCTCCCATTTGCTGGTCTTTCTTTCTGTACCTGGCTTTTAATGTTCTAGAACTCTAAATTGGCGAGTAGGCTTTTTTTTTTTTTTTATTAAAGTATCTGGTTTAAAGTACAGATACAGGTAGACATTTCAATGTTTCAGGTTTTGACTAGATTTTGCAAAATCTGACTCATTCTGTGAAAACGGATTCTCTCCTAGACCCTTGCTTGGCTTCCTGGATTCTAAAGTCAGTGCCTTCTATTTCTGTTGAACGTCTTCCTCTGTTGACTTCTGTCTGTACCTGACTTTACAGCTCCTTTAAAAGTTTTACTTCTGGTATTGCTTTTTTTAATGGTTTTCTTTCTTTTGGTCTTTGATTTTTTCTTGTTATCCCAGCTATTATATCTTAGCAGTTTCTGTATGTTAATAATGTCCTTTTTCTTAATTATTATTCATTTATTTATCAGAGAGAGAGCACAAGCAGGGGGAGCAGCAGGCCGAGGGAGAGGGAGAAGTAGGCTCCCCACTGAGCAAGGAGCCTGATGCGGTCTCAATCCCAGGACCCTGAGATCATGTCCTGAGCCACAGGCAGATGTGTAACCCATGTCCTGTCTTTCTGATCCAGCTCTTCTATTACCAATAGATAGAGATTTTGTTGTTGGGGGTTTTCTCTGGGGTGGGGGTGGGAGTGGTGATGAACAGCATCAGGTATCCTTTATGTACATTTCCCAGCCCTGGGCAGAGAGCACTGGTAAAGTAGTAGTTATGTTGTTTTAGAACTCTGAATTGGTATGTCAGTGTTCTTTCATATGAGAATCTTTTAAATTGCAGTGTAAGTATTTACACACATTTAAACCATCCAAAAGAAAAATCTTGGTCAAAAGACTTGCTGTATCTCAAGTGATAAAATACCTACGAGCATCTTCACTGCAAACTGAGCTCTAAATTAGCATGTTTTTTAATGTCCTAAGTTGAAATACTCAGCCTATACTAAAATTTTATTATTGAGTTAATAACCCTAGATTATATTTCTATTGCTTGTTGAAAATGAAGTAATTGTATAGTAGTTCATAAAAGGTATTATGATCATTGCAATTATAAAAACTGAGCAGGAACATGATTTAAAGAGGGAGAGGCCCTAGTATATTTAACTAGCTTGTTCTATCCAAGCAGTCTCATCTTTTAAGACTTTAAAGGAAAGTGCTTATTCATAGCTTTGTTACCAAAGCTTCAAAGCCAATTATTACTTAAAAGGGTAAACAAGTTCCCCTACTAAAATGCATGTGCTCAAATATATTTTTTTAACTTGAAAAATTAAACCATTATTCATGTACCCTTAAAACAGAAACTATATGCACCTTCTAATCTTGGATAAAATTTAGGTCTGGCCTTTTCTCATTTTGGTACATTCAGTGAGATCTGCTCATCCTCAGGCATCAATTTCTATACTTGGGCAAGAAGGTCATATAAGTTATTAGTAGGAAAACGTATATTTTCAGAATTTTCCGATGAGCCCAAGTGGACCCAAAGTCAGAGTACTTTTGTTCCTTAGTTTTATTGTCTTCTCCTATGGTTAGCACTTTCAAACGAACCTCTCCTACTTCTAGTCCTGTATTCCTGGAGCAAGTTCTATTCTGGTTCTAAGACAGACAGGTTTCCCTCTGGATATAGATCAACTCTTGATGAGCTAGAGAAGAAGACATGATCTCAGAGTCACCATTTGAGCCAGACTTGGCTTGGCTGGTCCTGAGCTGAAGTCCACATTTCAGTAATGAATCCAAATAGCAAAAGTGACCATGAATATGGTGCTCAGTTTCCCGAGATCTTAGTTGAGTAACTTCCGATTAGTGACTTATTCTAACCTTTTTTGAAGTGCCGTTTAAGTAGATAAACGTGTGACACATATGGTGAATGAAATTTGTAGTTTAAACACCATATCAGCAACTTCTTTTTTAAATTTAACATGTTCCTGTGGCATCTTGATTTTAATTACTGGATGAACAGTATCTTTTAAAATGTTTGAAATCTTCAGAAGATTATACTCTGCAGTAATGCACTATTGCATAGCGAGCGAGATAAGGTGAGTGAACTCATCTCTAGGATCTGTGTTATTTTCATTGGGCAATGAAGTATGAAGTATTTTTAATATGCCACACTGTTGAGAACAATGGTTACAGAGGTTGACTATCCCTTGGAATCAAACTCTGTTTGCTGTTGTTTCTAAGGTGAAATGAGGGAGAGAGAGAACCAGCTTGGTGATAAAGACACAAAGAACATGGGGAAACGGCTGGGTCAGAACAAATGAAAGAAAAGGGATTCTTTGGAAAGCAGGGTAATGCAAATGAAGACAGATCAGGGACGAGTTAGGTGTCAGCCGGGTAGGTAGCTGACCTCATAGACTTAAAAGGTTATCGAGGCATTTATACTGCATGTCTGAAAACCAGAAACCAGGAGCAGTCGTCGTTATGGTCCTGGAATCTGGGTCAGTCATAGTTATTTAGGAGATTTCCTAACATTACCTTTAACTTTGATTCCTCGCAAAAATCCCATCCTGGAAAGCCCTCTCGGAGGTCTCAGTGACGACCCCTTTGCTGTCGCAACCATGCACACTTGCGCGTGTTGTTGATTGGGAGCTGGCAGTACTGTTTACTTCCCCGCTCTGGCCTGGGAGTTCCCCAGGGTGGGGCCTGTGGTGCCATCTCTGTAGGTCCCTGACGTCTGGCTTATTGTCTGCCACTTCGTAGGTGCTCAATCAGTGTTTCTTTGGATGACTGCTTGCGTTTATTTGCTTCTTAATGAATTCATAATGACAATTAGTGAACCTGTTCAGAGAAAAATCACAAATTTTGTAATAGAGAAGGAGGCTTTATGCAAGATTAAAGGTCTTCTTTTGCAACTCCCTGATGAAAGGTGGGGCAGTTTAATCAATGTACGTGTCTGAATAATTACAGGAATAATTACATCAGCAGCTTTCACCCTGGGAGGGCAAGGGAGTGCAAAGGTGATTGGGAGCCCCCCTTTTGCACCTGTCAGAGCTGTCGGGCAGCATGGCTGAGGTGGCGGGCGAGCTGTGCTCTGAAGAATGAAGCAGGCGGTTGCAGAGTCACTCAGAGCTAGGAGATGAAGTTGCTGTTTGAGGACAGCACAGGCGGTTACCGAGCAGATAATATAACACACACCACTGTGAAAATTGATGTGCCTGGGGCACCTGGGGGGCTCAGTCAGTTGAGTGTCCAACTCTTGGTTTCAGCTCAGGTCATGATCTCAGGGTCGTGGGATTGAGCCCCAAGTCGGGCTTCCTGCTCAGCGCAGAGTCTGCTTGAGATTTTCTCTCTCTCCCTCTTCCTCTGCCCCTCCCATTTGTGTGCTCTCTCTCTCTCTCTCTCAAATACATAAATCTTTTTTAAAAATGGTTATGCCTATGTCTTTAGTAATGTTTTGTAAGGAAAACATTATAACAAAGACATTGGAGCTCTGGTGATAATTATACTTAAATGATAAATTAGATCAATTCTCTTTAAAATGCACTGATTATTTCCCTCTGCTCTTAGCTAAACGTATTAGCAGTAATTTTCCTCTAAATCATGAGTTCCTCCAACTATGAGTTATCTCACTTTTTCCGAGGATTGAATAATTCTGTTTTGAGTATTCTTACCGGAATTTTGTATTATAGCCAAGTAATTTTTGTAAGCTATGGCCTAGAATAGGCCTGAGAGAGGGAAAGGTAACTTTCTGTTAGTCATGTGGTAGACAGATTTAACATTCTATTTAACAATGTATTTTCAAGAAAGTTCTGGCGCATTAGTAGAGAAACATACATTAAATAATGTTGTCTATGCAAGTACTGTGTTTTTCTCTAGTCTCACCCCTCAATTTACTGTTTTCCCAGTAATACCCATTACACTCAGTCAGCCAACAAGTGTTTGTTGAAAACTGTTAAAGGAATAGGAAATAGTACTTGTAAATAGAGCGCTATTTATGTGAATGCCAGCAGGTCATCGCCAGGTACCAGCATCCCGTAATCTTGATGAGCAAACCTCCTTCAACATGCAGAACTATTTGCCACTAAAGAAAGTGTTGCATTGGGGCGTGACTTACAGACCGAATTTAATCTAAGCACGTGTATCTCAGTTCCCATCCTAGCTGACTGAATTACTGGAGGAGCTTCTCAGAAGAGTCGTTCATGTATTCGTTCAACAAACAATTATCTACCCATTCCCAGTTAGCCGCTTATTGGCTCTCATTTGAAGGAAAGCATTCGTTGGGCATCTGCTCTTGTGCTGCACGGCACTCGGGACGCGGGACTAGAAGCCGCAGTGCCTGTTCCCCAGGACCACAGTCTGATGGAAGGAATAAATAAGCAAGTGGTGTCGATTGAAACAGGGGCCCTGGTGGAACTGGCACTGAGTTAACACAAGAATAAGGCAGATTTTACCAGGTGAAGAGGCAAGGAAAGCTCGAAGAGTCCCAGTCACACAGAGTCGTATGTGCACAGGCACAAGTGAGAACATGACACATGCGGGAACTGGAATTAACTTTGACACAGCTGAATATAGAGTGCGAGGAAGCAGGTGGTGAAAGGTGCAGATGAAGGGCCTTATTTGACATGCTGAGGAGTCTGGTGGCAGATTGGAAGGCAGTAGGGAGCAACTGAAAGACAAGCCGGAGTGTGATCAGATGGGGTAAAGCACATCAGAGTCACCCTGACAGCGCCGCGGGGCGTGGGTCAGAGGGAAGCGAGACTAGAGCAAAGTCAGGATGCGGAGAGCTGATGCCATCGGACAGGATGCAGGAGCTGGCCGCGGGAAATTAAGGGGCGGGGGGTGCAGGGGTCCCGGGGGTCGTGATGAGGATGAGCACCACCTCTAAGAGGATTATTTATAAAGATACCGCCAGCATTGTCTTCATAAATAAATACCCTCCCGAACTCATTTTATAATTTCCTAATTTAAACAATGAGCAGTTACAACTGCAGAACTGTGAAAGCTTAAATCATTAGGTAACATTAGAAAATGTGGCTTGTCGATTTCATAAAATTCAGTTCTGAAAGGTCTAGAGTCTTTCCCTGTAGTGCATGCTCTGACCTGCATTCATTTCTGTCAATCACTCGCTCTAAGTGGCGCGCATCAGCCAGCCCTTAAGCTTGGGTCTCATCACGACTCAGCACACCGCGCCGGTACCATGTGCTTCTCGTGCTGATGTACATCCTGACGCAGCAGCCAGTCGTGAATAAGTATTGTCAGGTTTTCATTGATGTCCAGTTGACTGTTGATGCAATCATTATTCATAAGTGGAAAACAGAACAAAAAGAAGGGGACAGTTTCCCTATTAATGTTTAGGTTAAGTGAATTTATGTACTTAGAGTATTAAGGTTCTCAAAGGTGATGGGAGTGCAGATAGGGAATAAGTGAAATGTGATGAAATTGTGCCTACGTTTACGTTTTATAAAAGGCTGGGTTTATATTAATAAGGCTGTAAGAATACAGAATATAGAATATTCACTGGTTGTGTTAGGGTGCTACGTTTAAGGCAAGTTTTCTAAACTTTTCCGCTGGTCCAACTTTTTGTAATGTGGTTATAATGCTCTCAAAATAAGTAATTATGTAAAATTGCAGTATAATTTTATATCATTGCTTCTGTTTGGCAGTAAGGGTATAAAACAATTTGTGTGGAAACATTGCATTTGAAGTCAGTTGAGAATATATTTCTCCAAAAATGCAGGTTTTCATCTTATTCAGTCTGTGTCCCTCCCCAATCCATAATAGACTTAAGAATTTTTCCAAATAAAAATGATTTCGTCTACTTTTAAGATTCTGAAACTCTTGGATACAATTTGTCTTTCAAACCATCTTAAGATCTTTAATGGGCTCTCGAGGCATTTTCTTAAACTGTAATAAGGTGCCACCCCAAGCCAGATAGTCGAATGCTTCCTACCCATTCTGCCGAATTGTGGGTTACATATTCTTTTCTCCAGAAAAATTGCCAGTTACTCTTGTTGTCTCCTGTACATGGTGAGCTGCCTTCTACCCTGGCGCCCTGCTCCCATCACATAAATGCAGCACCTCATTTTAGGGCTTACCTCATTTAAGCCTTACATAGATTTTGTGAGAAAGGAGGTATTATTCCCATTCACAGATACATAATTTTTGTTCTAATCAATATGCAGGCCCTTTTTGTGCTTGTGTTCCCAACGAGATTAGACAGGAGCTGTTGGAGAGTCCAGGTAAGGGATGGCTGGAGGGCAGGATCCGTATTTGATCCGTGCCTTTTTCCCTTGCCTATAGTCAGCATGCCTACCAGCTAGTCTTTCACCAATTTCTTATTTAGCTTCTTTTGAATTATCTTCTCATTTTGGGTGTTTCCCTGCCTTTCCTCATTTTGCAAGCTTTTTGGTTTAAGAAAACCCTTCACCGTTCCATTTTGATGTTATAACTGTAACCCTTATGGCCGTAACAGGTGCAGAGATTTTGTGAGCAATAAGAAAAACTATGCTTAGGATTTTCAGTTAATGCTTATTTTTTTAATGTAGAGATAAGCTTTTAAAAGGATAAAGATGGGGAGAATAAAGAACACAACTTTTCTGCGTTAGTCAAAGACAGTAAACATTTTAACTGCATTTAGCAAAGTCTGTTTTAAATGTTTATAGGAGGGTAGCAGACCACCTTATTTTTCTGCATTTGGACATCCTCGTGCAGTGAATGGTCAGATTCTCAGGCAGCGGGTCGGAGCCCAGAACCACCTCATCCGCCTCCCCAGGCCCTCACTTCCTGTTTCCCCTCCTTCCTTCAGTGCGTGGACCTGAGCTGTAATGAGCTAAGCGAAGTCACTTTACCAGAAAACCTGCCTCCAAAGCTACAAGAACTAGATCTGACTGGAAACCCCCGACTCACCCTCGATCACAAAACCTTGGAACTGCTGAAGTAAGTACCTTGTGACGCAAGGCCGCCCCATCCATGTTCACTGACAATGGGATTTATAACTTAGCGAAAACATTGAGCAGAATAGGAAGGACCCATTGACTTATTAGCTGTATCTACACACATTTGAGGTGATTTGTGAATCTGTAGTTCACCAAGGAGTGCCAAAAAACACTTTCAAATAGTCGGATACTCAAGTGTCCTGTCAGAAAGTTTTTGAGGAAGTATCCACATAAAAAGAGAACAAGAATAATGAATACAAAGAGGGAAAGGGGATAGAAAGACACGGGAGAGCAATGACCAGCCAAGCCATAAACTTACATCTCAGTTACTGATAACATGGTGTGACACTTAATGCAAACGTTATAAAAGGGTTTTGATAAGAGATGCGTCATGTGGGGAAAATGCACAATGTGGAACTAAAATCCAGATGATTTAAACAAAAGTGGGAGGGTGGGGTAGTTAGACCCTGCTAAGTTATCTTCTCGTTTGGGGAAAGAATTCTTTGATACGGTCTCATTCTTGTTGTCGATAGAGAATTACAGCTTCACTGTGTAAAACATTAAAGGAAATTTCATTAGAAAAGAGGTCTTTAGAAATTTCTCATCACAGAACTCTACATGTCAAGAGAATTGAATTATGCTTCACAATTGAATATTATGTAGCCATTAAAAACAATGATGTAGAGTTCCATTACTAACTCTAAAGATCTCTATATATGATGTTAAATGAGAAGACTGTTTACAAAGAAATTTGTATGGTATGTTCCTACTTTTTTGCAAAATTAATATGTGTGCATTGGGTGTGTGTGTGCTCGTGTACACCTGGAAAATGCCTACAAGGATACGAAACAAAATGTTACAGTAGTGTTATTCTCTGGAGAATAAGATTATGGGTGGTCATTACCTTCTTTAAACTTTTCTGAATTCTCAGTATTTTTTGTGCAGCCGGTCTTGAGTAAGTCTTGAACGTTGACACGCAGTAGTCATTATGCCATTTATGTGTAAACCCTGGTACACTGTCCACTGCTGAAAGTCATGTTCCATTATCTTAGAAAAAAACTGAAAAGGAGTAGAATTTTAAAAGACGAGTAACATCAATGGTCTATTAATATTATCCTAAGCTTTTAGTGCAAGCCAGAATTTGAACATCACTCAAGGTGATTCCTGGATTGAATTGGCCTAATTAGTGCCTGTTGGTTTTAGGTAGTTAATTGATTTCAATATATGATTGAAGAATACTGCTTAAGTAGAGTGTTGTAGGAAAGCCACAGGGGACCTAGGCACTCCCCACCGTTTGTCGGTATGGGAAGCCTTGGCCCAAACCCCTGAGTCTGCAGAGAGCTTAGTTTTTCCATCTATATGATGAGGATGGTGGCCTACGTACTTGGCTAAGGGACTTCTCACTACTGAGAGTACGTGGATTATCAATATTTATTTCATCTTTATACAGGTAACTTTTGAGTATTTTTACAAATAGATGAAATTTTGTGTTAAAAATATATCAAAATCAGTTAATAAATGGAGATATGCTGTTTGGAGAAAAAATTTGAATTTGTATTACACCCCAAAATAAATTCCAGCTAAATTAAAGAGTTAACTCTATAAAATGAAATAATTTCTAAAAGTAAAAAGAAATCATATGAACATATGACTTTTTAGGCCAAAAAAGGTGGGAGGGGGTGGGAGGTGGGGATCACAAGAGGAGTAATCAATATATATAGATTGGTTTTGATATTTGTTATAACTATTTAAAAATATGTTTTATACAGAAAAGTTTGCTTCTGGAAAGATATTTCAATCAAGAGTAAATCTAAAAGGCAAATGACAAACTAAGAAGAAACACTGGCAAAAAAAAAGAAAAAGAAAAGCATTAATGTTCTTGATAGAAAATGTTCTTATGAGAAAAGTACTCAAACAGCAAACGAGCAAAGAACATTAAAATTTCACAAAGAAGTCCCGAGAGGTACATGACAACATGATGTCCAACCTCAGTATATCAAGGAAATATTAAACATTTAACATTTCCCTCCCTCAAATTGGTGCTCCTGGACTACTGTAAATTGACATAACTTCTTAAAAGCTATTGACTCTGTGTATCAAGCTTTTAAAAATATTCACATACTTAGACCAAGGTTTTCTATTTGTTTCTATTATTTATAAAAAATAATCAGAAATGTGATCATTTTAGGCACAGAGATAGTCCTCAAGATATGTCTGATTATCTTTAGGATGAACATAAAGTGACATGGGGAAATGTTCATGATGTAATTAGAAAAAAGATGCAAAACCACATATTTAGAATTACCCTACTATTACACCTGTGTAAGAAAAGTCTATTTGTTGAAGTCTGCGGGGAAGGTGTTACTGCACTGGCCTGAGCTGCTACAAAGAAACACGTGTGTTCTCAGATTTTGAGAAGGTAACAATGAAATCGTAACACTTTTATGTAACATGTTGCCTTCTGTTTAGCTGCCAGAAGGCTAGGCTTCCTAATAAGGTGGGAGAGCTTCCGTATCTAACGCATTTCTTGTGCTTCTAGAGACTTGGCCTGTTTTTTCCGCATGGGCGGCAGTGAGTGCATATGGTGGCTCTTCTGTGTGACTGAGCTCCAGCTCCTGTGCTCTCCCAGACTCGTTTCAAGATGTACAAGAGTCAACATGCAGGTCATCTCGGACGGCTGCTCAGCCACACTTGCTCAGCTAGGCAGAGAGGGCAAAACCCCCACTTCATCAGAAGGGATTGGGGGGTAGTTTAAGGATTGTTTTTCTTTAATTTCAGGCTAGGAAATGGAATTATTTCTTTGAAGGTTCTGTGTTCTCTACAAAGTGTAAATGTCTTTAGAAATGAGCTCTCCGTTTTTCTCTGGAATTCAGAAAGATAGTGAAGATGTCTTGAGAACCTTAGGTAGGCCTTAAGAAACGCATCTCATTTGCTTACCATCGCTCATGGATGAAATTTGGTGCCGGGTCATACGAATAGCTGGTAACGCCAAACTATCTTTTTAAATGCCCTTCTTTTATTGTTAGGATTGAAAAGAGGATAAATAGCTCTCCTGTAAAATAAGGTATTAGTTTTATTTCAGGATTTTCTGTTGGCACTTTTTCAGTTTAAAGGGAAGAGTGAATGTTTGCTGGTATTTCTTCCATGAAATATTTTTAAATGTCAACAAAATTGCAACCAGCTATTTCTAGAATCAAAGTGAATACAATTAGATATTGATTTACTTCTTAGAGTTGAAGGGTATTCAGTGTTTGTTGTATTTGGAGTTAAATTCTTCGGGTCATGACAAAAGTGTTTGTGTTAAGAGATTATATATAAGCTTTTCCTCTTGTTTAAGTAATAGAGGGGAAAAACTAGTGGCAATTTGTAAGTAGGCTTTATTTCACCATGTGATAGCCAGCCTTTTAAAAAAACTGTTTCACATCTGTAGGACTTCCTGTTTGGGGGCACTGAATACTTTCTAGTAGGGTGATTTTTAATAAACCCCATTCGAGAGTTTACACTTTTAGCATTTGTCTTGGGTCCTGTTGGACCAATTACAGCATGTGACAGCGAGGTGAGATGACTTGTGTCCCAGTTTAAATTCACATAGTTAATGTGTGATTTGTTGAAATACCCGTTATTTCATAATTTTATGATATTAGTATTAGCGCGAATGGCTGCAAGTGAGCAAAGAATTGGAAGCTTCAGGGATGGTAAGTCCTCAATGTTTGTGAAATATTGGAAGGGGTGATATGGACAGAAGTTGGATTTCAGGATGAACGTTGCAGAATTCTCTCACATCATTCAAATACAATATTGTGGTTTAGGTTTCGTACTTTTCAAATCTGGGTGTTCACGCTGTAAGAATACACCCAACATAATGTTTTCTCTTACCAAGGTTGAGGGCGGTCCTTTTCATTCCCAGGAGACAGCAGCATCGAAGTGCAATGTGTCAAGTTCTCAACCACCCTAGGATGCTGATAAAAACTAATTTTCATGCCCCTTTGTTTTCACTTTGTTGAGTACCTAGTTCCTGCTGATAATATTTTAGACACATTAAACACAAATGGTAAGTACAGAGTGCTTAGCAGGGGGTTTTCGTTTGTCAAATAAAGGTAACATTTCACACGTATTTGACTTTAATGATTCCTGCCCCTTCCTTTTATCTTGTTAGTAATATTCGCTGTTTCAAGATTGATCAACCTTCAGCAGGCGATGCGTCCGGGGCCCCAGCCGTATGGAGCCATGGCTACACCGAAGCCTCAGGGGTGAAAAACAAGTAGGTGAACCTTTGGAGAGAAATGCCTCCAGCCCGCCTCCCTCCTTTAGTGGGGAAGATACGCCGTGGTAGCACACGCTTTCCTCGTGTCACATTGATCTGAGCAGGATTCCCCAACGTGAGGCCACCTCATGCCTTACGTTTGAGCAGTAAGCTAAGCCCTGCCTGGCATCACATACTCTTCTCTTTGTGAGGGTGTTGCTAGGAGACGCTGTAACTGACACATTCGGTCTATGTGAGACTCCAGTGTTTGGAGAAGGCCTAAGTATTGAAATGCATCCCTGCCCTTTGGAAAAGTCTATCTTTGTCTGAAGCCCGTTTACTAAGCAAAACAGGGACAGTATTAAAGGAGAAGTAGCCTTGATTGTCCATATTCAATCACTTCGTTATTGATTAGTTAGTGGTTCTATGGAGCTGTTTCTTACAATCTAAATTAGCTTGGCAGGGGGCGCCTGGGTGGTTTAGTCAGTTAAGCGGCCAGCTCTTGATTTCATCTCAGGGCATGATCTCAGAGTCCTGGGATTGAGACCCACGTGGGACTCTGCGCTCAGTGGGGAGTCTGCTTAGGGATTCTTCTCCCTCTGCACACACACCCCCACCGTGCACACGCTCTAAAATGAATAAATCTTTAAAAAACGGTAATTCCTAGGCAGGAGTTTCATGTTCATTCCCTGTGATGTCAGCTGCTCATCTTGCCACCAGAACTTGTCCATCTCAATTTCAATTTCTTTTTCTTGTCTTATCAAGAAATCAAATATTGATTTTCCTGAGATTGTAATCAAGCTCTTCAGGCTTGCTTTTTATGAAGAGGTGCTATAATTAATACCAGAAAATACCAGAAGAGGAAAGCCTCCTATAAATTAGTCATAATTAGCTAAGGTATCACAACATGAAATATTGAGAATAGGGAAAAAACAAAGAGTGGAAGACGATTCAGTAATACCTAACATTGCACCCTGGGTGCACATTAGAATCAGGCGAGGAACTTAGATCTTCAACCTACATCCAGCATTTCAGAATGTTTTCAAGTCTCGCCCAGGTGATTTTAATGTGCCTCCAGGAATGGGAACCACGGACTAGCTAAATAGTTTTCATGAAAAATAAAAAGCGGAATTGTGGGTGCCATGGGGCCTTTTTTTTTTTTCTTTGAGCAGAAATCAGAAACACGGGAAGTTCGGGATCTGACACAGTGATCCTTCTTCCCCTAAGGGTGTGATTTGGTGTTGTGCTGTCGTCTAGGGAAGAGGCAGCGCCCCTGTGAGCGCCTCTGCACCTTGGCCCGGTCAAGGCACAGTAACCAGTTGTGCACTGGCTCGGGGTGTTGTTGCGTTAGCTCTGTGTGCTTTGCCTTGTGTTAGCATTGTCTTTTGGGGAGAAATTAGTACATTCTTTGGAGTACTCAGAGTTCCTTTCTGGAGATCTTTTAAAAAGACCTAGCTCTTGCTTATAACCACCAGTATGTGAAACTGCTTTCTAATTCCAGAACACTGATGTGAAACCCAAGATTGGTTTTTAAACATCTCTGGATATTGAAGATATATTATCTACTCCTACATATTAATGAAACAAGGGACCAATTAGACCTGTTTTTTTCTGCATAATTCCCCCTTCCACCATTATTTTTTTTCTGAGCGAGTGTGCGAGAGAGCCGGGTGGGCAGAGGGGCAGGAGAGAGAGAATCTTAAGCAGGCGCCACACCCAGCCCCGAGGTGGCTAGATCATGACCTGAGCTGAAATCGAGTCAAATGCTTAACGGACTTGAGCCACCCACATGCCCCTACTTTAAAAAAAAAAAAAAATTATATTGAAGTATAACATAGATACAGAAAAGCACATAAGCGTACAACTCTATGAATGGTCCTAAAGCGAACACATCTGCAAAACACCATCTAGATTCAAAAATAGAATGTTACTGGCATCTCAGAAGTCCATGTTACCTTGGTCCTCACTTAATATCCCTTTGCTTTTTTACCCCTTGGTTTTGCCAGAAGTCTCTCAAGTGTTTTTTGGTTTGGTTTGGTTTTTTTTTTGAATTGTAGATAAAGTGGTCATGCCAACAAGGAGCTTGAGGCTTGCCATGCTCCCAGATGTCTGTTCTCTTCTCTCCCTCCCCAAGAGTTGCAGTGTTGCCTTCCTAGCAGATCATTTCAGATCCTTTGGGGAAACCCAAGCAGGGAGCTGCAACTGGATAATTTAGATTCTTTCTCAGCCTAAAAAACAGGAAGCTTTAGTAGAAAAGAATCAGTACTGTTCTTTTTAAAGATTTTTTTATGCATACCCTTATTCTGACTAGCAAGGGGAGCTCACAGAAGGAAGACAGAATTAGGATTATTAAATTTTACTTTGCTACAAATAGGCATGTGACTTAGGAGGACTTATTTTTCTTAATAAACGGAGGCAAGAATTTCAGAGTACTGAGTATTGAGGTAAGAGCCAGCTTGCCTGGCTTTGAATCTGAGCTTCCTACTTACTTGCTCTGTCACCTTGGGCAGTTACTCGACCTCTTTGGCTAAATTTCCTCACCTGTAAAATGGCACTAAAACTAGTACCTGTCCTCATAGGGTTGTTGCAAAGATCCCGAGTCACACACATGCGAAGTACTTAGAACAACACGGGCTATACAGTAAATGCTATGTAAGTGTGAGCTATTGTTAGGGATAATGGTTATTACTATTATTTATCCCCTAACTCCCTGAGAGCTCAGATGATTTTGTCAGGTTTGTATCTCAGTCTAGCCATGACATACATCAGGTGTTTCATTGTTTTTATTAATATATACAGAATAAGAAGTTATTTATAGTCAATAAAATTCACCTTTTTGGGAGTACAGCCCTGCAAGTTTTGATGGAAGAATGTGACTGTGAAGCTACCACCACAGTCGAGTCCTAGAGTGGTTCATTCCTTCACTCCCTGGAATTCTCCCGCGCCCCCATGTGGTCAGTTCTGCTGACCCCAGCCCTTGGCAACTCTTGACCTGTTTTTGTTGCCTTGGTTTCGCCTTTTCTAGAATGTCATATAGATGGAATTATATAGAAGACAGCTGCCTCAGTCTGCCCTGTTTCGCTTAGCATAATGCATTGTAAATTCATCTGTGATGTCACGTTAGTTCCTTTTTATTGCTGTTATTCCATTGCATGAATATATTATCATTTATCCACTCACCGTTTGAAGTCTATTTAGAGTGTCTGAAGTTTTTAGCAAATACAAATATGAATGCTATAAAGAGTCATGTACAGGTTTTTGTGTGAACATGTGTTTTCTCTTGGGTAAATACCTAGGAGTAGGATTAAATATTTAGTTACATA
Source organism: Ursus americanus (assembly GCF_024610735.1). Classification (NCBI taxonomy): domain Eukaryota; kingdom Metazoa; phylum Chordata; class Mammalia; order Carnivora; family Ursidae; genus Ursus; species Ursus americanus. Next base: position 13,115,306 of record NC_142145.1, on the reverse strand, counting down.
AGACTGCCAAATTCCTTTCCAGTTTTGCATTCCCAGCCATGATGTGTGAGAATTCAAGTTGCACGTCCTTACCAGTGCTTCCTGTTATAAGGTGTAAGGTGGTGGTGGCAGTTTTGGCCATTCTAATAGTGATCGCTCATTGTGGTGAATTTTGCTTTTCATGATGCTAATGATCATCTTTCCATGCATTTATTATCCATCCATATATCTTTGGTGAGAATATATTCTTTCACATTAAATATGATTACTGAAGGTATTTTGTAGACACCCTTTATCAAGTTAAGAAAATTCCCTTCTAACCATAGTTTGCTCGGAGTTTTTGTCATAGGCTTTTTCTGCATTCAGTTGAGATGACCATATGTTTTCTTCCTTAGTCTGTTGATACATGGTAAATTACATTGATTTTTGAATGTTTTGCATCAGCTTTGCATGCCCAGGATAAATTCTACTTGGTCATGATGTATTATTTTCATATGCTGCTGGATTCAATTTGCTGGTAATTTGTTGCTCATGTCTACATTCATGATGTATATTAGCCTGTAGTTTTCTTGTGATGTCTTTGGCTTTGGTATCAGGGTAATGCTGGCCTCATTGTTGAGGAGTGTTTCCTCTTCTCTAGTTTCCTCGAAAAGTTTGTACAGAATTGATATTTCTTCCTTAAAAGTTTGATAGAATTTACCAATAAAAGCCATGTGGGCCTGGAATTTTCTTTGGTTTCTAACTACACATTCTGTTTCTTTGCTATGGGATTATCTCTTCTAGACTAATTTAGGTCTTTTAAGGAATCTATCCCTTTCATCTGGTTTTCAAGTTTGACAAACTTGTTCATAATATTATCCTTTTAAATCTGTAGGATCTGTTGTAATGGCTCTCTTGCTCTCTTTCCTGATATTGGTAATTTGTCTTTTTATACTGATTGGTTTGGTTTGATGTTTATTAATTTTATGGATATTCTGAAAGAACCAGCTTTTGGTCTTGTTGATTTTTCTCTATTATATTTCTGTTTTCTAGTTCATTAACTTCTTATTTTTATTTTCTTTCTGCTTGCTTTCATTTTTTTGCTGTTTTCTAGTTTCTTAAGTGGAAGTTTAGGTCATTGATTCGAGCTTAGAACATTAATATTCTAATATAAGCATTTAGAGCTCTAGATTTCCTTCTACACAATTTCTCCAATATGATTGGAGAATGTACTTTGAATCCTTTAAATTTATTGAGACTTTTTGTGGCCTAAAATATGGTCTGAGTAAATATTCTCTGCATTTGGAAAAAATGAGTATTCTTGTTGGGGTAGGGTGTCAATTAGATCAGGTTGGTTGATGATGAATATCTATCTACTTGTTCTGTCAGTGGCTGAGAGACTGTAATTATGGGTTTCTTTCTCCTATCTGTTTTGCTTCATGTATTTCAAAGTTGTCTTAAGTGCATAAACATTTAAAATGTTGTAGCTTTGTGATGAACTGATCCTTTTCATTATGAATGACTGTAATAGTCTTTGTTCTGTAATATACTTTGATCTTAATGTATCTTCTCCAGTTTTCTTTTGATTAGTGGTAGCATAGTATATCTTTTATCTTTTTACTCTTAATCTTTTTATATATAAAGTAGATTTATTATAGGCAGCATATAGTTAGATCTTGGTTTTGTTTTGTTTTTTAGTCCAGTCTGACTTTGTCTTCTGGGGCAATATTTAGACCACTTGTGTATGTAATGAAATTGAATGGTTAGGTTTAAATATGCCAACTGTTTTCTGTTTGTCTCATCTGTTCTTTATTCCATCTCTTCATTCTTTTGGATTTATGATTCCATTTTATCTCCTTTATTCATTCTTATTATAATCTTTAATTACAGTTTACCTTCAAATAACAGGTTAATCCATCACTTCACATATAAGAACCTTACAATGTGTATTTCCATTTCCCCTCTCCTGGTCTTTGTGCTATTGTCATGTTTTATTTATGTTATAAACCCCAAAATACATGGTTATAATTTTTACTTTAGTTTTTTTCTCAATGTCAATGCCATTGACATTTGGAGGCAGGTGATATCGTTGGGCAGGGGGGAGGTATTGTGCTGTATATCGCTGGGCAGGGGGGAGGTATTGTGCTGTATATCGCTGGGCAGGGGGGAGGTACTGCCCTGTGCACTGTAGGGTGTTTGGCAGCATACCTGGCCTCTACCCCCTACATGTCAATAGCACCATCCCTCGCAACTGTGACAATCAAAAATGTGTCCTGGGGGTAAAATTGTCCCCATTGAGAACCACTGTTTGAAAATGATTTTTCAAATAAGAGTTCTATATTTACTCATCTATTTGTCATTTCTTGTACACTTCATTCTTTTATGTAGACTCAGATTTCCATCTGGTATTTTCTTTTGCTTCATATATTCCTTTTATATTTCTTATACTGCCAGTCTTTTGGTAGTAAGTTATTTGTGCATCTGAAAATGTCTATTGTACCTTAACTTTTGAAAGCAATTTTCACTGATTTAGAAATCCAGTTTTTTACTAAAGATGTTGCTCTGCTGTCTCTGCATTGTTTCATGTCATTCGTGTCTCTGTTCCTCCGTGGGTTATGTTTGTTCCTCTGCCCTACTCCCCCGCCATTATTCCTGATTTTCAGCAATTGTTACTTTTTCATTTTCTTTTGCTTACTATTTGTTGAGCTTCTTGAATCTGTAGGTTTATAATTTTCATCAGATTTGATCTCTTTTCAGCCATTAAATTCTTCAAAGGTTTTCCCTGTCTCTCTTCTCTTTTGAAGACTCCAGTTCCCTGTGTCTTGGGCTGCTTGAGGTGGCCCCGGGGCTCACTAATGCTCGGGCCTCTTGTTTTTCTGCCAGTCTTTTTTTTTTCTTTTCCTCTGTGTTTCACTTTGGCCCCCAGTTAAGTTACTTGGAAACTACATGGTTCTATAGAGGCTTGCCCCGTGCTCTCTGCCGGCCTCCAGCGCACACTGCCGCCTCCCCCCCTCAGCTCCTTCCTGGACTGCAGCCCAGAAGCTTCCGACAGGCAGTAAGCTGGGCAGGCTTCATGCTTGCTCTCTGACCTGCACTTCTTACCAGCCAGTGTCTGAATACTATTGTTCCATAGGTTTGGGTTTTTTTCCCCCTGCCTTTTTAAGCTGTTTGGAAAAAAATAAATGTCCCAGTGTTTTAGTAGTTACTCCGTTTTTACCCGATGTGGAAGTTCTCCTTAATGTTTTATGAATGAATATAGACCTATGGATTCAGAATCTTGTATTATTCCCCATACCTCCTATTCCATTTCTTTCTCTGCCATTAAAAAATAAAATCAGAAGATGGGGGGGACATTAATCATTCTTCTCTGCTTTACAGAAATCGGTTGGTATAAATTAGCGGGGGTTGGTTTACCTTAGTTATTCTTCACCCGTCTGAGGTCATGAAGGAAGAGACGAGACTGGTAACAGTGTAGGGTCGGCCAAGTAAGATGAACAGACTTCGCACATGTCACTCTTGCTTCGCAGGTTGTGTGTTGCGGCCCTGTCAGTGAACAACTTCTGTGACAACCGGGAGGCCCTGTACGGGGTATTTGACGGAGACCGTAACGTGGAGGTGCCCTACCTTCTCCAGTGCACTATGAGTGACATTTTGGCTGAAGAGTTGCAGAAAACAAAAAATGAGGAAGAATACATGGTTAATACGTTCATTGTTATGCAAAGGTAAAACTGAGTCCCTGCCGTGTTTTCTTGCCCTTCTTTGAGTGTTTGCCCAGGAGTCTCAAAGCACTGTTGTTGCATGTGGGTATCAAGGTGCACTCAGGCGATCTGGTTTTGCCTAAGTATCAGGGATGGACCATGTACCCTTGAGACATACTGAGGTTGAGACAAGTTTGTAGGCAGCCGAGTCATTGACAAAAATTTAGCATAGAGCCTTTGGTCACTGTAGAGACTGTGGAATTGTGTTTGTAACTCAAGGTTGAATGTTACAAGCGTTCTCTCCTTCAAAGAATTGCTCCTTCTTCTGTCACTTTAATGGCTTTGTAGGGTGTAAAGGAATTGTCTGTTCATACTATACTGCAAACACTCCCTTGGGCCCAGGAAACCGGGAGTGTGCAAAAGGTCGTGAGAACAATGATGAGCTCTCCTGCGGTGATAATCTGCCAGAGGAAGTAGCTTTGTGACAGGGGTCGAGAAAGTATCTGCGAAGGAGTGCTGGTTTGGAGCAGCCTAAGTCATAAATAGCTGAACAGTGGGTTCTTTGCTTCTAGACTCACCTCTGTCTGACTCTAGTGGGTACATACCATTAGCAATTAAATACTGATAATATAATATTTGGTGACCCCTTAATATGTACCAGCCATTGCTCTAAATACCCCACATGCCATACAGTAACGTTAACTATCTCACTGGGGAAAATGTACTTACTTTACCGATGAGAAACAGGTACAGAGAAGTACAACAAATTTCTCGTAAGAGCCAGTAGATGACGCAGCCAGAATTTGACCTGGAGCAGGCAGTAAGACTCCAGAGAACGTTCCAACCACCAGCCACATCTGTCTGCTTTTCTGTTTTATCACCATCGTGTCCTAGGGAAAAAAGCAAACACAGACCAGCAGTACGCACAAACGTGCCCACACCCCCTTCCACCCTCCCCCCAAAGAGGTCTACCTTTTATAGACATGGGAGCGCTGAATAAGAATTAAGAACCTCAAACTGATTCCCAGCTGTGCCAGTCCCCAAGGACCACCCAGTTGCTGGCTTTGCTCAGAGGAATCCTTGTGTCTTGAAAGGGAGCAGGCAGTGCTGTCCTGGTCGGGCCTCCAGCCCCGTCTGGTCAGGGATCAGATGATGGCCACAGGTCCGAGCTTAGAGACCCACATTGTCGATCCATCTCCAGCGCCATCTGTAGGTCCCCTTATTTTCCCTGTTAAGGGGACATGGGCTACAGAGTGATCTTTTCAGCCCTTGGAGGAACTGTGTGTCTTCTTGCGCCTGACATCTTAACTTACTCGAGTAGGCAGCCCTGGTTTCCATTGCTGGTACTGCTGCTCACCTCACCTAGACCGTTGATAGGAGCTGACAGGACCTGCGGGTCTGCCCCGGACAGAGGAGTCCGTCTTAGCCTTCTTGCTGCCGCACCACTCAGGGTCAGCAGGGCCCTGGGAGGCTTGTGATAGGTGTTCCGGGCTCCTTTTGTCAGAACTTGTAGGTGCTTGGTGTGCTCCGTCTGTAGAGTAGGGGTCACGAATAAAAGGGGTATATCACCAGTACTTTGGAGCTTGATTACTAGAATGTACTAGAATGTGAATATGCTAGAATAGGTAATACTGGTATAGAAAGTCTTCCCCACATAAGGCAAGAAGGTGAATGGTCCAGAAACTAAAGGCTCATTCATACCAGCAAACATCCTTATAAAGGAGAAGAGGGTGGGGCGGCCAGGTCATCTTGAAGTGCATATGTCTATGGAATACAGCTAGCCCTGTTGAAGGGCTCCCTTCAGTTCCCAGGCTGGGGGCGGGGGGATATGAAGAGGTGTACAGGGAGAGAAGTAGGCATTTCCCTGAGGTCCTTGGGGTGTCATGATGAGGGAGAAAGGCTCCTTTGGTGGGAAAGTGACATTCCCCCAGTTGTGAGCAGACACCTCCCCACACGGGCCCTTTTCCTTGGAGAAGTCGAGCAGCGCTTGCTTTGGTGAAAGAGGCCGAGTGGAACCCCACACTATTTCCCCTGGCTCTCCTGTTGAGTCAGCAAAACTGACGTGTGACACGTTGTGTCCGGGTGTTACCCCCGCTCTTTGGATTCCAGGAAACTTGGAACTGCTGGGCAGAAACTTGGAGGTGCTGCTGTCCTCTGTCATATCAAGCATGACCCCATGGACCCAGGGGGATCCTTCACCTTGACCTCTGCTAATGTAGGCAAGTGCCAGACGGTTCTCTGTCGGAACGGGAAGCCGTTGCCTCTGTCCAGGTCATACGTCATGAGCTGTGAAGAAGAACGGAAGAGAATTAAACAGCACAAGGCCATTATCACGGAGGTGAGGAGAGCACGGTTTTCCTCGGGGTGGCGTGGAGAACGGGGCCAGGGTCACAGCGGAAACCCGCAACATTCCCAGTCTGCAGTGTCACAAAGCAAGTCCTCTGTAGGAGAGGTCTGGAGGCACCCATGTAGGATAACACAAGATTTCTCGATGGCCTCCCTGCCCAGCGCTTCATGCCCTTAGCTTAGCTGATGCTCGCGAGCCCCTCTGTGAAGGCGCGGGTTCGGGGCTTGAGGGGACCGCCCGGAGGTCACAGTGCCGGTGCCCAAGTCGCAGCCGCTAAGCCTCTGAGGCTCGGTTTCTCCTCAGTTTCGCATCCGTCCTGTCTTCCGAGGTAGACGTAGCCGGTTGTGACCCCTGGTTCTCGCTCCTGTTCCCCCTGCGTAAGGCACGGAGTGGTACTTTGGCGGGTTCTTTGGCACCCGGCTCCGCAGGGACACGGGGTTTTCACGGGGGGGCCGCTCGCATCTCCGGGGCGCAGGGCGGCTCCCACAGCACACGGCTGTTTGGCCCCAGACGGTCTCAGTGCCGCTGCCGAGAAACCCGGCGTGAGGCTCCGTGCCAGGCTGCTGACGGCGCCCCTCCAACCTGCGCCCGGGGTGCTGCCCGGGCCCGACTCCCCACAAGAGGCCAAGCACGCGCGGTGCGCGGCCAGTGGTGCGGGGCTGCAGGAGCGTCCCTGCGGCCACACGCCGGCCCCCGGCTCCCAGTGCTGCCCCCGCGCCGCCGTGTAGACCGCGGTGGGAGCTCGCGGTACCGGGGAGACACGCGGAGGCCGGGCCGGCGGAGGCCGTGGGCTCGTGCACGTGCCTGAGCGTCGATGTGCCCCCCCCCCTTCCAGGACGGCAAGGTGAACGGCGTGACGGAGTCCACGCGCATCCTGGGCTACACCTTCCTCCACCCCAGCGTGGTGCCGCGCCCCCACGTGCAGTCCGTGCCCCTGACGCCCCAGGACGAGTTCTTCATCCTGGGCAGCAAGGGCCTGTGGGACAGCCTGTCCGGCGAGGAGGCGGTGGCCGCCGTGCGCCCGGTGCCCGACGCCCTGGCCGCCGCCAAGAAGCTGTGCACGCTGGCGCAGAGCTACGGCTGCCGCGACAGCCTGAGCGCCGTGGTGGTGCAGCTCAGCGTCACGGAGGACAGCTTCTGCTGCTGCGAGCTGGGCGCGGGGGGCGCCGGGCCGCCGCCCAGCCCGGGCATCTTCCCGCCGTCGGTCAGCATGGTGATCAAGGAGCGGCCGGCCGACGCGCTGGGCGTGCCGTCCTCCAGCAGCGGCCTGGCGTCCGAGATGAGCAGCGAGCTGTCCACGTCCGAGATGAGCAGCGAGGTGGGCTCCACCGCCTCGGACGAGCCGCCGCCGGGCGCGCTGGCGGAGAGCAGCCCCGCGTACGCCAGCGAGCCGCGCTGCATGCTGCACCCCGCGGGCCTGGCCAGCTCATTCCAGCGCCAGCTGTCCAGCGCCACCTTCTCCAGCGCCTTCTCCGACAACGGCCTGGACAGCGACGACGAGGAGCCCATCGAGGGCGTCTTCAGCAACGGCAGCCGCGTGGAGGTGGAGGTGGACATCCACTGCAGCCGGGCCAAGGAGAAGGAGCAGCAGCGCCTGCCGCACGCGCCGGCCGAGGCCAGCGACGAGGGCATAGTCATCAGCGCCAACGAGGACGAGCCGGGGCTGCCCCGGCGGGCGGACGCGGCGGCCGCGGGGACCATCGGGCGGCGCAGGGCCAACGGCTCCGTGGCGCCCCAGGAAAGGAGCCACAACGTGATCGAGGTGGCCGCGGACGCGCCTCTCCGAAAGCCCGGGGGCTACTTCGCGGCGCCGGCCCAGCCGGACCCCGAGGATCAGTTCATCATCCCGCCGGAGCTGGAGGAGGAGGTCAAGGAAATGATGAAGCAGCAGCAGCCGCCGCCGCCCCTGCAGCCGCCGGCGCGGCCGTGCCCGGGGGACCCGCTGCCGGACTACTGTGACACGCCACTATGACCCTCCTGAGCGCGAGTTCACAAATAAACTACCCGAGAAAGACTGAGTTGCAAGAGTCTCCCAGGCTCACGTTAAACCAGGGGTTCACTCCACGCCCTCTCCCGCTTTCCCAGCCCGTCCTCGCCAGTTCTCCTTCTGTTGGTCATTTTTTAATAATTACCACTCTTCTAGTAATGCTCTACCGATAGGATTTAAATCTGTTAACCTCTTCCCCTAACATATCAGATATGTAAAGACAAAGAACAAAACGTTTAATATATTACAAAGAAACGGTTAATGATAATGTAATATTTTTTAAAATGGCTTTTTGTCGTTTTCTTGGGAAGGCAGGGCAGGTCGCCAGTGCTGAATGATTTTAATAATATTGTAATTCTATATTTCTTTGGGGGGAAAAGGGTTTTTTTTTTTTTTGTCTTGAAAATGATAGACATTTGTAGAATATGGAGACTAACTCCTAGGAGTTGCTTTACTCTGTCAGGTGACTTAAGTCACTGGGATTCACTAATTTTCTCTGAGAGAACAGTTGATTGAGAAATTTCTATTGTAAATAGCTCAGTGTTGTATAGTGACGCTTCAGGTGTTTTGTAGTTTGGGCATAAGGACACAGCCTAAACAACTGACCTCCCCCCCCCCCCAGTTGGTTCAGTGGGGACGCTGAGCAGGGAAAAAGCACTTCTGCTCCAGTAAGGTGGGTCTTAGGGGGCTAGAAAGGAACCTGCCCCCAGGGGGCCTCGGACCCTTTTTTCTTCCTCTCCCGTCCCCACCCAGCCTCCCGACTTTGCAGACACTTGTTGTGTCCCTACTGCTGCCACAATCAGCATGACTGTATAGCGTTCAATTAGATCCTTTACATACCAAGAGTTCTATTAAAGCAGAATGCACAAATGAACCTGTCATAATTTTTGTTATAATAAATACAAAATTTACAAGTATTGGACCCATCTGCTTTTGTCCCAGGAGCCAGGTGTGTCTACACGATCACACCCAGTTTGGGTTTGGAATGAATGTGTGGAACTTTGGGGCTACCAGATATTTCTGCCTGATTTTTTTTTTTTTTAGAAGGGAAAACACCCAACAGGTTAACCGGCATTGAAAGAGAGAGATGTTGACATCGACCCTGTGGTTAACAGTACGCAGAGTAGGGATAGATAGAGGAGATCCCTGGGAAACTCCTCCCACAAAGTCGAGTTCTTTCCAGTTCTCTCAGGGCCCCTCAATCCGCGTGAACAGGTTGCTAGAGCTTTCTGTGAACAGTGAGTCAGGAGCTGGCTGCACCGCTCTCCACCACTAGCAGACGTAACATCGGCACAGGGGGTCCGCCAGGAAATCCACTATTGCCCGCTGACTTACTAGCCCCATTTGCGGACTCCAGCCCTCCCTTCACCCTGACGCTGCATCTCATGAGCCATGCTGAAGATGCTGTTAGGCAGCTCTGCCTCACACGGACCGGCTTCCCGGCAGACCGCTCTTCCTTTTCAGGCCTGCCCTGCAGTGCTCCCTGGCAGTGAACAGGGCAAAGAGCATTTCTCACCGAATACTCAGTGACGGGCTGTCCGTCTTTCACTGGGGGGTCAGATCAGGGGACCAGCCTTGTCTTGGTCATGTCTGTGCTTCCCTCTCGGTCTACTTGTACACATGCTCTTTGAAAACCACAAAGACCACGGAGGGATGAACAGCTCAGCCCAGTAAGCGACCCTGGCACCAAGGGACGAGACAGCCACCAGCGCCGGCCTCCCTCCGTCTTTGCCCTGCTGCAGGGGAGCAGGGCGCACTCGGGAAGCTCTGGGGGTGCACAGGAGTGCCTTGCTCACTGCAGAAGATGGGGGCTAGTTCTGGAGGCTGCTCTGTTCTTAAATCGCCCATGGACGGGCTGCAGCCTGCCGTACCCAGACTCGCGCCAGGCTCGCTCCCCAGGACGCAGCCCTTGCTGCCCGAGTGTGGGCAACTGAGGCCGCAGTAATTTGAAGATGCCATGACGGGTCCCACAGCAGCCCCTGGGATCAGCGAGTCCCGTGGAGAGACTTGGTCGTGGCCTGACTTCTGTGGCTGAGGGGGGAGAAGGCTTACAGCGGGTCCAGTTCGGTCCGTGCTTCCCCGGTTATTAGCACATACCGCACATAGGTACCGCAGAGACAAGGGCCAAGGTTTGTCTTTTAGGAGCTCAGGCTAAATGGGCACGTGGATGAAAAGGTAACACGAGAGGAGCTTGCGGGAGAGCTCCCGAGGGTTTCTGAGGAGTTTTCGTTTCACCGCTGCTTATCAAGGCGGCGTCTAATAATACAGGGAGAGCGGCTATAAAACCGTAAACTGCTTGAGCTGTGACGGTGCCGAAGCCCAGGGCGGCCCGGGGTGAGTGTGAGAGAGAAGGGCATCCTCCCTGCCACGTTCCCTGCTGCCTCTGGGAAGGCGGGGGGCTTGGGAGACGGGCGGGGACAGGAAAGGGGTTAGAGCAGAAGCCTCGCAAGCTTGCAGCCTTGTTAAGACTCAAAGGTCCCGATCGAGGAACCCGGAAGCGGGGTGGTGTTGGATGAAGCGCGGGCTGCGGCGGAACACCGAATACCGGCTTTGACGGGGACTCCAGGGCGGTCTCCGGAGCCCAGACACCCAACCTGTACCACCGGTTTCTCTTGATGGCTTTTGTCACAGCACCACCTGCTGGTGAGATCAGACTTAGTTCTTTATCTTTCTCCTTCCCCATTCTTCCAGAAGACCCGAAGTTACTTCTCATTTTCCTACACCCCGACAGAAAGCAACCCCAAGCACTATTAAATAGGCAGAGAAGCTACATTAAATCACGTGACTGCGCCAGTGCAGGCGGGCCTGGAACGGTGGGAAACGGACACGCGGGCGATTGAGAGGTGTAGCCGGAACACCCGCGTTAATCCGGGCGAGGGGAGAGTCAGGCTCCAACATCTATCAATTCCCCATTCCCCAGGATGAAAGAAATAAAAATCCATAATACGTGTCCGATCTTAAAGGACGGCATCAGAATCCGCTCACTGCGGGCACCGCAGGTGGGGAGACAAAGGCCTGGTCCCATTTGTGTTCACGCCCACGTGAGCACTCATCCGAAGACCCCATGAATTCACCCCCTCTCCACCTCCAGAGAGAAATTCTGTTAAGGGGGGGGGGGGGTCTGCCCTACCTGCCTCGCCAGTGATCGAACCAGGTAATGTATGTGGAGCACTTTGTAGAGAGGAAAGCCTTATGTAAGCAGAAATATTGTCATGGTCGTAAGGGAACTAGCAGCCATCAGACAGAAGATAATTGGGAACACAGCAAAAGTCCCTTTTTAAATTAAGAACTCTCAGAGGAACAGCTGTTGGGATCGTTACAGGTGGCGGAGATGAGGTAATGGTGGAGAAACTAGGCTTCTCTCCTTTCTTGCTGCTGAGTTTCCTTTCTTTTTGTTCATCCTCCAACATGAGTTGTCTGCAAATTAATCAAGGCAAACAATTTCACTTTTGTCATTCACCTATCAGGAACCTGTTCGTACTGCTGTGAATTTGAAAGACGATTCTTTCAAAAGGTTGCTCCCCCAGCCCACGCCACACCGAAATTACAACCAAATCCGGACGGACTACTCCCATGGTCATCCCTCGATTTCTAAAGAGGTGGAAGTAAAACTGGCTTTAAACTGAAATTATAATGACTTTCCAGTCATTACTATTATGTGGGTCTTATTCCAAAAACCATACTTTGCTCTAAATACTTGTCTTATCTCTTGAAAAAAGCTAAAATGACAGCAAAAATCATTTTCCCAAATGTTGCACCCCCAGATGCTGACTTTGAGAACTCGTTTATAGGTCATTTGTTTTTCTGGGTCTTTAGGAAAACTACTCCACCATTAACCTTTGAAGGTCCTTAGATCAGTTTTTCATTTAATAGAAAGCGTGCTGCCAGCTGGCAATAAATCCTGCACACGAAGTAAACTCTTCTCTGTGGCCTAGAATACATTTGAAGAATTACTTGAATATTCCCTGTGCTAGAACCTTTCAGTAGGTTAAAAATAGCTCAAGATCTCTGGTCCAACCTGGCGACATAGGAAGACCCCGAACTCCCCTCCTGCACGCAGGTGCCCAATCTACAGCGTGGACAGAGCAGTCTCTCCGGAAGAGCTGAGGGCTGACCGAGCAGCGTCTGCGAGAGACAGACAGACAGACACACACACACACACCGACCACAGGAGGAACAGCAGGAGAGACTGGACGAAGGCAACCTGGGCCGATGCTGGGAGTGCGGTGGGGATACTCCCGAGGGACCGGGACCAGACCCGGCTGCTGTGAGCACAGAAGAAAAGCCACAGTTTAAAGGGGCAATGAAAATAGAGGGGAGCCAGGCCCAGAAGCCCGGCAAACAGCCTCCAGGGCAGAGGGGCTGGCGAGGCCGTTTCCCGTCCGCTTCCACCTTTCTAGTTACCCTCGCTGGCCTGTCACCTCCGTGAGCCATGGGTTCCTAGCCTCCCCCGGGTCCACTGCCCCACCAAGAGGGCCCCAGATGGCCCACCCCTCCCTGCTCAGCATGCAGGTGTGACACGGGCACGGAGCACACTGCGACACTGCGGTCCCGTGCACCTCGTGCTCAGAGCACTCCGGGAACCACTGGTCCCACCCACCTCCGCCCCAGACACCCTGCCAGGGCAGCCCCTGCACCCAGCGTCCAGCCGCCCAGCCCACGCACCCCCGCCTGCAGAGCCCTGGGGGCCACACAAGGCTGGTGGCTGACTCGCCGGCAGCCTCCAGCCAGGACCCCCTCAGTGTGGAAAGCCCTGCCCCTGCCCCAGCCCACGCCAGCCTCCATTCCAGCCACACCACCAGGCTCGCCCCCGAACAGCGTGCTCCAAGACCCCCAGCCCACGACGTCAACAGCTCCAGCCACAGTCCCCGGGCACACACGGTCTACACAGGGGCCACCACACACACAAGATCAGTCCTTCAAGATGAAGTAGCTGTTCCACACAAGTCATAGACACCTACACAGAAAGTCACGCAAAATGAGACTGAAAAATACGCTCCGAACAAAAGGAGACAAAACCTTAGAAAAAAGAGCTAAATGAAAGGCAGATAATCTACTGGGTAAAGAATTCAAAGTAACGTTCATAAAAATGCCCACCGGGATGGAGAGAAGAGTGGATGAACTCAGTGAGAACTTCAACAAAGTGATAGAAAATATAAAAAAATACTAGTCGGGCTTGAAAAAAAAGAGTAACAAATGAAAAATACACTCAAGGGAATCAACAGATTAGAAAATGCAGAAGAATGGATCAACAATCTGGAAGACGGTGGCGGAAGAAAGCACCTAAGCTGAACAGAAGAGCAAAAATTTAAATGCGACTAGGTTAAGGGACCTCGTGTGCAGTATAAAGTGAGCAAACATTCACATTACAGGAAACCCAGAAGGAGAAGAGGGAGAGAAAGGGGCAGAACAATTATTTGAAGCATAATAGCTGAAAACTTCCCTAAACTGGGGAAGGAAAGAGACATTTGGGTTCAAGAAACACAGTTTCAAACAGATGAACCCAAGGAAGTTCACACCATGACACAGACTAATTAAAATGTCAAAGATTAAAGATAAAGAGAATTTTAAAAGCAGCAAGAGAAGAGACACGGCTGGTGATGTCAGACACGCCAGATGGATGGATGGAACTGTTGCCGAGTTTATCAAGAGAACCATCTCGAAAATCCCAGTGACTGAAATGACGACAATCCTCCAAGCCTGGGATTTTTTTGTCTGAAAAATCAAGAGCAGACCATCAAGTTCTGGCAGAGCAAGGAATCTCGTGCTCAGGCCGTGGTTCTGCTGTGAGGAGAAGTGGGCCAGCCTCCATGACGCAGCCCTGAGAGAGACAGCCTTTCTACCCCGCTTCATCACACCAGGAAGTTGGGGATGTTTTTCAGATGAGTCAAGGACCAGGTAAAGACCTTGACCTTTTTGATATGGAACAATTCAAAAGTTCATTCGAGGAATTTCTTCAGAGATTTTTAGAAAACATGGCGGTCCACTTCAGGGACACTGAGGAAGGCAGTGCGGACTCGAACTGCCTGGGGAATCCAGTATAGAAAGCCAAACCAGCACCAACCTGCTTATGGGGTGCATTATTCCCAGACCCCCCACACCACACTTCCTCCTGCCAGCCAAAGAGCAGTTCGCCCCTCTGGGTCGGCCATGGACAGTTGCTAGCAAGCACCGTAAGATTGTGAAAATGGGGACCTCAGAAGCTGATATCTGGACTCTCTTAAGGCCACTGTTTTTATTTTTTTAAATACTTATTTGAGAGAGAGCACGAGCAGGGGGAGGCACAGAGGGAGACAGAGAGAGAGAGAGAATCTCAAGCAGGGTTCCCGCCGAGCATGGAGCCTGATGGGGGCTCGATCCCATCCCCCTGAGACCATGACCTGAGCCCAAGTTAAGAGTCAGCAGCTCAACCGACTGAGCCACCCAGATGCCCCAAGGCTATTGTTTTTAAACAGTATAATCAGACCTTTGAAACTCGGAGCTCTACTACACCCCGAACCGTAGAGCTGGAGATACACATGGATTCAAGGATCATTCATGAAAACAGACTAGAAAGAGAGAGTCCAGGGAGTCACTGAAGAAACCTTCCTCAACCAAGACTAGAATTTGCACAACGTAAGCTTGAAACAAAATACAGAAGTGACTTAAATGGAGACAACTTGGCTGAGGGAAAGGAGCCCCTCTGATGCCCAATAGCGTTCTCTAGCCTGCATCTTCCTGAAGCGCTGAAATCCTTGGCCCAGCTGGTACGCAGGGGCGTCACTCCCTCCTCCCTCACTGCAGACCCCATAAGGGAATGAATGGTTTTAAAATTAGAATAAGATGAAGGTGGTTTTATAAGCACAGCTTATACACATATGGGTTTCAGTTCGCCGCAATCTAGATGGCTTCTGTTTATAAACTTGTGTTTTAGAAATTAGTTCTTGATATTGACAGTTGAGAAACGTTCAATATAATTGTTGGGATGGACTCTTTCCTCTTCCACTGGGCACCCCTCTCCCCCATATTCTGCAAAGCATAGCAACTGTGTTAGGTTGTTATACATGAATTTCGTGGCAACCACAAACTGAAAACCTGTAATAGATACACACAGATTATGGGAAAGAAAGCCAACAATGACAGTAAAGACAGTCACAAGGAAAGAGTAAAAGAAGAAGAAAGGAACAGAGAAGAACCTGAAAGACAACAAGAAAACAACAAAATGGCAAGATACACATACCTACCAATAATTAGGATGTAAATGGCCTAAATGTTCCAGTAAAAGACGTGGGTGTCTGAATGGATAAAAAAGGAAGATGCATCTCTGGGCTACTTAGAAGAGACTCACTTCAGACCTAAAGACACATAGAGACTGAAAGTAAAGAGGGAAAAAGATATTCTATGCACTTGAGGGGGGGAAATGGGGTAGCAATACATATCTGTTAAAGAATTGAAGTAACAAGAGACAAAGTGGGGCACTACAAAATAAAAGGATCGATCCAACTAGAGGATATAACAACAAATATCTATGAACCCAACATTGGAGCACTTCCAACAAAGAAAATGTTAACAGATAAAAAGGGAGACATTGACAGTAATATGTAAGAGTAAAGGACTTTAACATCCCAGGACATCAATCACAGATCATCCAGAAAGTCAATAACGAATCCGTGTCCTGGGAGGGCGCCTTAAACCAGGCGGGCTTACCGGACGTATTAAAACGTCTCAACCAAAACAACAGGACACACGTTCAAGTGCACATGGAACATCCTCCGGCAGAGCTCGCTTGTTCGGCCACAACACACAGCTCGAGAAGTTTAAGATTTAAATCATATTAAGCATCTTTTCTGAACACCTTGGAGGAAACTAGAAATCAATTACAAGAAAAAAAAAAAAACTGGAAAACCACAAATGTGGAGTGAAACAACCAAAGGGTCAATGAAGAAACCAAATAGGAAATTAGAAAATACATGGAGATAAATGAAAATGAAAACACAACCCAAAATCTTTGGGATGCAGCAAAAGCAGTTCTAAGGGGGAAATTTATACCAATACAGGTGTATTTGAAGAAAAAAGAAAAATCTCAAACAATCTAAACTTACACCTAGAAAAAGAACTAGAAAAAGGACAAAGTCCAAAGTTAGAAGGAAGAAAATAATAAAGATCAGAGCAGAAATTAAATAAAAGAGACTAAAAAGCAAAAACAATAGAAAAGATCACCAGAACCAAGAGCTGGCTCTTTAGAAAGATAAAATTGTTAGCCAGACCCACCACGGGGAAAAAAAAAAAAAGGACACAAAATCAGAAATCCAAGAGAAGTAACAACCAACACCACAGAAATACAAAGAACTACAAAAGACTACTACGAAAAATTACATATCAACAAATTGGACGACCCAAAAGAAATGGATACATTCCTAGAAACATACAATCTTCCAAAAAAGAATCAGGAAAAATAGAAAATCTGAACAGAATGATTACATCATGAAATTGAATCGGTAATCAAATATCCCCCAATAAATGAAAGAGCATTCACAGTTGAATTCTACCAAACATTTAAAGAAGAGTTAATACCTATTCTTCTCAAACTATTCCAAAAATTAGAAGAGGAAAGAAAGTTTCCAAATACATTCTACAAGGTTAGCATTATCCCCATACCAAAACCAAAGACACTACAAAAAAGGGAAAAAAATAGGCCAATATCCCTGATGAACATCAATTCAAAAATCCTTAACAAAATATTAGCAAACCACAGTCACCAATACATTAAAAAGATCATTCACCACAGTCGATGGCGTTTACTCCGAAGATCCAAGAATGGTTCAATAGCCACAAAAATCAATGTGATAGACCATGTTAACAAACTGAAAGATGAAAACTATGTGACCATCTCAATAGATGCTGAAAAAGCATTTGACAAAATTCAACATCCATTCAGGATAAAAATTCTCAACAAAGGTCAAAAGTGACAAACCCCAAAGCTAATATACTCTATGAAGAAAAACAGGGCTTTTCTTCTAAGATCAGAAACGATAACGTCCACTCTTGTCACTATGGAAGTCCTAGCCATAGCGATCAGACAAGGAAATAAAAGGCATCCAAATCGGGAAGAAGTAAAACTATTTGCGGATGACGTGATACTATATATGGAAAACCCTAAATATGCCATCAAAAAACTATGAAAACTGATAAACGAATGAAGTTACAGGAAACAACCACGATCCACAGGAATCCATTGCATTCCTATATACTAATAATGAAGCAGCAGAAAGCGAAATTAAGAAAACAATCCCATTTATAACTGCACCAAAAACAATAAAATACATTAGGAATAAACTTAACCAAAGAGGTGAAAGACCTGTACTCTGAAACCTATAAAGCACTGATGAAAAATTCAAGACAACGCAAATGGAAAGACATTCCATACTCATGGATTAGAAGAATAAATATTGTTAAAATGTCTATACTGTCCAAAGAAATTTACATATTTAGTGCAATCCCTATCAAAACACCAACTGCATTTTTCACAGAACTACAAAAGACAATCCTAAAACATGTATGGAACCACAAAGGATTGCAAATAACCAATGAAAACTTGAAAAAGAAAAACAAAACTGGAGGGGCGCCTGGGTGGCTCAGTCGTTGAGCGTCTGCCTTCGGCTCAGGGCGTGATCCAGGTGCGCTGGGATCGAGCCCCACATCAGGCTCCTCCGCTATGAGCCTGCTTCTTCCTCTCCCACTCCCCCTGCTTGTGTTCCCTCTCTTGCTGGCTGTCTCTCTCTCTCTGTCGAATAAATAAATAAAATATTTAAAAAAAAAAAAAAGAAAAACAAAACTGGAGGTATCACAATTGCAGATTTAAAGTTATACTACAAAGTAGTAGTAATTCACAGTATGATACTAACATAAAAATAAACACATAGATCAATAGAACAGAATAGGAAACCCAGAAATAAATCCACAATTATATGGTCAATTAATATTCAACAAAGGAGGAATGAATATCCAACGAGAAACAGTCTCTTTAACAAATGGTGTTGGGAAAACCAGATGACCACATGCAAAAGAATGAAACTGGACCTCTTTCGCCACACACGAAAATAAACTGGATTAAAGACCTAAATGTGAGACCTTCTGAAATCCATAAAAATTGTTGAAGAGAACACAGAGCGACATCGGCCATAGCAACATTTTTCTAGATATATCTCCTGAGGCAAAGGAGATATAAGTAAAAATAAACTATTGGGACTACATCACAATAAAAAGCTTCTGCACATCAAAGGAAACAATCAGCTAAAAGGCAACCTACTGAATGGAAGAAGATATTTGTAAATGACATATCTGATAAAGGGTTAGTGTCCAAAATATGTGAAGAACTGATACAATTCAACACCCAAAACCACATAATCCAATTAAAAATGAGCAGAAGAGGGGCGCCGGGATAGCTCGTTTGTTGGGTGGCTGGCTCCTGGTTTCAGCTCAGGTCATGATCTCACCGGTCGTGAGATCAAAACTCACGTTGGGCTCCATGCTCAGCAGCGAGTCTGTTTTGGATTCTTGCCATCTGCCCCTCCCCCCACTCTAAAATAAATCCATCTTTTTTTTTTTTAATGAGAAGACATGAACAGACATTTCTCCAAAGAAGACATCCAGATGGCCAACAGTCACATGAAAAGATGTTCAGCGTCACTCAATCAGGGAAATGCAAATACAAACACAAGGAGATAACCACCTCACACCTGTCAGAATGGCTAAAATCAAAAACACGAGAAACAGCAAGTGTTGGTGAGGATGTGGAGAAAAAAGAACGCTCTGGCACCGTTGGTGGGAATGCAAACTGGTGCAGCCAACGTAGAGTTTCCTCGAAAAGTCAAAAATAGAGCTACCCTATGACCCAGTAATGGCACTACTGAGCATTTACCCCCAAAATATAAAAACACGAATACAAAGGGACACATGCACCCCTAGGCTTTTTTGCAGTATTGTTTACAAAGCCAAACTATGGAAGCAGCCCAAGTGTCCATCAATTGCTGACTGGATAAAGAAGATGTGGTGTGTGTATACACTATGGAATATTATCCATCCATCAAAAAGAAGGAAATGTTGCCTTTGCAACAACATGGATGGAGCTAGAGAGTGTAATGCTAGTGAAATAAGTCAGTCAGAGAAAGACAGATACCGTATGATTTCACTCATATGTGGAATTTAAGGAACAAAACAAATGGGCCAAGAAAGAGAGAGAGAGAGAAGCCAAGAAACAGACTCCTGCCTATAGAGAACACACTGGTGGTTACCAGAAGGGAAGTGGGTGGGGAAATGGGGGAACTAGGGGATGGGGATTAGAGAGTACACTTAGCGTGATGAAAAAACAAAGTGGGAACTCAAGGGGGAAAAAATTACAGTGTGGTGACCATAATTAAAAAAAAAATTGCTCATTGAAACGAGTCCCATCCCTGCCTACCCCAGGTACAATCCGCCGTGCTTTTTCCCCCGAGGAGCTTGAAGCCACCGCGTCTCACAGGTAAGTCCCATAGGATTTTTTCCTAGAAACTTCGTTAGGCATGCGTCATAATCCTGTGTCCATATAACTTGCATATAATTTTCATGCAAACACTGTTAGGAGTCCTCTACTTTTCCAACTGAAATTTCATCGTGCTATTCCTTGGATTACAACGCATGGGGTTTTGTCCTCGTTCCCTCTCCATGAGCGGCACCTGCTCTAAGGATGAGACCGCGCATGTTGGGGAAAGAAAGGGCAGCGAGCAGAAGAAACTGGGCACACGGGTGAGCGGAGGCTGCCTTTCGTCTCCGTGTCAGTGGAGTCCGAGCTTCCTAGGGCGGCGGCGGGCGCAAGAGCGCACCGAACGCCGCTTCCAGGCAGAATCCTGTTTCTCTGCCGAGGGCTTTTTTTTTTTTTTTTTCCTTCCTGCTGGGGCTGCAGAGGTGAAGGCTCCTTGCCCCCTCCTAAGCTGGTGAGCGCCGGCATGAGCAAGCTGAGCGCCCCTCTGCGCAGAAGGGCTGGGGAGCGGAGAGCCGTGAGAGGGCCCCAGGAGGGCGAGCGACCACGTGTTAGAGCCCCACCGGCTACCGCAGGGATGACAGTCCCCAGAATGCAGTGGGGCAGGGGCGACACCTGCCCCCGCCTGAGATCACACAGGGTCAACCCCAAGTTCGAAATTCCCTGTGAGCCCCAGCCCTGCAGCGTGGTCGCGGGGAGCCAGCGGGGGCTCCTCCTGCCCGCCCGTGGCCTCCGGACTCCTGTCTGCGACTTACCTGAGGGGTAATGCGGCTGTGCCGCCTCCCGTGAACCAACCTGGGAGAAGGACCCGCGTCCCGCGTCCCCGCCCGGATCAGCGTCATCCCCGCAACGGCTGCTTCACGCCGGGAGGCGACCGGAGACCGGGAGACCGGGAGACCCAGCCTCTGCCGAGTGCGCGAGGCGCCAGGAGTCAAGGGCGAGGAAGACGGGCGCTGGGTCCGCATTTCCAGAGCTCTTGAAGACTCAGACCCTCAGGGCACGAGGCAACCGAAGGACAAATGCCCTTTGCTCGGCCCACTCAACACCACTCACACCATTTTCCCGCCGGTTTTCTCCGGTAGGCAGGGTTTTCTTGGAGCAAGTTGGCCTTCCGCACCCTGGAGATGTGCACGGCTGCGCCGGCCGCCAGCACACCCACCCAGCGCGCCTCTAGCTCACCCGCGGTCCTTCTCTGCAGCCCATCCCCAGGACCGCACCCCAGACCCACACACCCCTCCTTAAAGCAACGAGTTTGCATGCCGCGCCCCCATGCCCACACGCTGAGGCTGGGCCATACTCCCGTCAGCGGTGGAGGCAGAAGACCTCGGCATCCCGGGCTGAAGATGGGAGGGAGGTTTGAACAAATCCTTAGAGGGGTCTCCACATGCCCCCCAGGCCGGGCATGCCTCTCGACCGCCACTAAAAATTGCCACCTTGTTACTTGAGCTATGCTTTTGCTAGACGCCTCCCTAAGATCTCAAGTCACATGACCTTGAGGTCCGTCCAGCGCGCTACCTTTTTTGCATCGTCCTGGGCTGTGGAACAAGAAGGGCCCCGGTTCACGCGGATGGCCACACCCTTCTGTGCAATTCCAGCCCGCCGAGCTCACAGCTGCTCGGCCACCCCACATCCCTGCAGCATGGGTCTTAGACTCAAATCATGGTCCCGGGCCCCTCCATTCCCTGCGTGTCCTCCCCAGTTAGCTAACTCCAGCCCTTTCCGTCTCTGCTGCCAGCCTCCTGACCCAGAGACTCGGCTGCCCCTACCCTACTGCTCTGCAACTTCACCTCTTGGGTTCTCCTCTCAGGCTCTTTCCCGGCCCTTCTCCCAACCCTTTAGTGTGTGCAGGCCTCTCCCCTGCTCCTGAGTGTGTGGTTGGCTTTCCTCTCTCCTTGCCCTAGATCCTGGACTCTGTCCCTTGCCCCACCAGCCCGGGATGCCCTCCCTTCCCAGCCATCTAGTGTCACACCTGGGGGTAACTTAGCGGGGTCACCAGTGGCCTCAGGACAGACTTCCAGTGACAGTGGCAGGTGAGAGCCTTCCATGGCACCTGCTGCACACAGCTGATCATTCCCCGATCAAACACTCTTTTTTTGCCCCCCCCCCCCCATCACTCTTGCTTTTCCTTCGAACTGGCTTCAAACTGTTGCTTCTCTGCCACATTATACAGGATGTTCTGCGGGAACCTAAGAGTTTGGCCCCATGCTCCTCCTTCGCCTCTTGCTCGCACTCCGCTCTGGCCCCGAGGGCAGGCCTGGTGTCCTCATGTCCACCTCTGCCTCCTGGACACCTGCCTCCCTGGACCCCCGCACCAGGAACCCGATGTGCCCCAAAGCGGCACCTCCTGGAAGCCCGACAGTGGCAGAAGCTGGCATATGTCCCCAAGGCCTGTCACCTCTACTTCCCAAACCCTCCTGACTAGAGAGACATTGAATAAAAATTTTTTTAAATGAAGACAATTAGTTCAGATGTTAAAAAAGGGGGAATATAAAGGAAATAGAAGTGGGCAAAGGAATAAAGAATATTTGACCTAAGATTTGATTAAAAAGAAGTTAAGGAGTTCTGGTCCAATGGCAACGTGGGAAGACCCTGAACTCCGCTCCTCCCTTGACATAGCGTATGTGTGGCTATTGATAGGGCCATTCCCCCTGAAGAGCTGAGGGCTAGCGGTTGCTGCACAAAGATAAAACGGACCACGTAGCATACAGCAGGTGAGATAAAGACGCCCTAATGAAGGGACCCTCTGCCTCCCATCTTGTGAACTGCAGGGGGAAGGGATCCTACGGAGGGTCTGTGAGCAGCTGCAACAGCTGTGGGGCAGAAAAAAGGCCTCATGTTAAAAGTACAACCAAAATATAAAGCAACCACACCTATAACCCGGCTAAACACTGGGAGGGATACTGGAATGCTCTCCAGGTCAGAGGGGCTGGGAAGCATCCTCGCTACCACCTTGACAGGGTAGACAAGAGCAGGATCTGGGTGCCATATGTCGCCTGGGTGCCTCTGTGAGCCCCCAGCCCACTCCCGCCCTAGATTCCCTGGGGCACAGAAAAACAGGTGCAGTTTAAAAGAGCAACTAGAATAGAAAAGATGCAGACATAGAACTCTGCCAAACGGCAGGGGAGCTGCTGGAACTCTTCAGGTCCAAGGGGCTGGCAAGCAACAGGGTCTACATTCCCCCCTCCACCTTCATAGGGCATACATTCCCCCCTCCACCTTCATAGGGCAGACAGGAGCAAGGTTTGTGCACCCCAGCTGGTCTGCTGTGTCAGTAAATACTGGGACCCTAGCCCACATCAGCCACAGCTGTTCAACCAGGGCAGTCCCAGGATGGCTCACACGGGGACACCACTGGTGAGCAATCACTACAGCACCAATGGATCTTACCAAGACGACACAGGTGCAAAGAACCCCAGAATTTTCCAAGCCTGATCACGTTGACTCCAGGTGCCCTGGCAAGGCATCCGTTGTGTAACTATCCCAGAAACCTTGACTTGAACCCACTTTAGCTCCAGATGTCCTGCCAGGTCAACCTCTGGTCGGCCTCCCCAGCTTGCACCCACCAAAGCTTCAGCTGTCTGGCCATGGCACTCTTTGAGAGGAGAGCCACAGAACCACTCTGGCCCTGGTCCACATCAGCTCCTGCCCATTCCACCTGGTCAGCCCCAGCATGGAGTGCCTGAGGACACCTGGCCCATGACAGCCACAGCTCCAGACAGCAAAATTCACCAGGCACACAGTCTACACAGGTAATACTGATATACAAGTCATTCCTTCAGGCTAAGAAATAGCTGTTCTGCCTAATTCATAGAAAAGCACAAAGTTAAACAAAATGAAGAAACAGAGGAATGTGTTCGAAATGAAATACCGAGACAAATCTCAGAAAGAGAGGAAAGAAAAGAAAGAAATACCTATCAGGTAGATTGCTTATCTCCATTTCATTTAAAGAGTTCAAATTAATGTTCATAAGGCTCACAGGACTGGAGAGAAAAGTGGATGAATTCAGTGAGAACTTCAACACACAGATGAAAAATCTAAAAATAACCAGAGTTAAAGAATATGATAACTGACATGAAAAATACGCTAAAGGGAATCAACAGTATTAGAGGGTATAAAAGATCAGTGATCTGGAAGACATGGTGGTAGAAAGCATCCAAGCTGAACAGCAAAAAGAAAAAAGAATTTCAAAAAGGAGGACAGGTTAAGGGCTCTCTTGGACAATATCAAGCAAATGAACATTTGCAGTATAGGGGTCCCAGAGGAAGAGAGGGAGAAAGGGACAGGAAAATTATTTGTAGATATAATAGCTGAAAATGTCACCAACCTGGGGAAAGAAACCGACATCCAGCTTAAGGAAACAGTTTCTAACAAGACGAACCAAAGGGGGTACACCCCCTGGTGCATAAAAATTAAAATGTTAAGGGTTAAAAAGATAAGGAGAATTTTTAAAGCAGCAAGAGAAGGAACTAGTTACACACGAGGAAAATGCTATAAGGTTATCAGCTGATTTTTCAGCAGAAACATTGACTATATCATGCTTGTCTTTTCTGGCCTCCAAAGTGCTCCATGGAAAAAAATGTAAAACCAAAAATGCTCTACCAGGCAAGGTTATCATTCAAATTGAAGGAGAGAGAAAGAGTTTCCCAGGCAAACACATGTTAGAAGAGTTCATCACCACTAAACCAGCCTTACAAGAAGTGTTAAAGGGAATTAAGAGGAAAAGAGAAGGCCATAAATTATAAAAGGAAAACATTCCACAAGGGATTGCAAACATACAGTAAAGGTGGGAGTATAATCACTTATGAAGCTAGCACGAAGATGAAAAGACAAAAGTAGTAAAATCAACTATCTAAAAAAATTAGATAAGGGGACTCACTAAAAACTTTGTAAAATATGACAACATATAGATAAAATGTGGAGGGGGGAGAGTAAAAATTAAGGTCTTCGAACTTAAGTGACCATTAACTTGATATAGACTGCTATCTGTTTCGGATGTTATAGATGAACCCCATGCTAACCATGAGCCAAAAAACACAATAATAGATACAAGAAAAATAAAGAAAGCCCAGCATACCATTAAAGGAAGTCATGAATCACAAGGAAAGAGAACAAGAGAAGAGAGAACTACAAAAACAGCCAAAAAACAATGAACAAAATGGCAAGAAGTACACACCTATTAATAATTAGATTAGGTATAAATGGTCTAAGTGCTTCAATAAAAGACATGGGGTGTTTGAGTAGATGAAAACCCATTTATAGGCTGCCTAGAAAGGCTCCCTTCAGACCTAAAGACACATACAGGCTGAAAGCAAAGAGATGAAAAAGATACTCCATGTATATGGAATCAAAGATGACTGGGCTAGCAATACTTAGATTTGACAAAATAGAGTTTAAAAAATAACTGTATCAAGAGACAAATAAGGGCATTACATAGTGATAAAGAGGTCAATCCAACAAGAGGATTTAATAATTGTAAATATCTAGGCACACAACATTGGAACACCTAAACATAAAATATTAACAGACATAAAGGGAGAAATTAACAGTAATACAATAGTAGTAGGGGATTTTAATACCACACTTTCATCAATGGCGAGATCATTCAGGCAGAAAAATCAATAAGGAAACAGCATCCTTGAATGACACATTAGACCAGAGGACTAACAGATTTAGAAAACATTCTATCCAAGAACAGAATACACATTCTTTTCAAGTGCACATGGAACATTCTCCAGGATATACCATGTTAGGCCATGAAACAAATCCCAATAAATTTAAGATTAAAATTCTATCACACATCTTTTCTAACCACAACAGTATGAAACTTGATATTTATTACCAAAAAATTGGAAAAAGCACAAACACAGGGAGGCTTAATAACATGCTTCTAAAAAACCAATGGGTCAATGAAGAAATCAAAGAGGAAATTAAAAAAAAAAACCAAAACATGGAGAAAAAGGAAAATGAAAACACAACAACCAAAAGTCTTTGGGACACAGCAAAAGCTGTTCTAAGAGGAAAATTTATAGCAATATAGGCTACCTTAAGATAGAAGAAAAATCTCGAACAATGTATCTTATACCTATAGGAACTAGAAAAAGAAAAACAAAGCCTAAGTTAGTATAAGGAAGGCTATAATGAAGATCAGAGCAGAAATGGAGATAAAAAACAAACAGAAAAGAGAGAGGACACAAATAAGATCAGAAAAGAAAGAGAAGTCACAACACATTCCACAGAAATGCAAAGAACTATGAGAGACTGCTACAAAAAAATTATATGCCAACAAAATGGATACATTCCAAGAAATATACAATCTTCTAAAACTGAATCAGGAAAAAATAGAAAATCTGAATGGAACAATTACTAGCCACAAAAATGAGTTGGTAATTGAAAAACTCCCAACAAACAAAAGTCCAGGACCAGATAGATTCACAGGTGAATTCTACCCAACATTTAAAGAAGAGTTAATACCGATTGTCATCAAACTATTCCAAAATTTAGAAGGAAAGCTTCCAAATACATTCTAGGAGGCCAGCATTACCCTGAAGCCAAAGCCAGACAAAAACACTACAAAAAAAGAGAGGAAATGACAGGCCAATATCCCTGATGAACACATCAGTGCAAAAAACCTCAACAAAATATTAGCAAACTGCATTCAATCATACATTAAAAGGATCACTCACCATGATCAAGTGGGGTTTATTTGGGGGGATTCAAGGGTGGTTCAATATCTACAAATCAATGTGATACACATTATCAAACTGAAGGATGAAAGTTACATGCTCATCTCAACAGATGCAGAAAAAGCATTTGACAAAATTCAATGTCCATTCATGATAAAATCTCTCAACAAAGTAAGTTTAGAGGGAACATATCTCAGCATAATACAGGCCTTATGTGTCAAACCCACAGCTAACCTCAATAAGGGAAATTTGAGGGCTTTTCCTTTAAGATCCACAACAGGACAAAGATGTCTACTCTCACCGCTTTTATTCAACAGAGTACTGGAAATCCTAGCCACAGCAATCAGGCAAGAAATAAAAGGCATCTGAATTGCTAA
This sequence comes from Ursus americanus, assembly GCF_024610735.1. Lineage (NCBI taxonomy): Eukaryota > Metazoa > Chordata > Mammalia > Carnivora > Ursidae > Ursus > Ursus americanus. The sequence goes on along the minus strand of NC_142145.1, from coordinate 13,088,759 downwards.
TAAAGAAGTAAAACTATATTTGTAGATGACACACTACATAAAGAAAATGCTAAAGACTTCACCAAAAAAAAAAAATTAGACGTAAAAAATGAATTCAGTAGTTTCAGGATGTAATATATGAAAGTCTGTTGCATTCCTAGAAGCTAACAACGAAGTAGCAGAAATAAAAATGAAGAAAACAATTCCATTTAGAATTGGCAATTCCATTTACAATTACACTAAAAAGAATAAAATACCTAGGAATAAACTTAACAAGGTGGTGAAAGACTGTACTCTGAAAACTATAAACATGGATAAGAAAAACTGAAGACAACACAAATAGTTCACAGACTGGAAGAACATTGTTAAAATGTCCACACTACCCAAAGTTACCTACAGATCCAATGCGATCCCTGTCAAAATACCAGTAATATTTTCACAGAACTAGAACAAATAATCCAGAAGTTTGTATAGAACCATGGAAGAATTCAAAGAGCCAAAGCACTTTTAAGAAAGAACAAAGCTGGAGGGGTCACAATTCCAGATTTCAAGGTATATTACCAAACAGTACGGTAGTGGCACAAAAACAGACCTAATGATCAGTGGAATCGAATAGAGAGCCCAGAAAGAACCCCACACTTCTATGGCTAGTTCCTCTAGGACAAAGGAGACAAGGATATATGATGGGGAAAAGACAGTCTCTCCAAGAAACGGTGCTGGGAAAACTGGACAGCCACATGCAAAAGAATGAAACTGGACCACTTTCCTACCCCATGCATGGAAGTAAACTCAAAATGGGTTGAAGACCTAAATGTGGGACCTGAAA